>NC_069390.1:3935000-4250000 GCF_027475565.1 Acinonyx jubatus | reverse complement strand
AGGGTGGAGCCTGGAACAGGAGAGGGGGCTTAGACTGGATGTTGGGGATGGTGGGGGGCGGGGGGCTTGGGGCAGAGGCAGAGAGACTGGTCCAGGACTGATGTGGGAGCAGCGTTGGAGCCCCTGCTGTCCTCTGCTCTCTGTGGCAGACATTCTACGCTGACATTCCAACCTGGTGTGCCCTGCGATTGCTACCTGGGGTGATGGTCCCTAGACTGCCACGTTGGGAGACAGTGCTCCGGGTAGGGCCAGCGGCCCGGGCCAGGGCATGGAGTCTTGGGAGAGCTTGGCCTTGGTGGGGCCGAGTTCAAGATGAGTGGCTCGGAGGGCGTAGGGTGGAGGAAGCGGCGGGACGGGTGGTGGGCAAGGGGGGCGTCGGCCGCACCAGGCTGAGGGCAGTGTGGACTTCCTCCTGGAGCGCTGGGGACTTGTGGGAAGCTGTGACATGCTCATGACTGAGGATCTGTGACGAGATACCTCTGGCCGCTGGTGTCGGGGGCTGCAGAGCAGGTGGCGTGGCCCTTCTGAGGTTTGGTGTCCTGAGGCCCGGGAGAGAGGTGTGATGAGTGCTGGACAGTCTCCGGGTGCCTGACACCCCTGGCCAGTGATGGCTTGTCTGGGCGTGAGCCCCTTCTGTTGCACCCCACGCCTGGGCGTGGAGTGAGCCCGGAGGCTCTTCTTGTCCAGGAAGCTTGTATCCTTAGATCTCTCCAGGCTGAGATCCCATCTCTTATCCGGGGATTTGGTAACATGGGGCCTCTTGCCGGCCCTCAGACCACCCTGCCCTCACAGGCTCCCCTCTTTCGCTGTTCACTCATTCACGCGAGAAAGAAGCTTTGAGGACTGCCGCGTGCCGAGCCCTGCACTGTCCGGGGCTCCCTACGGCAGGGGATAGAGCAGAGTGCTGTCTGATCACAGTTCTTCTCAGGATGCTGTCGGGGAAGCAGGCTGTCACCACCCTCAGAGCCTCCCTGGGAGAACTTTCAGGGCATGGAGGTTATACGTGGGGGGAAACCAAGGCCCAGATGGAGGGCGGGGCTCGCTTTGGGTGACACGGCGTGCCGTGGCAGAGCGGGGAAGGAGTCTAGTCTCCTACCTGTGTCCAGGGTCCCCCGCATCCCTGCTTGGCCCCCGGACCCTGCTGCAGGAGCCCTGAGGACAGGTGCATGTGCTTCCCTGGGGATGGTGGGCAGAGTAGGGCAGTGGTCCATGGCCTGCTCCGCTTCTGGCTTTGGTACCTCTGCTCTAGAGCTGTGCACACGTCTGTGTGTTCTCTGTACCGGTTAAGGGCAGTTTTCAGAAGCTGCTGGCCCAAAGGGGCCACGTGTGAAAATAGAATCTTCAACAGGAACCGCTGCCATGTCATTTCCCTGATCCGGGAGCTGCTGGGGCTGCGTGCGGGCTCTTCTCCCCGCCCCCGGGGCCCGGGCTGCCTGGGCTACACCCTCTCTCCTGGGCGCCGGGCAGTGAGGTTCCTCCGTTGCTGCGAACCACGGCTCCTCATGCCTGCCTTCTCCCTTTGTGTCCAGCAACAGCTTCTGCACCAAAGCCACAGAGGTGGCCCTTGCCCCACGATCAGTGGACAGAACCCAAGGCCGCAGGGACTGATCTCGTTTGCAGCTTATGGCTCCTTGATGGGCAGGGGACAAGGGTGCTGGGATGGCTTCAAGCCGCCTGACTTCAAGGCCCCTTGTAGTCGGGAGCCTTCCTGGGGCCCACGGAGGCTCCGTCCATCCTCCTGGGCCCTGAGGCCCCAAGTTGCTGGTTGGTGAAGGCGGCAGAAGGGCAGTGACGGCCGCACGGTCCTCCCTGTGCCAGCCCAGGTCTGGGGCTCTCTTGTGTGCAAACTCGCGGCAGGGCGAAAGGCCGGTCATTCCAGAGCCTTAGGAAAGAATGCCTCCAAGTTCTCTCCTTGAGCTCAGTGGCCCTGTAGCAGGTGAGTGCCACGTGATCCCCCACGTCACCTGATGTGTTGTCTCTGCCTGCAGGTGCTGCGTCCAGGCAGGATCTCTGCTTTGACCAGGCTGCCGTCTTCATCGAAGATGCCATCCAGGTGGGTGGCACCCGTTCCCGGTGGCTGGGCCTGGGCCCGCCTCTAGGTTTTGTGGGGACTGGGTGACGGCTGCCCCGATGGGCCCCTCCTCGCTGTCCTGGGGCCAGGGCCTCGGTCGCTGGACCGTGTGGCCGTGATTACCGTGATGACGGGCACTTCGGGCACGGCTCGCCTGGAGTCCTCCCTAAAGCAGGTGGGCACTGGGTGCTCTTTTGAACCCTGGAAACGCTCGTTTCGTTGAGTTACCACCTACTGAGGGCCTGTCCGGGTCTTGGGAAAGATGCTCCAAGATGGCCAGACCATCCCCTGCTGGAAAATGCTATTGAGGCTCAATTCGGGAAATAGAATATGGAAGGGAGCAGTGTGCCAGGTGGGGGGCATCCTGGAGAGCGGCACCGTTGTAGGGCCTTGCACAGCAGAGGGGACAGCGTCACGGGCAGGCAGAGGGCACAGCTGTGCACTTAGAAACAGGTATCCACGCGGGGCAATGGATGCCCAGGGTGTCCTGAGTCTGCCTGCTAACGTGCCCCTGCTGGGCCACGAGAGAGCCCTTTCTCCACGTGTGCGATCGAGTGGACTCCGGTCCACAGCCTGTGTCCCTGCCTAGGGCCCGTCGAGGGGTCAGCGGGGGCCCTGCACGGGGCTGGCCGTGCTGCGTGGCTCCGAAGGGGCCCCTGCTCATGCTCTCCCGTGCGTCTTTGACCTTCAGTACCGCTCCATTAACCACCGCATGGACGCCAGGTCGATGTGGCTTTACCGACTGTATTACTCCAACACCTGCCAGTGGTGAGAGGGGGCACGCCGCGCGGGGTGCCTGCGGCCTGGCTGGGTGGGGGGAGGCCGGCTCAGCGTCCAGGCGGGCTCCCCCTCCCCTCTCTCCTTGCCACGGGGCCCAGCCCACGGAAAGCGGGGCCCTCCTGGTGATGAGGTCCAGCCACGCCACTGAGTTTTGGCCTGGGCACTGTCAGCTGACCGCTCCAGAATGGGCACAGACCGCGAGGCGGGGGCTCTGCTTCTGGAAGCCACCGAGTGTGGCCTGCTGTCCTGCCCGGCCCTCTGCCGGCCGATGTGCTTTGCGGCCCAGAGCCTCGCTGGCTCGTGCGTTTCCATTAGTTCTGGTTCTTTTCTCAGGACGTTGAGCCTCACCATCTTCTTGATCCTGCTTTTGGCTTTTATCGAGACCCCTTCCTCGCTCACTAGCACCGCGGACGTCCGCTTCCGCTCGGCCCCCTGGGACCCGCCCTGTGGCCTCACCGAGAGCGTCGAGGCGCTCTGCCTGCTGGTCTTTGTGGCTGACGTGTCTGTGAAGGTGAGCCGGGCGCCATCAGGTGCCAGAGCGCGGGGGCCGGTGCCCCCCCAGCCTGCGTGCTGCCCTCCGGATTAACCTTTACGCTCCCGGAGCCGGCTGCCTTTTTTCTCTGACTGCACCTTCCCCCTGTGAGCAAAAGGCCTGGGTTGGTTGGAGGACAAGAGACCCCGTCAGCTCTTCTCTCTCTGGGTTTGGGCCTGTCGGGTGCACGGCCTCGCGGGGCCTCCGGGAGTGGCCCAGGGTCTGGCAGTGCCTCTGTGAGGAGAGACCCCGATGGAACAAGAGGGGACCGGTGGTCTCGCCCGTGGGCCGCCCTCCCGCCCCCAAGAGAGGAGGAACACGGGAGGAGGTGGGTGTGGGCCGGGAAAGGACCGGCTGCCGCGCGGCCTGACCCGAGTCCTTCGGGAAGCTGGAGGTGGGTCCGGCCTTCCTCATGTGAACTTCTGAGCCACGTCAGGGGTTCAGAGCCATAGCGGCTTCCCAGCATGACGCGGAGGGGCCGAGAGATCTTCCGGTGGGCCACACGTCCTGTTACTTTGGTCCAGCGGTGGTGATCCCAGCGCCACAGGCCCAGCCGAGCACTCGCAGCTGGCCGCGGAGCCCCAGGTAGTGCGGCAGACTGTCCCCAGAGCCCCGCAGGGCCTTGGTCTGGTGCCTGCCGGGCTGTCCTGCTGTGGGGGTGGCTTCGGGCCCCTGCTGCTGGCGCTGGGGGCCGTGGGGGACCGAGGGCCCGGACCGCTTCACGTTGTTTCTGTTTTAGCCCACGATGTGTTCATGGGTTTGAGGGTCTTCAGACTGGAACTGAAACTGGGGAGCGGTTCTCATTAGCGTCTTCCGAACGGCTGGGACGGTTGGGGAGTCTCGAAAGATAGAGAGCGTACATTTCTGTCTGCGCAGCGTGACCTCTGGATGCCCCTGCTGCCGGTGGGGCTGTTGGCGCCTGGCCAGTGGGCCCCCGAGGAAGACCTGGTCTAGACGGTTCTGGGTGTGGGCCGGCCCTAACCAGAAGCGGACCACGAGTGCCGTTGCCCCTTTTCCAGAGCGGCTCTTTCCCAGAGTGGTTTCTGTGCGCAAGCCAGACTGGCGGCCGGGACGGGCAGGACCGATGAGGCGGCGGCCAGAGGGGTTAAAGTGCCCGAGGTCACCAGCGGGCTGGGCGGGGACCTCTGCTCCGGGCGCCCCGGCCTCACCCCTGCGCGTCCACGGCCTCGGACCGGCTGCAGGGCTGGTGTCTGTGGGGCTGCCCGCTCGCCCGCTCACCCACCGCCTCTCTTGCAGAGCTATCTGGTTGGATGGGCCCAGTTCCGGAAGAACCCCTGGCTGCTGGCCTACCTCGCAGTGCTGGTCGTGTCTCTCGCGGACTGGATCGTGTCGCTGAGTCTGCTTTGCCAGGAGGTAGGTGGTGCGGTGGCTCCGAGGCGGGAGCGGGGGGCTCTGGGTGGCCCGTCTGCCGCCTGTCTCTTCCCACCTTCCTAGCATTTCAGTCAGCTGCTGGCCTTGTCCCGTCCTGTAGAAGAAGGCCCGTCCTGAGGCCCGGGGAGGGCACAGGGACTGCTAATTCCTGCCTCCCCACTTGTCAGCTGAGTTTCTCGCCCGCCTGGGTCCCCCAGGAAAGCGCCGTCCAGGGCCTCGCGCCCAGAGCTCTGGGGCCTGCGGTAAGAAGGCCCACATTGGCCACCGGTCCCCGAACCTCTCTGGCTGCACCATCCCCCCCCCCCCCCCCACCTGGATGCTCTGCCCCGTGATTGGATAGAGGAGAAGCAGGGAAAGTGGGTGTGGGGACATCCGTGTCCCTCAGGGCCAGTCGGGGACACAAGCCCATCGGGTGCTTTAGCCAAGAGAGTTTACATAGGGGCTTAAACAGGTGTCGAGTAACCGACAAAGCAGAACGGGGCCCCGAGGGACACAGAACTGCAGGAAGCTCAGGGGACAGGCCCCCAGAGCTGGCGCCCCGCCCCTGGCGCCTGGAGGGGTGCAGATCACCAGTGCCCCTGCGGAGACTGCTTGGTTCCGGGAGTGCCGCAGGCAGGGCCGGCTGGCAGCCCCAGGGCGTGGGCACCTGCCCTAGGGACAGCAAGGGGACAGCAGGGAGCCGTCCGTCTGCCCCTCCGGTGTCCCAGCCTCTGTCCACGCCCTCGCTGGCAGAAGTAAGCGGGGAGCCGCTGCCGAGAGAGAGAGAGAGAGAGAGCGCGGGAGAGAGCTGCAGGGCTGCCAAGGGGAGGGCGCCAAGGGAGGGCGCGGGGCCCGCCTCCCACTTCCTAGCAGGAAAGAGCCTCGTTAGCTTACGAGCCCACATCTGCGCAACAGGCCAGGAAGACCGAGCACGGCTCAGGCCTCGCTTTGTTATCGGTGGGGCCCTCACTGCCACTCACAAGTTCCTCTCCCTCTGCGTCCCGCGGCCCTTGCCTCCGCCAGCTCCCCAGCAACTCGGGGCGCTTCCCCTCAAATGGGGACCCGGGCCTCCACTCCCGGGCTGTCCTTGGCAGATGGACACCCCTGCTGGCACGGCACCCTGCTTTGCATGAATTCTCACGTGTGTCCCTGGTGGAGCACCCCCCCCCCCCCCGCCCCGCTCCCCAGAGCAGCAGGACACCGAATCGTGGGGTCGGGGGAGGAGTTGCTGTTCCTGTCACATCCTGGTGCTCAGAGCCTCTGATGCGCCTTCTGGTCCCACAGAGTGCTGTGCCCCACAGCTGGGGTCACTGAGCCTGCCTAGGGCCGTTGGGCCCTCCCGCGGGCCAGGCACTTCAGGGTGAGGGCCATCGTGAGGCCAGTGGGGGCTGTGGGGCTGCCGTGAAGCAGCGTGGGCCCCTGAGGCTCAGAGGGTGGCCCCTGGGTGGCCCCAGGCAGAGCCCCAGCCCGCACGCCTGTCTGTCCGGTGAGGATAGCGCCCCTGCCTGGGGAAGGGGCATATCGCAGTCACCCACCCCCTGCCAGGGGGCCGCATCGGGCTGGGTGAGCCGAATTGAACCGGGCTCTGCTTCTGGAGGGCAGGGTGTCAGTGGTGCCCTGGGGGGAGAGGCTTGCACATTACAGGACGCGTCCTTCTGTGTCTTGTGGGTGTTCACTCTGCCCATCCACACATGCGCTTCCTGGACCCCATCCCCTGTGGTCTGGCCTGTTCTTTCCGTGCCCTGATCCCAGGAATCGTTACCTTTCCCAGTATAGACGGGGCGGACCCCGCTTGCCGCAAAGCTTTCCCTTCAGTACCGTGTCGGGGGGGGGCGGATTCTCCCGATTGAGGCTGGAATGCCACAGGTGGTCCACTGGGTAGAGTCAGCCCATCACCCAGAACTGTCCAGAAACCAGGCCCCAGGTTTCTCCCTGTGGCCAGCTGGCCAGTCACAACTCACACAGGCACCAGGGCGGGGAGGGCGGGCAGGAGAACCAGGGGCATCCCACCCACTCCAGTCTAGTCTCTCACGTCCATTTCTACTTTGTGGCCAGGAGGGTCACATCCCTCGTGGTCTACCGGTGACTGGATAGGCCACGGTCGCGACTCTGCCGTGCCTCTTTGTCACGGGGGACTAGGTGTCTGCAGATCAGTGGTGAGCTGTGATTCTGTGTGGGCCTCCCAGGGGCACCCCACCCTGGCCCTAGGCTGGCGTCTAATCAGAGTTGAGTCTTGTGGATGAACCTTCCCATCCTTCATCAAGGCCACATGTCTCCGTGTCCATGACCCGACGCGGCCCCCGTGTCAGGAGGGCCCTTGGCAGGTCGGGTCACTACACCCAGGGAGAAGCCGCACCCTGTCCCGTGTCTGATTACTGGTGAGGGTCCAAGACCCCGGGTGCGGGTGCCAGCAGGACCTTCAGCCCCTACCTGGCCTAGAGGGATGGCTGGAAGATTCGGGATACGGGCCCTGAGACAAGGTTCCTTCCAGGGGCAGCGAGCGGATCATGGGCGAGCTGGGGCCGCTGGTTCCTCAGCCCACGGGACAGGGCTGGGGCGTGGCCCTGAGCGTCCTGAGCCGGGAGCTGGGCCCCTTCCGAGGGTGCGAGTAGCCGAGGGAGGTTGAGTCAGGCCTTGGGATCACCTGGGGTGCAGATGATCTGGAGGGTCTGCCGCGTGCTGGAGGGAGCTCATTCGGTCGCGAGAGACACCTGCGGGTGCGCGGCAGGATTCCAGAGCGGTCGGGTGTGGTGCAGGAGCAGGTGGCATTCGCATGGGGACCGGAGGCATGGGCACCACCCTCCCGCTGAGCAGAGACGGGGGGCCAAGGCCGCAGCCAGCGGGACGGCGAGGGGCGGGCCCTGGGCGGGCCAGAGTGGGCCTCCGGGCAGTCCGTAGGGCCTGGGGCTGACCTAGCTGTGCTTCTGAGACGAGAAGCCCAGGGGGCCCGGAGTCTGGAGCTGAGAGCTGGGAGGGGCGGGTGGACGTGGGAGGGACAATCATCACCGTGAGCCTGAAAACCAAGAGGCCTGATGAGCTCGCCGGAGTGCGAGGCCTCAGAGGGCAGGAGGGGCCCTGGGCGCCAGCACTCGGGTCAGGCCCCGGGAGACGGCCCGAAGCACTGGGCAGACTCAGGCCTGGAGGTCACCGGACAGGAGCACCGGCTGGGTCGGGAGCGGGGACACGCGGGGCGGGTGGAGGGGTGAGTGGGGGGGGCGAGGGTTGTGTTGCGAGTGAAGGTGTCGGGACATGTGGTGTCTTGCTAGCAGGTGAGGGAGAAGGGGCGCCTGAGGGGGGCCCTCGAGAAGGCCGGGGGGTCCCGAGGACAGTAGGGGGGTGGGGCACGGGGAGCGGCCCCTGGGTGCTCTGATCGCAGGGGTGGCCCCTTGGGAGGGGTGTGAGGAGGAGGGTGTGGAGCCCGAGGTGGAAGCTGGGGCGTGCGGGGGCAGGAGGGGCGGGGGCAGGGGTGTGAGCGGGGCCCGGGGCTCTTCGGCCTTCTGCCCCCGGCCTGGGTGGAAACGGGGGCCCCTTCCTGCCGTCTTTCAGCCCCTGCGGATTCGCAGGCTCTTTCGCCCCTTCTTCTTGATGCAAAACTCCTCCATGATGAAGAAGACGCTCAAGTGTATCAGGTCGTCGCTGCCGGAAATGGCCAGGTGGGCTCGCCGGGCGGGTGGGGTCTCCTGCTCCCTGCTGTGCCGTCGGGACTGCGGCCTGGGGAGGCCGGTGGGTGGGTGTTCGCGGCCTTCCGGCAGCCCCTTAGTGGCCTTGTGCCCCCTGCCTGATAGCTGCAGAGCCCTGCGGGTGCTCCCTTCTGCCCCGCTGTGGCCGTGACCCCTCCCCGCCCGCTCTCCTCCCGTCCCTCCCCCAGTTCTCTCTCCGTCCCCTCCCCCAGTGGCTCACATGGGTGACCCCTCATGTTCCAGCCCAGATGGCTGGACGTGGCCTTCCCCTCTGGGAGACGGGATCCTTGGACCCCCAGGAAATGCTTTTGGGGTCACCGATCGTCCCTGCCAGGGAAAGAGGGCTCCCTTAGGGCGGGACCAGTAGCTGAGCACACGGCGGGCTCTGTCGGGGCAGGGCGCTCCCCGTGCGGTCGGGTCGGCTGTCCCTAGTCCCTTGTCCGCTTGGGTGCGTGGGGTGTGTGTCCGTGCTGAGCGCCCGCCCCCGCCTCCCCAGTGTTGTGCTGCTGCTGGCACTGCACCTGTGCGTCTTCACCATGCTCGGGATGCTTCTCTTCACAGGCGAGAAGGTATGGTGCTCCGCTCTGACCCGGCCCGGGGCCTTGGGGTTTGGGTGGACAGGGCGGCCCAGGGGAAGCTTCCGGGTCATTCTGGGGCCCAGTTAGGCTGCCTGCCCTAGCCTGGTGACCAGGGTCAGTGTCGGCCCACCCAGGCTCCGGGGTCTCTCCACGTGGCCGGTCTTCCGTGCACCCCTGATGGGGCCCCCGGGTGCCCCCTGCCTCGCGGGCTCAGGGCTGGTCTGCCTGGTGGCCCTCCTTCCGTCTCCCCTCCCTGCCCCGTCACTCACCTGGCTTTCTTTGCACCCCTGTTAGATGGAGGCCCCCTCATTCTGGCATTTGGGGCCCTCGGGATGGACTGCACCACCGTCCCTCTCACGGCACCTGCCTGTCCCCACTTCCTCTTCTCCAGCTGTGGGCTTTTGCCCTCCCCCCCCCCCCCCGCCCCTGTCCCCTTCCTCCAGCTCCTCACTGCTCCTTGGCCCCCAGTGGCTTGTTGCTGTGTGGAGGTGTCTCCCACCTGTCGCCCCGGTCCCCCCGCCCCGTGCATCTGTGGTCCAGCGTTGTCCTTCCTCATGTCCTGGCCAGGGCTGCTGTCCTCAGGCCTGGAGCTGTCCTGCCTCTGTCCTGGGAATGTGGCCGATGGTCAGCCAAGGCCGGTTTTCATTGAACTTGTGGTATTTGGGGGTTCAGGCTGTGCTGTCCATGAGGGGGGACTGAACGCTGTCCTTTCTGACTCCGGGAGAGCTGGAGCTGCCACGCGTGTGTGTGTCTGTGTCTGTGTGTGTCTGTCCGTGTGGTTGTGTGGTCGTGTGTGCTGTGTCTGCGTGTGTCTCGGCCAGGGCGGCTGAGAGCTTTTCGCCGTGGTTCCCAGCAGACCCTCTTTGGTGGCCGGTGTCCCTATGGGTGCGCGGCCTCCCTGAACACTGGCTCTTGGGCCCAGAGGCCGTGACTGAGGTCCTGTCTGTGAGTGCAGAGCCTGCTGGGAAGTGATGGGGACATGGCAGGTCAGGGGATGCTGACCTCACAATGGCCGCTGGGGCAGAGGCCCGACGGCGCCTCAGAGCTGTCACGTTCGCTCTCAGCAGGACGACGGGCAGGACCGGGAGAGGCTGACGTACTTTCGCAACCTGCCGGAGGCCCTGACCTCCCTCCTGGTGCTGTTGACCACGGCCAACAACCCTGACGGTGTGTGAGGAGTGGGGAGAGGCCCCGGGGGGGCGGGGGGGGCAGCTTTGGTTGTCGCTGGGCCGCAGAGCCGGGCTCCGGGCCGCGGGGGTGCCGAAGGCCTTTTTATCGCCCGGGGGAGGATGACACTGGCTTCTCTCCCTCCCTCGCTCCTTGGTTTTCTTTCCCTGTTTGTCTTTTCCCTCCTTCTTCCTGCCTTTTTCCTTTTTCTTCCGTTTTTTCCCGTCTCCTGTGCTCGCTTCCTCCCTTTGCATCTGTTCCCTTCGCCTTGTCTTTCCCCCGGCTCCTGACTTCACCGGGAAGCTAAGAACGCATGAGATGTGTGTCTGGCGGGGCCCCCGGTGGCCTCCTCTCTGAGGCCTGACCGCTTTCCCTGTTGCCCCCCGGGCCCGGCCCTGGGTCTCAGGTGGCTGTGGCCGCTCACGTTTGGGGTGGCTGCCGGGGCCTCTCTGTCTGGGCGAGCGGTACGGCCAGGGTGGGGTGCCGTAGGCCTCCGGGGCTTGGCCGTGGCCTGGTCCCCTGGCTGGTGACTTTCGTCTTGGGCGCGGGGGGGATCCCCCCATCACAGAGACCTTCCCGGGAGGGCAGCCCCCGGCTTCCACACCCAGGGAGAGCTGTGCAGCGGGACCCCGAGCGTTGTGCCCTCGCGTCCCGTGAGTCCTAGCGAGTCACCCGAGGGAGAGCTGACCTTCCGGTCTGCGGGGAGTTGACAAGGGAGCAGATCTCAGCGGAAGGGAGGAGCAGCCTTGAGAAGTAGTGAGCCCTCCATTCCGAGGGTGTGCAGGCAGAGCCGGGGGTCGGCATTGGACCAGAAGGCCTCCTGGGTCTCCCAGCCGAGCCCTTCTCTCCTCTGGGAGGCAGACGGCGTGGGGCCGTGAGGGGATCGGACGGGACGCTGAGGTGGGAGCAGGGTTCAGTCTCTCCGCTTTCTTTCTCCCAGTGATGACTCCTGCGTACTCCAAGAACCGGGCCTATGCCATTTTCTTCATAGTCTTCACCCTGATAGGTAAGTTCCGGTGGGTCTGCAGGGGTCACTCGGGACAAGATTCTGCCCCCAGTGGCAAGATTGCGAATGCTCAGGTGTGAGTGTGCCCTCCCGACCCCATGACCTCCCCCTCTGTGCCCTCCCGACCCCATGACCTCCCCCACGTGCCCTCCTGACCCCATGACCTCCCCTCATGTGCCCTCCTGACTCCATGACTTCACCCCAGTGTGCCTTCTTGACCCCATGACCTCCCCCCATGCGCCCTCTTGACCCCATGACTTCACCCCAGTGTGCCCTCCCGACCCCATGACCTCCCCTCATGTGCCCTCCAACCTCGTGGCTTCTCAGTGTGACCATCTCGTGGTCTTTGGTCTGTGACTACCGATGGCCCCTGTGCCCGTGGCTGGGCAGGCCCGGTGTCTTGCGTGTTCATCGGATGAGGACAAGGCTACGTGTGGGGTGACTGGTGTGCCCTGGGCACCTGACGGGAACCACGAGCACGCCCTGCTCTGTGACCGTCCCTGCCCTTCTTGTCACCCCCCCCTGGGGGATTGCTGTGCCCATGTCCCCTCTGTGCCCCTGGATGCCGGCCTGGCCCTGGGCCCCCGGGGTGCTCCCTCTAGACTCTGCCCGATGACCGCGGCTTTTCCCACTCGAAGGAAGCTTGTTTCTGATGAACCTGCTGACGGCCATCATCTACAACCAGTTCCGGGGCTACCTGATGGTGAGCCGGGTCGCTGTCCCTGTTCCCGCCTGAGCAGCTGCCCCTGGAGGCCAAGCGGGGTGCGACCGAGCTGACCGGCCAGGCAGTCCCCACAGTGAGGGGTGGCCGGCCAGGGGTGGGGTGGCGGCCCCTGCTGGTCTCGGCGCCGCCTCCCGTGGGGAAGCGGGAGCCGTGGCACATCCTTGCCGTCCAGGCCGCTTCTAGAGGGAGGCCTCGAGGTCGCCCCTCCCAGGGCAGGCGTCCCCGACCCCACCGTGTGTGTGAGAGCTGGGGGCCCCAGGCGCGCAGAGCGGAAAAGCACGTCTGCGTGAATTCCGCAGGCCGGGAGGGGTCTGGCCATGCCCCCGGGGCCCGAGGGGGCAAGGGCCGCTCCCAGCTGCGGGCGGGTGGGTGCCCCCAGAGGCCGCTGCACAGGAGGGGCTGTGTGGCCGGGAGAGGCCCGACCCTGCCACTCAGAGCCATCGTCCTGGCTTGCAGAAGTCCTTCCAGACCTCGCTGTTCCGGAGGCGGCTGGGGGCCCGGGCCGCCTACGAGGTCCTCTCCTCCATGAGCACACGGGGAGAAGCCCACCCTCGAGGGTGAGTGGCGGGGCTCCCGGGAGCCCCTTCTCCCCGAGGAAGTGGGGGCGCCTGCTGCCGGGAGGGAACGCCTTAGGGGTGGCGTGCTCTGTGGGGCGTTTCCCGGGCACCGCTCTGCCCAGCTCCCTGCGGGCTGGGGCCTGGGCATCCTGAGGACACCGCCTCTCTGGTGCCGCGGGGTCGTCCTCGTGAGCCCCGGAGACCCCGGGCCGGCGGGGGCCGAGGCGCTTTGGCCCTCTCCCCCGACGGCGCCCTTCCCGCGCCCCTGCGCTCGGGCGCCCGCACCGGCGGGACCTGGTCTGGAGGTGGTGTCGGGGTGGAAGGCTCCGGCTCGGACGGCTCGTTGGCCGTGGCGCTGCCGTCGTCCTGCCTGCTGCTTCCGAGGGCCAGCGCGCTCCTCTCGGGGGCGCGACAGTAGTGTCTGTGGGCATTTTAGACGACAGGACGTCGGAGGGCCTGCGGCCGGCTCTTTCACGGAGGCCCGTGTCATCGCCCAGGGCGGCTCAGTCGCACGCGCACAGCCCAGGCCAGAGGGGCGGGCGCCGGGTGCGCTGCGCTGGCCGGGCTCACTGGGGCGCGGTGTCTTTCTTCCCAGGGTCGGGGTGGACCCCCAGGACTTCCTGCAGGTGCTCCAGAGAGTCCAGCTGGACAGCCACCAGAAACCGGTCATCATGGAGGTATCGGAGTCCCCTCTTCCCCTTGCCCTCCTCGGTCTGTGATCTGGGCTCCCCCTGGAGGTCACGTCGGCCAGCAACCCCGCTTCCGCACAGGGCGTCATTTCAGATCGGCCCGGGGGCCGGTGGGGGCCGGGCCCGGCGCACCCTCCTGTCCTGGGCCCTTCCTCCCCTGGGCCCAGCTGACCCCTGCTGACCTGTGTTTCTGTCTTTTGTAGAAGGTGCGTTCCTACGGTGGCGACCTTCTGTCGGCCGAGGAGTTTCAGAAGCTCTTCAACGAGTTTGACAAAAGGGTGATTAAAGAGGTAACTGAGCCACCTGCTTAGGGCCAGGCCACCCAGGGTGAACGGGGAAGTTTACGGTGCGTGTTGGCATTGATCACCCGGGTGACCCTTGGCGTCAGTGCCAGGGATTCTGGCCCCGAGGATGGGGAACGGGAACAGAGGTTGCTGGGCTCTTGGAAACCGAGGAGGTTTTGTTAACCTGATGCAATTCGCAGACCACAGGGACTGGCCTGGGCCAAGCCTGACTCAGGGGAACCTTCTGGATGGGTTTCCCTGTCTGCGTGACAGACTCTTACCTACTTCCTGTGTGTCCTTCTCTGGAGCTTCCTGAGTTTGTCCAAAGCGTTTGTCCTTTGTCCTTGACCCTGATTTGTAAAGTCCCCAGACGGGCCTTGGCATCCAGCTCAGCACTGTGTCCAGATGACTGTCCCGTGTCAGTTATTGGCGTGTAATTTACGTACATTTGTTCACAGAACACTTTGTGTCTGGTGGTAACACCTGGCGTGTGTTCAGGGTCCCCCCCGGATAGTCCCTCGTGGTTTACTTAAGCCGCTTAGTGACCGTTTAGGCTCTCTCTGCCTCTCTTTTGGTGTTCAAAGACTGCTGGGATGAACGTCTTTGTGCACCTATTTTCGTGTTTGAGATTATTTCCTCAGGCTGGATAGACTGGGATGAGAGAGAAGGGAGGAAAAGTCGAATCCCAGAATAAGGGGGTGTGGACACCAGAGGGTGCCCAGCGGCCACGTGCCCCCCGTAGGCACGTGTGTTTGAGCACACGTGTGTTCCCTCCCCAGCGCCCGCCGCGGCCCGAGTACCGGTCTCCCTTCCTGCGGAGCGCTCAGTTCCTCTTCAGCCACCGCTATTTTGACTACCTGGGGAACCTCATCGCCCTTGGGAACCTCGTGTCCATTTCTGTGCGTGTGCCCTTGCCCTCGTGTGGACGCGGGAGGCGCCTCGCGCCCGCCCCCCCCTCCCCCCCTTGCCCCTGCCCCTGCCCCTCCTCCCGGCCCCCTGCCCGAGGTCTCTGCCGGGCCCCGCCGGCGAGCCGCCTCCCGCTCTGGCTCCGCAGGTGTTCTTGGTGTTCGATGCCGACGTGCTGCCCGGGGACCGTGATGACTTCGTCCTCGGGGTGAGCTCTGGGGCCGTGCGGCCGGGGTGACAGCGGCCAGAGGGAGTGAGTGTGCACGGCCTCCCTGCCCCGAGGCCCTCCTGCCGCAGAGCGGCTCCTCCTGTCGCGGGGCGCCCCCAGAGGAGGGGTGCTGGCCCGGGCGAGGCGGGGGGCGGGGGTGGGGGTGGGGGGCAAGGCAGCGGGTGGGGCCGCCCCATCTGGCCGCCTTGTCTGGCCCTGGGATTTGAGCTTCTCTGTGGCCGGTTCTCAGCCCTTTTTGGAACCGTGAGCTCCTTTCTCAATGTTACGTGGTCTCGTCAAGCTCTCTAGGAATTTAGAACCAATTTTCCCACGTTGGATGTTAAGCAAAGTAGCGGCCACGCCCCCACGGTACCTAACGCCAGAACTCTTAACAAAGCGGGTGTTTTCACAGGAGATGGCGTCGTGAACGATGTTAAAATTGACACAAGCGACTACATCTTCTCTAATTACGTCGGAAGCTGTTTGATTTATCTGGTTTAATGTGCTAGGACAGATTGTGTCCTGTGTGTTAGATGTGGAGCAAAACTTACCCTAGTTTCAAAATAGAAACAAGGGCTTTTCTGACCTGACGCTTGAAATTCCTGCATTTTGCATTTCAGGAAAATCAGATTTTCTTCTTTCTTCTTTCTGTTGTATTTTTTTCTGGATGACCCCAGAAAGGTTCAGTCTCCTCCTCGTGAATGACACATTCCAGAGGTGGCTGGTTTTCATTCCTGACAAAAGTCAAATTGGATACACTTGATCTATGTTTTCTCTTTTTTTTCTTTTTTCTTTTTTTAAAAGAGAGAGCACACTGGCTCGAGAAGGGGAGTGGGGTGGAGGGGGAGGGAGGGAGAGAGAGGGAGAGAGGGAGTCTTAAGCAGGCTCCACACTCAGTGTGGAGCCTGACGCAGGATTCGATCCCACGACCTGAGCCCTGGGATCGTGATCTGAGCTGAGATCAAGAGTCAGACGCTTAACCGACTGAGCCACCCAGGTGCCCCATATTTTCTCTCTTGTAACGGTAATTGTTCAGCACTAGAGTCAGCCTGGTAGCTTATGAGAGATTTCTGGTCAGATGGGGTCTGACAGCATCTCTTCACGGGTGAGCGAGGCAGCACTAGGAATATGGAATTTTTTCTTTTTTTAAAATTTTAACGTTTATTTATTATTGAGAGACACAGAGCATGAGCAGGGGAGGGGCAGAGAGAGGGGAGACACAGAATCCGAAGCAGGCTCTAGGCTCTGAGCCGTCAGCACAGAGCCCAGTGTGGGGCTCGAACTCACAAACTGTGAGATGATGACCTGAGCCGAAGTCAGTCGCCCAACCAACTGAGCCACCCAGGTGCCCCAGGAATATGGCATTTAGACTGGACACCTAGGTGGGGTGACTGCGGCGCTCACCTCGCCTCCCCACCCTCGGGACTCCCGTGTCTTACTTCCTGGCTTCAAACACGACCGACCGGGACCCAGTAGCCTGAGGCCACGTTCAATGCGAAGAGTGTCTCAGACACACCCCCGGAGGCTGGGAGGGCGCTGCCTACGGGAGTTGTTAGAGGTCCCCTGGAAGTTGGACCGGAGGGGCCAGGGCAGAGACAGCCGGGGGCGCAGGCTCGGGGGGCGGTGGGGGGTGGAGTGTGACCCCGGCCTTGCGGGCACAGAGAGGATGTGGGGTCGGGAGACGTAGGGCCGCAGACGTGCGAGTTCTGGAAGCCGGCGTGGGGTTCCAGGCCACCTGAGGGGAGGGTGTGGGGCAGGAAGTTGGGGTGCTGGAGACGCCCCGGGTGTGAGCGGCGGGCGCGTGGGAAGGGCAGCCCCGAGAGGCCAGAGGGGAGGCGAGCGGAGGGCGGGTGGCGCGGGCCGGACGCGAGGCAGCTGTGTGTGTCCCTTGCAGATTCTCAACTGCGTCTTTATTCTGTACTACGTGCTGGAGCTGCTGCTCAAGGCGTTCGCTCTGGGCCTGCGGGGGTACCTGTCCTACTCCAGCAACGTATTTGACGGGCTCCTCACCGTCGTCCTGCTGGTAAAGTCTGAGACGGGCCGGGCCACTGGCCTCTCCGGGCGGGCGGTGTGCTCTTTGCGTCTGGCTCTGTGCCGTGTCCCGTCCCAGGCCGTCCCTTGGGCGCTGAGGGCCACAGGGAGCCGCGCTCCGGCCTGCAGGGGCAAAGGGCCGGCTTTCGCCCCGGTGCGCTGCTTGGGGGGGGGGGGGGGGCGGCCCGCGGGGGCCTGCGGGGGGCGGGGTTTCCGCTGCACTTGAGTGTCACCGGGCAGGCTGCCCGACCCCTGCGGGGGGGCCCGGAGGAACTCACGGTGCCCACCCTCTAAGCCGGCCCCGGCCACAGACACTAAGGACAGTGGGACCTTGATGTGGGTGGCAGGAGGGGCCGCGGGGGTCAGGCACCCTTTCCCTAGAACCTGTGGGAGTGGAGGGTCACGCGTGAGGTGTGCGTCGTGGCAGCCATATTGGTCCGACATCTGTTCGTCTTTGATCGGAGGTGTGGGCTCCTTGGGGCAGGAACAAAGACGGTCTGAGAGCCGGGCCTCCGGTCTGTCCTTGACCCGGGCTCCTCCAGCCTTTCCGGTGTCCTGCCCTCCCTGTGTGTAGGCCACCGCCTCCTGAGACTAGAGTGTGTTTCTCGGCCGCAGGAAGTCCCATGTTTGGAACCAACCCACGGGGACAAGGACGGAGCTCTGACTTCCCCCCAAAGCCCCGTTCGAGGGGGAGCATGTTAGACGCGAGCTTTAGAACTCGTTTGAAAGCCCCCTAGGTTAGGTTGCTGTAGCGATGCCTTCTCTTCTTTTGTGATTAAAGGTTTTGGAGATCTCAACTCTGGCTGTGTACCGATTCCCACACCCAGGCTGGTATGTGACTGGAGAGAACCGAGGGAGGCTACAGCAACCAGCGCCCTGTAGGCCCCAGGGGTGGGTGGCCCGTGCCCAGGCGCCCTGGCCTGTCTGCTCGGGCTGCTCCAGGGCCCATGGCCCGAGTGTTAGGGAAGCAGGTGGCTCGGAACTTGGCCCACTAGGACTGTGGGAGCAGGTCTCGTTGCTCTTGGGGATCCCGTGACATGTCCTGACTCGCCGTCAGATTGATAGGGTTCCCAGAGCTGTGACAAGCCGCTAGCGGGCAGTGGTCTCAGCCCCGGCCCCAGGATGGGGCGTGCGGCCCCCGGAGATGCCCCACGTGCGGCTGGGAGCCGTGTGACCTTGGCTTGTCACCTCCTGCTCTGAGCGCCAGTTTCCCACCCTGTGGCATGGCGGAAGCGGGGGCTGCTGAATCCCCACGGCTGTCGGAGCCCCACCAACCCTGGTTCTGGCCGCATAGCAGTGTGGCTGTCTGGCCAGGGGGTCCCAGAGCGCCTCGAAGTGTGGCTTGCGGTGGCCGTCGGGTTGCGTTGCCCGGAACACAGCTGCCCCAGCCGGGGCCTGTGCCGGCCCCGCCCTCTCAGTGTCTCGGGGGCTGCTTGTCTGCCAGTGGGGTGGCCTGGAAGTGTCTGCGACTCGGCTTAGCTGCCCCAGGGCCAGCCAGGAAGGGCTTTCGTCGGGGACATGGGTTGGGCTGGGGCTGGTGCTGTCCGTGGTGGTGAGCCGGGGCCTGGCAGGAGCTCAGGCCGCCTGGTTTCTCAAGTGCAGTGAAAACCTGCTTTTGTCCGAGAGTCACAGGGGAACATTTTGCGTGAGCATGAGTTTCGGGTTGACAAGAGCACAGTAAGCTCCGAGGGACACCTAGGGGGTCAGGCTGCAGGGTGGCATCACAGGAGAGGGCAGAGTCAGGACGGGGGTGGAGTCAGGAGACAGGGTCGGGTGATGGGGACAGGGGACGAGGTCAGAGGGAGGGGCTGAAATAGGGTGGTTAGGGGTCAGCGGAGAGGGACGGGACCGGCTCAGGGACCACGTCTCTTCCACTCGGGCTGGGACCAGAGTTGGAGTGTTCCGGCCTCTGGAACCTGAGTGTCTGTCGTGTGAGATCGGGGTGCGATGGCTGGGCACCAGTGTGAGGGGCTGTGCCTTGACCCGTGCTGTCCTGGGCCGACAGGTGTGGGCAGTCCGGGCTCAGCGCGCGCCAAGACGGGGCCCCCCTCCCCTGCGCGCCCCGCCCCGTGGCTCTCTGCGTCTCTGTTTCTCTGTGTCTGAACACACACCTCCCGGTCTTCCTGTCGCCGACGTCTCGAGGCCCTCCCGACCGTCTCCTGTGTGTCTCTCCAGGAAGCCAGAGATGCTGGGCCTGCTGTCGCTGTGGGACATGGCCCGGCTGGTGAACATGTTCATCGTGTTCCGGTTCCTGCGCATCATCCCCAGCATGAAGGTACGTGTGTGCCTGACGCCCTCACCTCGCCACCCTGCCTTACTGCCCCCGCTGTGGCCTTGCTCTGGGGAGTGGGTGAGCCTGGGCAGGGAGGGACCGAGAGCAGGACCGTCCCCTTGGTCTCCCTGGGGCGTGTCCCCAGCCCTGCACTGCAGCCGGGTGATGCTGGGGGCAGCTCCAGCCCTGCTTTTATGCATGAGGAGAGGGAGGCCAGCGCAGGTGGACCCGTGTGGGGGCACCGCGGCCGTCTGCGGCGGTAGCTTTGGGCTCTCTGGGGCCCCTGGCGTTGGTGAGGGGCGGGGTCTGGAGCTCTTGGAACCCACGTGTTCCCAGGCGTCCTGAGGTTTCTAGAAGGCCGTGGGCGTGGGCTCTCAGTGGCTTTTAGTAATGAGGGGTGAAGGCGGGACGGGCCAGGGTACTCCCCTCCAGGACCCCCAGTGCAGGCGTGGGGTTGGCTGGGGTGCTAGTCTCTGGGACCCCGATGCGGGAACCCGGTGGCTCGTGACATCTACGAGCCTCGTTTTCTCTTAACGTGCCCACAGGGAGGGACGCCAGCCTTGAGGGGAGGGGAGCCGGGCGAGCAGGGGATCTAGGCCCAGCGCCCACCCGGCACGGAGGTAGAGTTTGCTCCTCCTGCTTTCCTAAGAACTTTTTGGGAGAGAAGAATCCAAGGACATCACCCCCTTTCTACGTGTACGAGTCCCTCCCCCTGAGCTCGTCTCTTCTTTCTGCCTCGCCGTGCACCTGTCCCTTCTGGGGCTACCTGTTTCCAAGCAGAGCTTCCCACCCGAAGGGGACCTGGGGCCCTGGGTGCAGCTGGGGGCCGCCGCCCACATGCGTGTGGGGACGCGTGTGCACACGCGGTCCCCTGCGTGCAGCACGTGATCACACATGTGCTCGTAACTACACCGCGCATCTCGTTACATATTCCTGTGCTGACACGCCTGTGCAAGTACACGGTGACCACACGCGGTAACACACCCATACGTGTAACCGCACGCGTCGTGCACGTGTAGCACGGTAGCCACGCTTAATCGCTTGCGCGCGCACACACACACACACACACACACACACATACACGGTGCTTTCTGTCGTGTAGCATCCAGCGTTAGGATCTAACGCATCACGTGGGGAAAATGAACTATTTGGAGAGCTCTTCCCTGGGGCTCAGGCTTGCATGTGAGGGGAGCAGCCCTCTGTGGGTGGGGTGCCTGGTGCATCTCCGGAGCTCCCTTTGTCAGACCTGGACCCTGGGGCTGACCTTTCTCAGACTTGGACCCTGGGGCTGACCTTTCTCAGACCTGGACCCTGGGGCTGGCCTTTCTCAGACCTGGTCCCTGGGGCTGACCTTTGTCAGACCTGGTCCCTGGGGCTGACCTGGCCACCATGGGCCTGTGCTTGTGTGGAGCCTCCAGACCAGAGAGGAGCAGCCAACCCAGCCTCAGTGGGTCGCTGGGCAGTGTGATCTGAGCCCCTGTGTGCCGTGGCTTCGCCACAGGACTTGGGATCGAGACACAGCTGCGTCTGGGCGGCTGGAGGCATTGGTGGGGGGCACGTGGGCGTATCTGGGCGTGCGTCTCTGAGTATGAGTGTGTGTGGCGGGCGTGGATGTATCTGCGTGTGAGGGTGTTTATGGGCGGCTGTGGGACGTTTGTCCAGCTGTGCGCTATGTAGGGGTGTGCGTGTGCATGCAGTTGTGTGTGTGCGCAGATGGGTAGGTTGGTGGTCCACTGGTCGCGTCCCGCCTCTCCGGGCCAGGGTCTGGGTGGCGGGCAGGGTTGGCATCACCTCAGTGGGACCAGAGAGAGCAGGGCCGTGCCTTCCTCTCGTCCTCAGCTGATGGCCTTGGTGGCCAGTACCATCCTGGACCTGATCAAAAACATGCGGGCCTTCGGCGGGATCCTGGTGGTGAGTGTGGCTGTGGGGGTGGGGGTGGGGGTGAGCCTGAGTTCGGCCGGAGGCCGGGGTGAGTGCGGGGCCGGCCGGCCCCTCCGGAGGAAGGGGGGCCCTGGGTGAGGTGGCTGTGTGTCCGGGCCGGGAAGCCGCGTCGCCTCCTGCCAGTGCAGAGGGTGGACCTCAGGGCTGGTCTGTGGGGAGGGCTGCCCGACCGCGCTCCCTCTCTGTGCCAGAGATCCCGTCGGCCGCTTGGAATCCCTCACGTTTCTCGGATCGCGGGCCGCATTGAGACACTGGTGTCCTTTTCTTTTTTTCTTTTTTTAAAAGTTTGCTTATTTTGAGAGAGAGAGAAGGCGGTTGGGGAGACCGAACATCCCAAGCAGCCGTTGTGCTGTGAGCGCAGAGCCCCACGTGGGGCTTTGGTCTCATGAACCGCGAGATCGTGACCTTGGCCCAAATCGAGAGTCAGGTGCTTAACCGACTGAGCCACGCAGGCGCCCCCCGAGACGCTCATTTTAAAAGTATGAGAGTCACTAGGGGTCCCTGCAGCCCCCAGAGACCCCAGATGGGGTTTAGTCCTCCCTCCTTGCTGAGGGGGATCTCGGGAGCCCCCAGCCATGTCGGCCGAGGTGCTGCTGGCTCTGCCCTGTGGTCCCGCCCTGGCGGGCAGGGGGGACACCGAAGGCTGCTCTCGGCACGAAGCCCAGCAGTGGGGACGGAGGCCCAGAAGGGACTGGGTTAGGCTGGGCTGTGTGCCCCTTCCTTCTCCTGTTGGGCTCACTGGGGACAGGTGGGGATGGGTCGGGCCGCTGGTGGCCTCGTCCCTCTGTGGCACGAGCCTGCTGGGTGGTGCTCCTTGGACCTCATCACCTCCTGGAGAAGTCTGGCCGGCTTCTACCTGCCCCTCCCTTGGGGACCCCTCCCCTGGGGCCCCCTTCCCTTAGCACTGGCGTCTGCCTCCAGTGGAGCCCGGGGTAGGGGTCCTTCTTACCTCTTTCCTGACACACCTGTCCCAGAGAAGAGGCGCACAGCCTTGCTTCGACTTGGCCGCCTCGGTCTTTCCCCTGGGCCCCCAGTTCATCTTTGTGGCTCCCCTGGTGGTGGTGGCTCCTTGCTCCTTCACTGGGGGGCAGGTTGGTGGCCAGGAGAGGGTGCCCGGGAGGAGAAGTCCTGGTGCTCCTGGGGGAGGCCAGCCGTACCCGGGGCTGGGGGCTGGGGGCAGGTGGCCTTCACGTGCTCAGCCCGGCCCTGTGGCTCTGTGTGCCGGTGGCATTGACCGGGCCCGGCCCCGCCTCCCTAGGTCGTGTACTACGTCTTTGCCATCCTGGGCATCAACCTGTTCCGAGGTGTCGTCGTGGCGCCTGGAAACGGCAGGTGAGCGGGGCCTGAAGGTGCCAAAGGGAGTGCGTCTCGGGGTGCGGAGTCTGGGGGTGTGGAGGAGCATGAGCCTGGATGGTGGTGCGGGGGCGGGCCTCCTGGTCCTCGTTCCTTTGCCTCCCCACCTCCCCTCCCCTCTCCGCCTCCCCTCCCTCACCCAGACTCTGCACTGAGAGCGTGTCTGAAGCCTGCTCAGCACAGCGGCCCCACCCCTGTGCCCCACTTGGGAACTTCAGGCCAGGCCATGCCCTGGTGGAGCGGAGCGTGGGGCCAGACCTAGAGCCGGCTGTCTGGGAGGCTCGGTCTCCCCTGTTTATCTGCGGCTCTCGGCCCCTGGCCGTCCTCGCAGCACCTCCGGAGATGGGGGCATTTCTGTCTCTACCTTCTCGGGCCCAGACCGGTTCCAGGCGTGCAGGGGCTGAGGCAGTGCTGGGGCCCCCCGCGTCCGTGTCCCCGTCCCCACCCCTGACCCAGCTTGTCGTGTCCCTGCAGCCTGGCCCCCGACAACAGCTCGGCTCCCTGCGGAAGCTTCGAGCAGCTGGAGTACTGGGCCAACAACTTTGATGACTTCGCGGTGAGCCCCGCACGCCCTGCTCCGCGGGACCCCTGCCCTCCCGACCCCCTTCCTCTGCCCTCCTGGAGCCCGTGTGTGCGTCCCCGCAGGCCGCCCTGATCACTCTGTGGAACGTGATGGTGGTGAACAACTGGCAGGTGTTTCTGGACGCCTATCGGCGCTTCTCGGGCCCGTGAGTGACCCCGCCCCCGCCGTGTAACTGTGCCGTGCGACCCTGGGCTCGCCAATCCTGGGGACCGCCGAGGGGTGAGGCTCCTCAGGCTGCTGCGAGCCCTGGGGGCAGGCTGAGGGGAGGAGAGCCTGGAGCCTGGGGGGCTCAGACGGCCCCCGCGGAGGGTCCCGGGTTCGAATCCCAGCCGAATCGCTTGCCGGCCGTGCTGCCTTGGCGATTCGTTGACCGCTTCCGGGAGCCTTGGTTGGGCGGCTGGAAAACAGGACTGGTGGCGCCACAGAGTTAACGGCAGGACTCGCTGAGAGCCGCTGCTTACGCGCCGTCAGGTGCGCGGTGCCCCCCGCGTGCGCATGTGGCCTGGGTGGCTCACGGTGGCCCCCGCGGCCTTCCTCCTCCACAGGTGGTCGAAGATGTACTTCGTGTTGTGGTGGCTGGTGTCATCTGTCATCTGGGTCAACCTGTTTCTGGCTCTGATTCTGGAGGTATCAGCCGAGGCTCCGTCCTGCCCTTGGGGCCTGGTGCTGCTCGCCCTGGCTGCCGGGAGCCCCTTGGAATGCCCTCGACCCCTGATGTGTGGGGGTTCTCGGCCGCCAGGTGGGCTGGGGGCGGCCGTCAGGCGTCTGGCTCCTGCAGGAGCCGGTGGCCTTGCTGGGCCCTGGATCCCAGCGTCGGGGTGAGCTCCGCTCCCTGCCGTGGACGCCTGGCCGACGCTGGAGGGGAAAAGGCTGGTTCGCGTGGGACGCACGCCCACTGGGCCCGCTCTCCCCCCGCCCGCTCCCCAGAATTTCCTCCACAAGTGGGACCGCCGCGCTCACCTGCAGTCCCTCGCTGGGGACCCAGATACGTGCTGTCAGGTGACTGTGGATCTCCTGTTCAGGTGTGTGGATGAGGAAGGGGGCGTCTGCTTGGCTTCCGGGCGGGGAGTGGGAGAGGCCGGGAGGTGGCCGGCAGGCGGGCGTCCTCTGTGACGGTCTCCCCACGAGCCCCCGGTCCCTTGCCTCCCTCCCACCGACTTCCGAGCCGGGACCAGGGCGTGGGCTTCCTCTGCCCCTGCTGCCGGGCCGTGAGCTCTGTGCTGTTGTCCGGTGGGCGTGGAAGGCGACAGGCTCAGCTTCCCTTAGTCGCCAAGCAATTCTCCTGGTGGGTGGAGGCAGGTGGCCCGCCCTTCCCCACGGTGGAAGCCACCAGGCACAGGCCAGCGGGGGCGACCCTTCCCCCCGCCCCCGTGAGCGTGTGCTGTGCTGTAGCCGCCGGCTGGCCTGGAGGGGCGTCCTCCCGGGCTTTCAGCACCGCGCTCACATCCCAGACGTGGAAACGCGTCCTCGTGTCCGCGGTCCTCCCCAAGCTGTGCACGGGTCTGAGGATTCCTGAGCGGGCAGCAGGGCCTCTCCGAGTCATGCTCACGCTCTTCTGGAGGCACCCGGGTCACTCTCCGGAGCTCCCCACACGTCTTTCCCTCCCCCCGACTCCACAGGGACGTCCTGGAGGAACCCACGGAGGAGGAGCTGCTGGAGAGGCTGAGCTGTCACCCGCACTTGCGGCTGTGCAGGTGACCCCCAGGTGCGCCGTCCTGGCACGGGCGGCAGGTGGCCGTGTGGCCTCGAGACGGACGCCCGTCGAGGCAGCAGCCCAGGAGGAGAGACTTTGCGTGGCCGGAATTCTCCACCCACGCGAGGCGGGAGCGGAGAGCAGGGCCCTGTTCGCTGCCCGGCGGAACCACCACCTACCAGCGGCTTTTCCTCGCGGCGCCTTGGGCTCCGCGCCCGGCCGCTTTCTTTGGTCGGCTGCTGCAGTGAGACTTTGACTTTTCTACACCCGGGTGGAGGGTGACTCCCCGGGACCTTTGAGACTGTCTGGAAAGCAGGAGGCAGTGGCCTTCCTCGTGGGCCCTGCGACTTCCGTGGTGCCTTCGCTGCCGGTGGCCTTCAGGGACCACGGGCCCGCCTGGGGCCTGCACGGGCCAACCGGCAGCTTTCCAGGGCATTCAGTTTGGGTGGTTTTAGAGGAAGAGAATTTTAAGGGTTTTATTGTTTTATGGCTCCCATGAGTATTGATTGGACGGGTTTCTTTACGGGTCAGAATGCCCGTAGTTTTTATCCTTGCGAAGAGTGAGGTCGTCATTCTTACGTGGACACAACTCCAATCCTGCTTCTCTGGAGCAGGGTGGCCAGGTAAGGTTGTTTAGGTTGTGCACTGTAAACCTGGCTGCGAGGGTGTGTCCAGGCACTGGAATGTCTCCCCAGGGTGACGGGTACCTTTTTCTAACTTGCATAAAGGCATGTGTAAGCCAGTGGCTCTGCTTTTCTTCCTCTAAGTTTATCTTGAGAGCGAGAGAGAACGCATGTACGGGTGAGTGGGGGAGAGGCAGAGGGAGAGAAGAGAGGATCCCGGGCAGGCTCCACACCGTCAGCACGGAGCACGACGCAGGGCTCGATCCCACGAACCGTGAGGTCATGACCTGGGCCGAAACCAAGAGCCGGACGCTCAACTGACTGGGCCCCCAGGTGCCCCAATGGTAGCTGTACTTTATGTGTCTGCAGGGCGTGTGGCCCAGGGGGCAGAAGTGCGTAATGTGTGACAGGCCATATTGCCACTTGGGCCACCATACATCCAGGAAAACCGTCGAGAGTGTTCTCATTTCAAGGGCCGACTCGAGTGCTTGCTGGGAGCCCCTGCAGGTCTGTGTCAACCAGGATTGGAATCCTGGAAACTAATGCCGGGACCGATTAGTGCCGTCTGCTGTGGGCACCGAAGGGGGAAGCGAGGGCACAGGTGCTGACGCCACTGCAGGAAGTGATGTCCTTCTTCCCCGTTTGTCTGAGAAGTGGGATGAAGGGAAAGTAACTCAAACAAAAAAGAAACTCGTAAAACGTCAAGAGACCCCGGTGCCTAGGGTTGCGTAGGGCTGGCCACGGTTTTACGGACCCACCCTGTACACTGCAATTTCTGATCCTGGAGTCGACCTGGCATCCTGGGCATCAGCGGGCCACACCCCTCAGGTTTGGGGGCTCTTCAGATGCTCTCAGGCTGGTCTTCTCTGCGGGCTGCCTTCTGGGAAGGCTGGTTTTGGGCTGGGCACGGAGCGGTGGGGTGAGAAGCCTGCACCCGGCTTGCCTTGGCGGAGCCCCGCTCTCTCTGGGGACAAGGTTGAGGCCCACCCGGTCAGTTGCCCTCTGCACCTCCTGTTTTGCCACCCCTTCACCCCCTCCATCCGAGGTCTGAGCGCCATCTGGTGGCGGGATTGGATTCCCTCTCATGCACGCTGGAACCCATGACCCCCAGGGGATAGCTCATTGCTTTTCCCAGGCTGGCCACAGGCCTGCTTCCTCCTGGGATCCAAGGCCTGGGCTGCAGGCTCGTCCGCCCAGAGTGAGCCTCGTAGTGGACACTTGCCAGGTGGGATGTCCTTCCTTCTGCCCTGCCCGTGTGCAGGTTCCAGCTCCCACTCGGAAGGTCCCCTGCCTTGTGTTTCACGGCCCGTGTGCAGAGAAGCCCTGTCTGGTCATTACTGTCATGTGGCACGGAATTCGGGTGACCCACGCCAGAGTCTGGGACACGGTGCTGCTCGGAGAGGCTGGCCCCGCCTTCAGGATGGGCCAGCCGAAGGTGGTGCCCTCAAGCTGGTGACTTCTGTCCACAAGCTAGTGTCTCTTGGGTGCTCTGGGGGCACTGACTGTTCCTTCCTCAGTTTCAAATGGTATCGGCCTCCCAACATTTGTCCCCGCGAGAACGAGGGCTGCGTTCACGGGGGACCTGGGGCTCCGCTTTCGGTTAAGGGGAGCTGGTGGGGGTTGCCCGGTGCCGTCTGGGGGCTGCACTGGGGAGGACCCGTTTGAGGAGGACACGTGCTCACATCTCTCAGCCCCTTGCGGCTCTGGCGGGCACCGCTGTTGTTGTCTGTGGCTACCGTGGTCCTGGTCACCCCTCTGCACTCTGGATGGGCGCGAGGTACAGGGGGCTCAGCCCTGCTGGACTCCGGAGTCCCCCAGTCGCATGCAGGAGTCTGGGACACCTGGAGTGGTGTCGCTGCCCCAGTGGAGGGGGGTGGAGGCAGGGGCAGGACGTCACTGGGCCCCGGGGAGCCCCGTGGCACGGGTCAGGCTCCGAGGAGGGGCCCGTGTGTCCGCGGCCTGGGGAGCCCTGGCCTGGGTGTCGGCAAGAAGCTGAATGGAGGCGGCTGGCCCAGTGGAGGGGTCTCCCGGGGGGCGAGGGGAAGGGGGTGGGCCAGAGTGGTGGGTTCGCAGCCACACGCACCAAGTAGTGGGGCCTTTGGTCCCAGACGCCGATGGGCCTGGAGTTGGGTGCGGGCAAGGCAGGGACCCGGGTGGGCACCAAAGCCCCCACCTGCCTGGGAGGCCTGAGTCCTTCACGCCGCGGGGGACTTGCTTCGTACCTGCCCAGATCGGGGCAACCAGCTAGCCCGGGCCTCCGAAGGTGACTTCCTCCAGGACCTGGGGTCGCCTGCCTGCCTTCACTGGGACCAGGAAGGGCTGCGAGTGGGCGGGGACTGTCTCCTCTCCCATGGGGGTTCCCCACGGGGGCCCCAGGCCCCTGTCCCCACTGGGGGGCACCAGGAAGGACACAGCTGCTGTTTCTGAGGCCGGGGGAGGGCAGGGAGGGGCAGGAGCAAGGTGAGGCCGTGAGTTTGCTCGTGTTTAATAATAACGAACTATAGAAATGATCCCCGAAAGTATAGTCTTGCTCATGTTTGATAATAACGTGGAAGTGAACGCAGACTTAGAGAAACGTCACAAGTACAGCTTTCCCGGGATCACTGGGGAGTTCAGTTGTAGTTACGATCCCTTTGCCTTCCGCACTTGAGGGAGGGTCTCCAACACATGGGGACACTGGGATGGGGTCCCCACGGCTTCCTGCTGGCTGGTGCTCACCCCATGCGTGGCCATTCGGAGCCTCCATCCCGGACCCTCGGGCTCCGTGGTCATCTGTGATCTCCCCGGACAGGTGACCTCGGCGCTCTGGAAGGTCAGCCGGTGATGGTGATGGGAGGCTCCCAGGCTGGGTTTAGGCAGGGTTTCCTCATCAGCGTGCTTCTGCCGTGTCCGTAGGAAGACGGGAGCTGCGCGCCCTGGCAGCTGGTGGGCGGTTTCTGTTTGCCCCGCGGCCGCTGCCCACCCCGTCATCTGCCGTTGGTGGTGCCGGGTCACCCAGCGTAAGGTGGCTCTTTTTCCCTTTGTAACTCAGGGGTGGGAGGTGCTTTGAAGCTCGGCGAGGCTCCAGTTCTCCAGGCTTCAGTCACTTCCTCCCTGCCTTCCTCTGCGCGCATCATCGTTTCCTCCGTTCCGTGTGTTCTGTTTAGTCCGTTCCGTTTCACGCACAGATTCTCATTTGGCCGGTGGGAGCCGCTTCATCTCGATTTCTGTGTCCATTTGCTAGGCACCTGCCGTCCTCTGAGTGCTTCTTTGCTTTCCGGTGTGAAGAGCCGTTCAAGGCCTCATGTCACGCCTCCTGTGCCCCAGCCCTGGAAACAGCCGTCTCCCCAAGGACTTGTGCTCCTTTAAGCAAGAACAGCATCTGGGAACCAAGATGTGGGCGTGAGGTGCGTTTCCTGCTGTTGGGGTGCTGCTTACCCAGGTTCTCTCTGTAGACAGAGCTGGGGAGTACATGCATGCATCTGTCTGTCCGTCCGTCCGTCCATCCATCCATCCATCCAGCGGACAACTGTGAGATCACCCTGATACCAACACCACAGGGCACAGCTGGTTTTCTCTCTGCGTGGCTCTCAGCCCTTTTCTGAGTGGTTTGCGTTCTCCGTAGCCTGGGCACTGACTCGATCCGTTCTCTTGTAAATAACTTGCCTCATCCTCCCCACAGAGATGCCCTCCTCACCCCGCGGGGGCGCCCCTGCGGATGCCCTCCAGCCAGAGACCTCCGGGAAAGAGCTTTCCAGATGGAGAGAGAGTACCGCCCGGCCCTTTACCGTTAGGAATAGCGGAATTAGAATCTGACCAGCTTATTAAAAGCAAATTAAGCAAAAAAACAAAAAAAAACAAACAACAAAACAAAAAAAAAACATTAGAAGAAACGTAGCTTTTTATTCACAAATAACATGGTGGTCCCTACCGAGGGGCTGAGGGCATTCATAATTCAGCAACATGGCTTGCTATCAGATTAATACCCTGAAATCAATTGCTTTTCTAAACACTAGCGACAAGCTGCCCCAAGTTTATTTTAAAGGATATCAGAAGAAATAACTATTCACATGAGAGGAAAATCCTCAAGGTTCTTAAAAATACATTCCCCATACGCAGGAAACCATAAAACCGCACCAAACCCCATGAATGGCCTTGAGCGAGAATGCAGTCGCGTTCTCTTGCCGGGCACCTGTTACCACACAGCGGCCTCAGACGCTCCACGCTTGACCCGCTCGCAGCTCGGCAGGCCAGACGGGCAGGCGCTGCTTTGCCGGGCCCTCTGCACGGCGGGGCTCAGCCCGTGCTCCACCTCGTTCTCCGGGAAGAGCCTGATAGGTCTGCAGTCGTTCGGGTTGTCGGCCGAGTTCTGTTCCGAGGCCATAGGTGATGGTCCTTCCCGTTCCCCGGTTTCCTTATTGGCGTCAGCAGAGGGCTGCTCTTAGGCTGCCTTCGCGCTCTGCTCCACAACCCCCCAGTCCTCAGAGTCGGCAATGGAGAACCTGCTGTGAATCGAATCCCCTTACCCTTTGTGCCCGGCCCTCACTACGTACAGGCTCGCCTGATTAGGTCAGGCCCACCAGGATAGTCCCCCTTTCTTGAAGTCCACAAGGGTGTCCGAGGGTGAGGCTCACTGGGGGTCCTAGAATTCCGCCTACCACAGTCTTCCTGTTCGTAGCCAGAAGGAGTCGACATCGTCAACATGTCTGCCTTCCCCAATTAATCCATAGATTTGTCAAGATTCTAAACAGAATGCTCATTTCTTCCACAAAATGTGATGAGCGGAAAAATTTACCTGAAACTTACATGCAAAAATAGCTAGGTCAGTTCTGTAGAAACATATGGTTGGAGACCTTGCTCGCCAGTGTCCCTGACTTACCGTGGAGATGCGGTAACTAAGACCGACCAGCATGATCCCAGCGCAGGGGCAGATGGAAGAATGACGTAGAAGGGAGAGCCCAGGATGGCGACGGTGAGGGGCTGGGGCCGATGGGAGGCTCTGTGCACCCCCAGGGGCCAGAGTGGCCTCAGCATCTGTGGGTTTTTGTCCGGCTGGCAGGTGCAGAGCCAGCGGCTGGAGGGGGTCCAGGACCTGGGAGCAGTCTGCCGCTGGGACCTGGGAGTGGGGGTTCAAGTGGTTCGGGGCCTTTCATGTGGTTACGTCCTCAGCACAGCAGGGAGGAATCTTGTCTTTCACCCAAACAGCCAGGATTTGGTTTTCTGCCTCAGAGATAATTGGCGGTGCTTGTGAAAAGGTTCGAACGATTGGTTGTCTTAAAAAAAGCGAAAGGCAGGTACACCTCGCGGCTCTTACCGTGTAAGAGGGAGCCGTGGGGCTCCACAATGCTCCTCACGTCAAAGTGGCCAACAGGCGCTGCGGGCAGTGAGCGGGCGGCCCACCCCGGCCCACCGATCGCGCCCGGGGCCCCCGACGTTCTGGTGACGGCAGGCCCACACCTGCAGGGACCCCGGCGGCCCGGCTGCGGCCCTGGGTTTGATACAGCAGTCGGCTAATCCGTGTGGGGGGCCTCGGCAACACCTGTCGCCAGGTGAGCCGGACCCGCCTTACCCGCCTCCCTGGCTTTCGCTTTCTCCTCTCAGCTAACGGGCAGGTGGATGGGGGCCCGCTGACGCCAGACTCGGGCGGAGGAGGCCATCCTTGGCCGTAGGCGCTGGGCCGGCAGCTCCCGGAATCCCCTGCGGAGGCTCGCTCAGACAGAGCTCTGGGTTCCACCCTGGCCGGTCTGCTTTACGCTGGCTGGGGCGGGGCCCGGGAACCTGCATTTCGACTTCGTTCCCGGGGGGGTGCTGCTGCGCGTCCAGAGACCAGAGCCGGAGAACAGCGGGCTCGGGAAAGAGTTAGCTTCTCTCCCTCCCTTTCCCAGCGGCTTCCTTTCCGGAAGTCCTTACCGAGCACCCATTGTTGCCGTCGGGGAGCTGTAAATAATACTTTGGTGGGGGGCTGTTACGGAGAGGACCTCTTTCTGACTGGTCCCCCCTGGAAAAGGTGCTGGCTTCTCGCGCTGCAGCCACCGCCCTGGTCTCTCCGGGCTGGCGGAGTCCAGGCAGGACGTGGTCCTCCCGGCCGCCACGACCCCTTTCCTGTCGCCTGGGCCCCAGGTCTGTGCGCAGACTGCGTAACTACATATAGGGAATCTGGCTGGGCCCCGATGGGCGTGTTGGGCAAGGACAGCTACCGGGGCCCCTGGACACAAAGGGGGCAGAGATGGGGTGCTGCCCCCACGGGGGTCCCACCACCCTCCCCCAGCAACGTGATCCTACTCTCCCCTCGCTGCTCCCTGGCCCTGTGGGGCACCGGGTATTCCCATTCCTTCCTCCGTCCCCAGGCCCTGGTGGTGCTTGTGTGTGGCTAGTGCTCCATACCTAGTCCTGCCATTGAATGCCGAGGAGCAGGTGGCTCACGTCAGATGCTAACATCCACTCTGTCAATGTGCTCTGCAGGCTGCCAGGCACCGATGTAAAGTGGGGTAAAAACAGAAACGGCTGGGGCCGGGAGCAGGAGGAAGAGGTTGCCCATACACCCGGGGACCCACTATGGTTGCAGGCCAGCTGGGAGCTCCCTGGCAGCCCTAGGGAAAAAGGGACCAGGTTTCTGCCAGGGGAGGCAGCGGGCTGCTTGTTGGTGGGAGATCTGGTGGGGGTGGAGGTGTGCTGGGCGGGGCCGGGACACGCCCCCTGGGTGTGAGCTGTGTGTGACCCACAGCCCTGGCTTTGTCATCTCGTTTCCGGGTCTCGTGAGGGCCCACGAGGTGAAGGATGCGAAAGCGCCGTCTTGTCCTTGAAGCAGCAGGCACGTAAATGGTCTCTCAAGAGTCCAAAGGGGCAGCGATAATTAGGAGTCACCATTTGAGTGGTGCTTTTCTGAGCACTGTCCGAAGCAGGGTGTTGGCTTGTTGAATCCCGTGGAGTCACGGGCTGGGGTGCCGCTGACAGGTGGGGAAACTGAGGTGCAGAGGGGGCAGGAAGCCTGTTCAAGGCCACCTGACTGCTAACGGTGCAGCCTCTTCCCTGCGTCCCCCCGCAGCACATCAGCACGAGGACGTGAGTGCCGCGGGCCTGGGGTAGGTGTCTGTAGAGACAGTGCTGTGACATCACGTGTGACCCGCACACAGGAGGGTCCCGACAGCCCCCAAGGGAAGTGGGAGGTGACCGGCTTGAAGAGGCATGCTTCGGGGGTGGGGGGGGGGCAGGCTGGGCTCCTTGCGACTTTCTCCCCTCTTAGCCACTATCCAAAGAGGCTCGGGGCACACGGAGTCCACAGCCTGCGTCTGGGCCCCACCTGCCGCACCCCGTGACCTTGATGTGCAGTTAGACCTCCTAAGCCCCGTCTCCCTCGGTTGGGAAGGGAGGTGGGTGGGTGGGTGAAGTAATGACACCCGAGGAAGCTGATGTGCTGACCCCTAGCCCTTTGTCGAACTGCAGACCTGTGGTTCAATCTCAGAGCTCCTTGTAGGTGGGGAAACTGAGGCACAAGAAGATTTTTTTGTTTGTTTGTTTGTTTTTCTTTTTCTCTTTTAGGAGCCCGTGCTGACGGGTGGCATGGCGGAGGGTGAGCCCAGCTCTGTCACGAAGGCCGGTGCCCTCGGCCTGCCCTGTGGGTCTTAGTGCCAGGCCTGGAGGCACCCTTGGTTTCTATATGACAAGCGTTCACGTGCAGCTTGCTCAGCGCACAGGCGTGTGGGCTCTGGGCCCCCCCGCTCTCACGGGTGCCCCGTTTCAAACCATGAAGGTAAGATCTGCTCTGTCAGCCTGGAAGTCCTCGCCAGCCACGTGCAGGAAAGGACGGAGGGTATGCGCGGGGCAACCCCGGGGGCCTTCTGGTGGAGGTGGCGGATGGCCCAGGGCTCACTCGTGCGCAGAGCGGAGTGGGGTGCGGGGGGGGGGGTGGTCACCGCAAAGGAGCCGCGGCTGGGGCTGTCCGTACGATGACCTGTGGGGCCCTGGCCACAACTCGGGGTTGAATCTTGCCCCCCGTCTTACCCCCTGAGGCCGGCCCCACAGCAGGGCCCCGGGGAGAGGAGATTTGGGGCCCAGGCACCGTTTCCCCGGAGGATGAAGGTACGTGTGGTTGGAGCCGATGCTGGGGTTCTCGGCCTTTCCTCTGCTGGCTCCCTCCCCCGGGCCCGGCACCTCCAGTGACAGGTGCCAGGCCTGTCCTCAGGTGTGACACGCGCTGGACAGCTTGTCCTCCCAGGGGCCCCTCCGGATAGGTCTCCTTTCCGGCATCCTCTTGCCCCTCATGTGACCCGCATCCGGCCCCACTGACCGGGGAGGCTGGGGTTGCTGCCCGGCTGTCCTGGCATCCTCGGGCCACCGTCTTCGGTCATGGGGGCACACCCGTCAGCCCCCCAGGTGACCCTGAGCCCCGCACGGCGCGTAGTGTTGGCAGCTGGGGGGGCACAGCAGAGCGGTGAGTGTCCCGCCTCCTCCCCCTCTCGGTGCTCCTTTCCCCGGTGAGCGAGGGGGCTCCAGGGCGGGGGGGGGGGGGCTGGTTTTCACCCATTTCCTTCGTCACTTCCGTTCGTGTTGAAAGGGTTCCCCCTTGGGTTGTCACACCCCTTGTGTTTGGGCGGAAGCTCATTTACAGCTTCCCGCCGCGGACCGTTTGCGCCGAAACAAACCTGGAAACCTCGAACCTGTGGGTCCTTCCGCTCGATGGCGTGGACGTGGGTGGCTCGTCCCTCTGATGGTGTTGGATGTTTCAGACTATCCTGCCCGGAGCTTTTACGCTGAGAAAGAGGAGAGGGTTCGGGGAAGGACGGCACCCCCTGGCGGAAGGTGGATCGTGGAAAAAGTAGGCGTGACCAGCTTTCAAATACACTGGAAGGTTCTTGATTGGGCAGAGGGTTGGCGACTGTGGCCCTTGTGGTGCCAGTGGCCCTTGGCTGTCTGCTGAATCCGTGGACCCTTCTTAGAAGAATGTCTTTAAGGGGCGCCCGGGTGGCTCAGTCGGTTGAGCGTCCGACTTCGGCTCAGGTCATGATCTCACGGTCCACGAGTTCAAGCCCTGCGTCCGGCTCTGTGCTGACGGCTCAGAGCCTGGAGCCTGCTTCGGATTCTGTGTCTCCCTCTCTCTCTGCCCCTCCCCCGCTCATGCTCTGTCTCTCACTGTCTCAAAGATAAATATGAACATAAAAAAAAGTATTTTAAAAGAAAACTGTCCTTAAGCCATAACCTGAAATGTAGAATAATTACATTGAAAAACTACCAACAAAATACTAACAAATAAATGTGGGACAGGAGATTCACCACCTGCCCCACGTTCAAAGCACCATTGGAGATGAAGCATCCTGACAGGAAGTTACGTGCCCGGGAAGGGCCAGAGGCCTCACTGATGCCCTGGTCTGTGGCCTGGCTCGTGCGTGCTTTGGTTTTCTCACCCGAGTCCCCAGCACCGCAGCACCCCCCGCCCCCCATGCGTGGAGGTCCCCTGCCGATTTCCTGGTGGGCTCTCCCCTCCCTTCACTGAGTTAGGGTAAAGTGGCTCACTTCCGGTTTTTGCCAAGACTGGGGGCGCCGGCTCACCCCCAAGGAGGCTTCCCTGGTGCCCCTGCTGGCCCCCATCCCCCCCTTCTCTATTTGCTTTAGCGCTGAGTCACAGGCGGGTGGGCCTATGAGCGCCCAACATCCCGGAGGGTCTCAGGCCTCAACCCCAATAAATGAAGTCAATCCCCATGGATGTGATGCCCCATCCAGTGCAAACTGAGCCCATAGTACATATGGATGTGGGAGTCAAGAAGGGACATTTTTCTGGTATCGTTTCGGTGGCTCTCAGGCGTGAGCCTGCATCAGAGCCCCTCGAGGGCTTGGGGAACCCAGGTGGCTGGGCCCCGCTAGAGGTTCAGAAACAGCAGGCCCGGGGGGCCAGCCTGGGAATGTGCATTTGTAGCCCGTCCTCAGGTGAGGCTCACACGGCTGGCTAGGTGACAGTCACCGAGGGTGCCCCTCCCCTCGTGCCGCTGTGGGGGATCGATGGGAGCCCCCAAAGTCCGGGGCCTAACCCCCCGTACCTTGAACGTGAGCGTACGTGGAAATAGGTTCGGCAGCTGCAATTACGTCAAGGATCTTGAGACGAGATCGTTCTGTCCTTAGAGTGGGCTCTAAATAGAATGACAGGTGTCCCTGTAAGAAGAGGAGAGGACACAGATGCGGGAGGGGCCACGTGACCACGGAGGCAGTGGTTGGAGGGGAGTGGCCACGAGTCCAGGGACGCTGGAGGCTCCAGATGCTGGGGCAGGAAGGGCCCTGCCCCAGAGCCTGCAGGGAGCGCCCCGCCCACACCTTGACTTCGGGCGGAAGTGGGAGGGAACCCATTTGCTGTTTAGAGCTGCCTGTTTGTGGTCATTGGTCACAGCGGCCCCAGGGCACTCACACAGCCCCTGACAAGTGGTGATTAGTGGTGGTTCTTGATTTTGCGGAGCCCAACTGGGCCTCAGATGCCAAGCTCCAGGCCCGTCCAGTGGGACCAGTGCTCCAAGGGAGAAAGCAGTGTGGACGGGGCCGTGCTCCTGTTTCCTGCTCTTCTCCATCAGGTGACCCCGAGCAGCTTCGGGAACACACCCAGGCACCTGCTGCCTGGGTTCGGGGCTGTCGGAGAGGGCATCCGTCTTGGGCTTGTTGCTGGGGATGCCAACCGGGGGGAGGGGGTGGTTTGTGCTGGGGATGCCATCCGGGCGGTGACTTTCCTTGGGGCCGTGGCACGATCCTAACAGCCTGCTCTGGGCCCAGAGGGCGGGGGTCCATGGGGAGGCAGGTGGCTGCAAGGTGGGGAGTGGTCCAGCCCCCTTGGGGCCACCGGCCATCCTGGTGTGACCCCGGGAGCTGAGGTGGCCTGGCGGGCTCCCAGGAGGCCACTGACTGACTGACTAACAGGTTTGCTAATTGATCGGAGCGATGGCAAGTGGGCTTGGAGGTCACATGGGCTTGGCCCCAGCTCTCCAGAACCCCGCTCAGGGGGCGGCCCCTTCTCTCCTCTGGCCTCAGTGTCCCGGTGTGTGACACAGGACGGAAGCAGCCTTGAGGGGTTGCAGGACTTAGAGGGGTTGGGGACAAGTGGAGGTGGCTCGTGCCGTGCCTGGCATTTCCCCACGACGTGCTGGTGCAGGGGGAGTAGCCAGCCCTACCGACAGGCTCCTGGGTGCCCCTGCGCGGCTCCCCACACTTCCCAACGGGCTGGTCTCCCTCCCCACTGGGTGCCAGGGCCTGGTGCTCTCCTTGTTTCCAGGCTGAGGTGGCGCCTTCTGAGGACGCCCCAAGCTGGCTCCGAGCAGCATTCACGCACACGCCCCTAGGGGAGGGGTGCACGGGGGCGGGGGTCCCGGAGGGGCCACCTTGTCGGTCCACCGGACAACTGCCGGCCGGCCTCGGGGACAGGGGATGCGGGTTCTTCACGCTGCCCCTGCTGGCAGTGGGCTGGGGGCCCCAGAGCTGATTTGCATACAGGTGAGGACCCAAGACCGAAGGCCTGGGTGCCGGGAGGCAGGGCCGGGTGGGACGCACACACCTGGAGGGAGGCTGCCCTGCATGCACATGCAGTATCGGGGATAGCCAGCGGGGGGCAGCAGAGCTCCAGCAGCAGGTGTCCCCTTAGGCCCAGCCTGGACCTACCCTCCCTCCCAGCTCCTACACCAGGCCAGGCGGAGGGCGGGGTGGGGGTGGGCAGTCACCCCCGTGGAACTTCCGTCCCTCGCTTCTCTGCAAAGGTGTCTCCTCCTCCCACAGACCCCAAGGCCTGTGCAGGGAACTTCCTCGGGTCGCCTCCGTCAGGGCTCCGTCATCGCCGTGGTAACCGGCCGAAAGGGTAGGGTACGTGAGACCTGTGTGCCTGCAGTGCCCTGGGGCTGCTGAGTTCGCACGGGCTTTTGCTGACCTGTAGGTTCTGGGACGGAGGACAGCCTGGCCTGGTGGGCAGGCGGTGTGGCAGCGCTAACACGGGGGGCCAAGTCCCCATGGAGCCAGCCAGCAGAGCGTCTCGGGGCAGAGCCGTGGCTTGGCCCTGTCTGGCTGGGGGGACCCTTCCGGGTGGGTCTGGAGTGGTCTCCGTCCCGGCCCCGTCTGCTGGCCGCCACGAAGTCAGCTTGGGGTCCCTTCTTCCCAGGACGGGGGGACATTTCCGTCTCCTTGGGCACAAGATGTGTCCACATCTGACGCCTACAGCGAGGACCTGGGTGCTGGGGTGGCTGGTGTGGCCCGGGAGACCTTGCACTTCTATGGATGCTGTGTTCACATGGCCCTATTTCCCCGGAAGTCTGACTCTTAGTGGGCTACCCCCGCCAGCCCACATCTCCTCAGCGTGACCCCTCCCCACAGCTCCTCGAACGTGTGCCCCGGGGCCTTTACACGTGCCATGCCCCCCACACTAGGTAGGTCAGACCCCGCCCCGCCCTCACCCACTGCCTTGACTTTCTCCTTGTCCGTTACCTGTCTGATCGTCTGGTGCAGCATACGCTCTGTTTCCCTCACTGGAATATAAACTTCGGGAGGGCAAGGACTTTATTGGATTCACTGCTGAGTTCCAGGGGTTCAGAGTACTGCCTGGCACATAGTAGGTGCTCCATAAATCCCTGTTGGTTAAGTAAACAGGCGAATAGTGGATGCCCGACCCTGTGCCCAGCCCCCGGGGCCTCGTTCTACCTCTGGGCAGCCAGTGGGTGGGGGTGAGAGGGCAGAGTCCCCCCACCCCCGTACCTCCCTTTCCCGGGTCCCCTACTGTGGGGTGTGTGGCCACCTGACCCAGGGAGGGCCGCTAGTCATCCGCCAGGGCTGTGCATCCTGCACTCAGATGTGGGGTCTGCGAAGTCTCTTGCAGAAGGGGCTTGTTGTCCGGGGACCTGGGGCTCAAACGCCATCAAGCCTGGTTAGCAGAGGGACGGGGCCTGAGATGTGAGTCCGGCTGCTCTGGTCCCGAGGTGTCGGACCACAGGTGGTCCAGGAGACCCTGGGTGGGGGGGGTCTGACCGTAGTCTGGCTGGCTCGGCTGCTGTCCTTGTCCTCTGCAGGCCAGCCAGATCCCACCTTTTCTCTCTCTGAGGCCAGGTTCTGCAGGGGCACCCACGAGGAGGGGGTTAGAAGGGCCTAAAACCACGTCCTTGGAAACAATGACCAAATAAACCTCTGGGCGCGGGGCCACCATCAGAGCAGAACTTGAGGGACCCCTGCTCCTGTCCTCTCTGTGTGGCAGTGAGCCATGCACATTCATCATTCTCTTTTCTGTCTCACGGGGGGCAACTGAGGTTCAGAACATTCTGGAATACACCCCCACCCCTCAGCATTCACCCCTGCCCCACCCTCTAGGCCTCATGCACGTCTGTGCTCGCTGCTTCCAGAAACCAAAGCGCTGGCCCCTCCGATGGACAAAAGGGATTGTATTTCTTTCAGGGACAGTCCGGGGTTAAGAGTCACCTGATGGAGGATGGGGAGACTGCTTTTAGCTCAGAGCCGGGGACATCTGATCACCAGCGGAGGTGTCTGAAGGTGGCACATGGTGACGGGCCCCACGCGGGCTGGCCACAGGCAGGAGACAGGCCCGACACAGGGAAGAATCATCCGCTCTCGGGCTTGAGGAAGGCCTCGCACGCCCCGGCCAACGGCCTGGCAAACAGTCTCGTTCTGATCTGATGCCGTTGGCATTTTTTTAGAGATGCAAAGAATGTGTTTGGGGGCACTCGGGACCCAAAGGTCTTGCTTTCCACCGGCCACATAGTTTGGCTACATTTCTGAAGGGCAGTGACTCTGACCACGCGGCGGTGAAGGTACAGGGGACAGGATCTCTGCTCCGGCCCCGCGGTGGTGGACAGTGGCCAGGGGACGGGGACGCCAGGCCGGACACTGGCAGGGAAACGGGGCTGGGGGGTGGGGAGGAGAGAGGGGGCCCCTCCTGGCGGGAACGCCACGCTCGGCCGGCTGCGAGCCGTTCTCCAAGGCTCTGGGGTCTGTGCCCTTGCCGGAGAGTTCTGGCACCCGTTCTCTTTTTGCTCCCAGAGCAAAATTCAGCCCCATCCCCGGGGGGGCTGAAACAATTTCCTGGGGGGGCTGAAACAAGAGGCCGCAAGCGAGGTGAGTTTAAACGGCGGAAATTAGTTCTCTCCCAGTTTGAGGGACGGAGAGAAGTCCAACCCAGATCAAGGGGTCAGCAGGGCCTCTGGAGGCTCCAGAGGAGGGTCCTTCCTGCTTTTCTGGCTTTCGGGGCCGCCCCCCCAGTCGTCCCTGGTCTTGGGGCCCCATGGGCCCCATCTCCGTGGTCACGTGGGCTCCTCCCCAGTCATTCGATTCAGGGCCCACCCTACTCCAGTGCAAAGACCCTGTTTCCACACGAGCTCACACCCTGAGGTTCCAGGGGGACATGAACTTTGGGGGACACAATCCAGCCCAGCAGAGGGGTTTTCTCTCCTACAAGCACTGGCCAACGGTGGCTCTTCTCTTGGCTTCTCCGGTGGGCGCCTGAACACAGCCGTGTCTCCGGGGCCCCCGTCGCTAGACATTAGGGGGACGTGACCGCGGCAGGGGGGGACTCAGGTGTCCCATTCGGGTTCCAGTCCTGGTCTTGCCAGTTGGTGGTTGTTTGGCCTCAGGCGAGTTACCGAAGTCACGTGGGCCTTGGCATGTGCGTCTGTAAAATGGGTCTGTTGTTCTCCGGCACCCCACCGGTGTCAGTTGCCGATTCTCTGACGCGGATGGAGGGGCCAGCAAGAGACCATCTTAGGGAGACCCGGAGCTGAGTCTTTGGGAACGGCCGAGGGTCCCCATGCTGCCCGCCGGCCGCACAAACTCTTTCCACCTTGGCTGCCTGATCCGCAGAACAGGGTGGTCCCCACCCGGCCGGCTTGCAGTGAGGGCGGGTGGGAGGCCGGCCGGAAGGCGAGTGCGGGGCCGGCCGTCAGTGCAGCTCAGCCCCGCGGGGCGTGTGGCTCTGGTGGTCAAGGGAAGTCTTGCGGATTTTGTACACGCCCCATCCCCCACCCCCGGCTTCGGTCCCAACTGGCATCTTCTTGGCTTTGATAACGGCAGTTGCCATCGAGGGCAACCGTTAACGGGTATGGTCATCAGCCGCATCTGGAGATGTCCTGCCACGGCTGTCGCGGTCGGCGGCGGGTGAGTCAGGACTGGGACACGCAGGGCTTCACGGCAAAAGCAACGTCCCGCGTCTTCGTCTCAGATGCTGGGGCCGCGGGGCGTCCACGTCCACGCCCACGGAGCCTCCACCAGCTCCTCCCGCCGTAAGCGGACAGACAGTCTGCCTCCACTGCCCAGCGAGAAGTGTGCGTTTGTTTAGAAGGCGCTCCTTTCCCAGAAAGCAGGCTCCGTGGAGGGGCGCTGACTTCTCGGCTGTGGGCCCGCGTGGACCCTGTTCGTGTCAGCTGGCAGGGCCTGTCCTCCCTCTGGCGTCTCGTATCCCTGCTCTGGGCCTGTCTGTCAAACAGCTAATGATCCCTGAACAAACCTGGGTGTCCGGGGGGGAGCTCCCCGCCGTGGACCTTTTGCGATGTGGGGATCAGCAGGGCACGCCTGCGGTCAGCCCCCCGCGGCCACGCCGTCGTCTGGGAGAGGCGGCCCCGGCCTCGCCCAGCCGTCGGTGACCCCGCGGCGAGCTCGCCTGCCGCCGAGAGCCAAGCATAACCAGGAGAGGGACTTTTGATCTCGGGACGGCTGGCACTTTGGCCAAGAGCCCCCAGACGTCTCCGCCTGGCTGGAGCCCAAGCCAGCTTCGCGAAGGGCAGCGCCTTCCAGAGGGGCTTCTGGGAAACACCTTTGACAAATGGCTTCATGCAGCAGCCAGGAGGGCCGTGGACCCAGCCACAGGGCTCCTCCTTGGCTCCCAGCCTGGGTCCCAGGATGCGGGGCCATATGGCAGGTTCAGAAAGTGAGCCAGGCCCCGACATTCCTGCAGGGCGGCCCCGAGGCCCCCCACCGCCCCAGCCCACTCCCCAGCTCTGCCAGCCCCGAGTCCTCATGAGTTTCCAGTGCACTGGAGGCGGGAGGGGCCCGGGTTCCCTCCCCCCCCCCCCCCGCCAACTTGGAAGCGTGTGCCAGCCACAAAGCCGCTCAGAGTGCCGCAGGGCCCTCCCCGGCCGCCGCCGCGGTGTAGCCATCCCCCCGCCGGCCGCTCGCATGGCCCTTGGAGTCTGGGACGTGGCTGGGGCTTGACGTTACTCTCGCCCCGCTCAGCCAGGCTGATGGTCTCTACTAAGGCCGTCGCGAACATTTCCTCGTAAGCTCGTTTTAAGGAAATGTTTGCGCACAGAGCACGTTCCCACAGCTGTGGGACAATGTGCCGTCCCTTGCCAAGGACCGCTTCTGTCAGCCTCGTCTTTCCTGTAGCTGGAGGTGGGCCTGGAGGCCCGCCAGGCCCACGCTGCCAAGCCGCCTCCGTTGATCATTGTCAGGATGCGTTTGATTAATATCTGACGTAGAAGGAGGCCTTGGTGCTGGCGGTCAGATGCCTCGCTCTGCGTGCAGGGTCTGGGGAGCTGTGGCTGGCGGCGGGGCGGGCGCCCGGGCCCGGGGGTGAGCGGCATGGGCGACTGAGCTGGGCTTGGCCGCGGCCGTGTGAACTGGCCGTGCCCGGCTCTTTGAAGCACCTCCAGTCTGCCCGGCTAGGGACGCCCGGCGCGGGCCTTTGCATTTCCAGTTTGTCCAGATCCACGGAGCAAAACCAACTGTCCATCTCCCCCGAGGCCTGCTGGCCCTGCCTCCCGGGCCCATCCGCCTAGGGAGGCGTTTGTGGGAAGGCGCCTCTGGGTGATTCTCTGAGCCTGCAGTGGGGACCGGCCTCCTCCTCCCTGTCTTCCCGCTGGGGGCCACTTGGAGGCCGCCTCTCTCTTGGGCCAGCCCTCTGCTGAGCTGGCAGGGTGCGGGCAGGAGCAGTGTCTGGTGACACAGGGACCTGGCCGTAGACAGGCGGGGACAGCGAATGGCAGCTCTGGGGGTTTCAGGGATCACAGCCTCTGGGCGGAAGAAAGGGTTCCGGAGCGTGGATGTTGCAAAGGGTGTGTCCAGGAGGAGAGGAAGAAGGGGGCCTTGGTGTGTGTGTGTGTGTGTGTGTGTGTGTGTGTGTGTGTGGCTGGGGTGGTGACGTGCAGAGGTGGTAATGGGCTGAGGCACCTGCTGCCCAGTGAGCGGATGACCAGACGGGTAGGCCCCTCGCTGTGTTTGGAGAGCTTTTCCCAGGAAGGGCCTGTGGAGACCTTCACGCTGGACCCTCTTGTCTTGGGGAAGCCATCGAGGCAAGGAGCACCCTGGGCTCGTTTGGGGGGCACCTCGGGTCCCTCACAGAGCGTACCTCGGGGCCCGGGGGATTCACGCCGATGTGTTTGCTGAGCACCGGGGGTCTGCCCAGCGCTCCGCTGGCCTGGGGACGTAGGCCACTCAGCCTCCTCTGGGTCAGCCCATGGCTGTGAGGGCACCTGCGGCCCCCACTTCTCGGCGCGGTGGGGCAGTCACACCTGCTCACGCCCAGCTTCCCCATCTGGTCACACCTAGACAGCACCCCATCAGGATGTTTGTCGTGGCTCCGGAAAGATCTGTCCGAGTCCCAACCCCCAGCATCCGTGAGTGTGACCTTATTTAGGAAAGAGGGTCTTTGCAGGTGTAATCGAGTTAAGAGATCACGAGATGTGACCATCTTTGATTACACACGTGGGCCCTAAATCCAAGGGCAAGTGTCCTTAGGAGAAGAGAGAACATACAGAGAGGCCACGTGGCCACGGAGCCCAGGGACGCTGGAGCCCCAGGAGCTGGGAGAGCAGGAGGGAGCCTCCCCCAGCGCCTGCAGAGGGAGCGCGGCCCTGCCAGCACCTTGACTTCTGGCTTCGGGCCCCCAGACGGGGAGAGGACGCATTTCTGTGTGCTCATCTGTTACCGCTGCCGCAGGACCCTTGCACACTTTGTTTCTGCCTGAGGTGCTGCCTACCCTCACACATCTTTCAGGTGGCAACTTCTTTTTGCTTCCTGAGAGAGGAGGTCCCCGACGCCCATCGGAGCGCCTGCTCCTGCCCCTGTAGGAACCCCGCTACAACGCACGACCTTGCACTCACTGATCCCGTATTGATTCATGCACAGTCACTTATCGATGATGATGATTACCGTTGATTATTATTATTGATAGGGGAATGAATGCCTCCCCATCCCTCCATCCACTCAATCGCCACTAATTGGGCGCCCACTGGGGACCAAGAACAAGAGAACAGAGCTTGAGCGGGAGAGGCGTCACGGCTGTGCCGAATGGCGGTGGCGCTGGCAGTGGGGGTTCAGGTTGGGGCAGGGAAGCTGCCGTTTGCAGTGGGTCACGGAAAGCCTCTTGGATGAAGGGCCATTTCTACAGAGACCTGTAGGAAGGAAGGGATGGGGAAGCCATGTGGGGATCTGGGGGAAAAGCCTTGCGGGCAGAGTGAGCGGCATGTGCAAAGGTCCTGAGGGGAGCCTGCCCTGGGTGCTCAGGCTTGCTCGGGAGGCCGCATCAGGGCGCTCAGGGGAGGGAGGTATGTGGCCAGGCGCTGGGGGCCTTGTAGACCGGCGTAAGGACTTTGCTCGTGTGTGAGGGAGTTGGGCCCCTGCAGGCTCGAGCAGAGGAGGGATGAGAGGAGATGCCCGTGGTTAAGCCTTGCCCCGATGGCTGTGGCACCCGTCGCCTTTGAGCCGGACGGTCTGGAAACGAGCATTCACGGGAACCGCTCCTGGCCTTGGGCTCCAGAATGTTTCAGAGTTTGCAGGGATTTCGGGGAGACACCAGAGCAACCCCCCCTTTGATGAGGCACCATAAAATGCGGAAAACAAAGCCTGGAGGGGTGGTCCTTCTCATCCACTCAGAGGCGGGATAAGGCCGAGCCACCAGCCAAGAGCGGAGATGTGGTCATGCGGACGGAGGGGGCTCTGTTCACAGGGCTCTGCCGCTGGAAAGGAATCTGGCTTGGTTTCCCCCGAGAACGGCCGCTCCTTTAGAGGCGCCAAGTAATCGGTCAGTTAACGTGCCTGTCGAGTACTTGTTGAGTGCACACCAGGTACCGCACGCTTTATCAGGCTCAATCCTTACCATTTGGGAGGAAAGTTCCGACTCTGGGAAGCGGCCGAGCCTGGCGCTGGGCCTGCGTGTGTTCAAGGGCACAGCTACCATGTGTCTCTGTGCCCAACTCCGCCCCCCTCGGTGCACCGGTCCTGGCAGGAAAGGAAGATAGGCTGGGGGCACCCCAGCCTCCGGGTGTTGGGGGGGAGGTGTTGCCCGGGTGTTGCTCCGGGTGTTGCCCAGGGTCCCTGGACAGGAGGCCTTGAGCTGCAGGTGGGGTTTGATGTGGGGGTACAGACATTCTCAGGGGGGAGCTATGGGAACAGTGCCCAGCAACGGAAAAACGAGGCCAAGAGGGCGGCCTGCTCGGAACGTCTGCCTCCGGGGCCGGGACAGGGAGACGTGGCCTCCTGGGGTCTGCTTGCTGCAGAAAATGCAAACTGCCCACCACGACAATCGTCTTTCTGGAGGGTAACTTGTGTTATTCATCCATTCATCCACCCAACAGCCTTCCACCCACCCGCCCATCCATCCATCCATCCATCCATCCATCGTCCGTCCGTCCATCCATCCATCCATCCATTGTCCGTCCATCCATCCATCCATCCATCCATCCATCCATCCACATGCCCATCCATCCATTCATCCATCCATCCATCCATCCATCCACATGCCCATCCATTCATCCATCCATCCATCCATCGTCTGTCCATCCATCCATCCATCCATCCATCGTCTGTCCATCCATCCATCCATCCATCCATCGTCCGTCCATCCATCCATCCATCCATCGTCCGTCCATCCATCCATCCATCCATCGTCCATCCGTCCATCCATCCATCCATCCATCCATTGTCCGTCCATCCATCCATCCATCCATCCATCCATCCATCCATCCATTCACCCTTCCTTCCATCCTTCCTTCTGTCCATCCATCCAAACGTCCGTCTCCTTCTCTCCCTCCATCTCTGCCCCCCATTCCCTGTATTCTATGGCAAGCCTTCTTCTAGACTGGGGATATAGGATAGACCTGAATGATGGCCACCATTGAATGATGGCCACAGACCCTGAACAAAGTATTATACAGCTAATCCCACTAGAATTGTCAGGAGCACCAGGGACGGAAATGTGCCCGCTGTGTGTATAGCTGGGGCCTCGCTTCATATGATGATCAGGGTGGGCTGCTCTAAGCTGAGATGAGTTGGGGTAACCTGCTCGAGGGAGTGGGGAAGAGCCACCCTGGCAGGGGGAACAGAATGTGCAAAAGCCTCTGAAGCAAGAAGGTCTTGGTGAGGCGGGAGGGGCGTCTAGGGAACCAGTGTGTTTGGGGGGCAGTGGGACGCCGCGAGGAGGCTGGCCAGGAGGCGGGGGGCCTCGGTCCTGGACGGCGCTGACGCGATCCAATGCAGACGATCGCTCTGGGGGGCGCGGGCTCAATGTGGGACCTCCGCCTTCTTCTGCACTCTCTCTGCTTTCTCAAAAGGTTGCTCGGGAAGGGGACGTCAAGGTCAAGATGGGCACTTGGAGGCTTTGGATGCCGAAGCAGTTTTACTTGGGCCGAGTCAGCTGAAGGAGCACGTGGGCCTAAAATTAGGCAAGTGTGTGTGTGCTGAGAGCGAGTTCACACGCTCACAACTCCTGTGGGCAGATTTGCGTTGCCTTCCTCTGTCTGTTAATGGTACAATCTGTTCAGACCTTTGGAACATTCCTCAGCTTTTATTTAATGTAGGAAGAATCATTTTGGGAATTAGCATATAAATTGTCAAAAGTCAGCAGCTCTGGAGAAGGTGCTTTCCCTGGGCATCAGGGCCCGATGGCGGGGGTGGGGGTGGGGGACTCCACGAGGACAAACCCGCCGTCCCACCCCTGTTCTCCCTCAAGGGGGCACAGACACGCTCTGTTGAGAAAAACTCCAGGCTTTCTCCCAAGCTATGCAACTCGGGAAGGAACATGTGTCCCCTCAGCGAAGGCCACAAGGGGAGAGGGGTCTCGGCCGTGAGGCGGGGAGGTGTGACCGAGCACGTGGGAGTGATTTCCAGATAGATGGCTTGCCGAGGGGAACTTTCCCCACAGGCCCGCCTCGCAGAGCAAGGTTATGGGGAGGGGAAACCCAGAGGCGCTCCCTCCCTGGCTGTCATGTCTAGTCTGGTCAGGGGCAGATATTTGACGCATTTTATAGCGCTATTAGTTCTAGGCCTTTTGGACAGTTGATCATTAACTGTTTGCTACGTGTGGCATTCCAAATTCTGGCCCAAGATAGCTCAGTCCAGCGTGCTGATTCCGCCTACCCATTGGGCCATGGCTGGAGGCGGGTGGGGCGCATTCCCCGAAGCCAGGGCTCGGGCCCTGGCACCAATGCTCCCCTGCCCTTTTGGGGTCCCGCCACCCCTCGAGCCCCCCCGCCCCGCCGTCCTCCTAAGGCGATGGCCATGCTCGCTCCGGGGCCTGGGCGCCCTCCCCTCCACGGCTTGGCCGCCAGGCCTGGCCAGGGATGCAGCCGCGTGTGGACGTTCTCTCCTACAGAAGGTTCCTGACACGGTGCAGCCGTTGGTGGGGTTGAAAGTCTCCCCGATGGCTTCTTGAATACCAGAGTGGGGGCCATCGGTCCAGGTGGGAGTTGGGGGGGGGGCCCACTTGTAATTAGATGCTCATTTTTTGCATTCACCGAATTCTCTGCCAAGCTTCCAGAAATGTCCTTTTCTTGCAGAAGCCAAAGGCCATTGCCAGGCATTAAAAAAATGTGCCCCCGAGACCACTCCCGGCTCGTTCTACCAATTCTCTGTCCTCAAGACAAGCACCCGTGGCTCAGCTCCCTGCCGGGCCTCCCTGCCCCCCACCTCTTCTCCTTCTGGGGCACCTTGGTCTCCAGGGGACACTTCCAGATGGCACGTCCGTCACTCACCAGGGGCTTGGAACTTCCTATGGCTCCTCAAGGGGAAGAGTCTCAACCTCCAGCCTCTGGTTCGATCCTAAAAGGTCCTACACAGCCCGTTCCTTCTCTCCCCGCCCCTGTCACGAGGTGGCTCCAAGGACATCCCTGGGCAGGGCATCGCCACCCTGCTCCGCGCCTGCGCCCCTGCTGCTCACACCTGGCCGGGACACCCCCTCTTCGGGAAGCGGGTTCTGGCGACGCGTCTTCCCCGGGACCCGTCGTCCCCGCCGCCTGCGCGCCCCCAGGCGTCCCTCCTCTTCTGTGTGTTTGGGGGCCAGAGTCGGCTCTGAGCACCTTTGCTGAGGACGGACGGGTGGTTGCGGGCATGGCGGCGTGCAGATGCTCCTCGGGCTTACGGTGCCGGGAACACACGTGCCGCTTCCCAGGGGAGATGGACCCAGAGGCGGCCGGCGCCGGGGGCCAAACGTGCACGGGCAGAGGCGGGCAGGGGAGCAGCCAGGCCTGGGCTGTGTGACCTCGGGCAAGTCACCTAACCTCTCCGAACCCGGCTTTTTACTTGCGGAAACAGTAGCACGTCCAGAGGGACTGACAAGTCGCTGACCTGTGCCCAGCTGGCGAGCGCTCAGGGAAATGTGGTGGCCGGGGGTCCTGGTGGGGGATGGGGCCCAGGCTGGGAGTAAAGACAGACCCAGTCCCGGGGGGGCGCTGTTGTGGGAAGGTGCTGTCTTGTTTCCCCTGAGCCCTCACACAGGATGGGGGGGGACCTGTGTCAGGCACTGGTTTCCTGTTCGCTGCCCCTCTCTTGCTGGGTGACTAGGGGCCGGAGCCTGGCCCCTCAGGCCTCTGTCTTCACTTTTCCAGGAGGGAGCCACGTCTGTGCTCTTGGGGCTCCCTGGGAGCTGCTGTCGGGGACACGGTGGGGCCTTCCAGGGTCTCGGGTCAGGCAGTCCCTCGGCCACTGTGTGACCGCAGCAAAACCTCCAGGCCCCCCGGAACGATGGCCTGATCACAGACACCCCCCCCACCTGGGAACGTGGCCCCAACAGGAGTCGATGACACCAAACTTTGGGTCGTAGGGAAAGTGCCAGAAAAAAAAGGCTGTGTCACGGGCGCCCGAAAGCGGGATTGCTCCACACCGAATTAAGGAAGCTGTCCTTCCTTCGTGGGACCCCGGCTCTGGGCAGGGCGCGCCTCCACGCAATGCTGGGGGGGGCTGTGACCCGCTCCCTTCTGACGGGGCTGCGGGGCGGCCGGGCGCACGGCCGAGCTTTGGAGAAAACGGGAGCTCCCGGTGCCAGTTTATCAAGGGTTTGTCCCAGGCGACCCGAGCCGAGAGCCACCTTATCTAAGTGGAGGCTGCCACTCCCCCCGGGCCTGCCTGAAAGCCGCGGTGACACCCGCCATCTGGTGTCACCGTCAGCTGTCCCCCTGGAGAGTGAAAGAGAAGGAGGTGGTTTCCCCGTGTGCAGCCCCTGGCAGAGCCCTGGGGAACGTTCCCATTCTGTGGATGAGCAGTCTGAGGCTCGGGGGGAGGAGGACTTGCCCCAGGTCAACAGCTGGCTCCTAGGATTTCAAATCCCACGGGTGGGATCTGAAGCCGGCGGGGGCCGACTTTCCAGCGTGCCCGTGACCCCGACCTGCACACCTTCCCGAGCGAGGGGATGCCTCCGAAGGCGCCTGTGGTTTCAGGGAGCGCTGGCGGGAGGGCTGAGGGGCCGTGGTCCCCGCCTTGGCCCCAGCCCCCCAGGATCCCTCACCGGCGGCCAGCGGCCGGGGTCCCAGGAGGAATTCTGCCGAGAGCGAGCTTTTTCCCCTTGAAGGAGTCAGAAGCACACACACACACATTCCTTTGAATCAGAGGTGCGCCAAGGGGGAGAGGGAGGGCAGGGCCCCTTGACCGGCCTGCCGCCAGCAGCCTGGGCACGTGACCCCGCAAGCTGCTCGGCACCAACTCGGGCCGGGCGTTTGCGGAGGGCGGCGGTGCCGGGGGGCGGGCGGCGGCCTTTCACCAGCTTGGCACCTTGGACATGTGACGGCCGCTGCGCCCCGGGCAGGCTGGTGCAGCCGGCGGGGTGCCCGCGTCTGCTGACCCTTCCGGGCCTGGCCTCTGTGCCCACACCTGCCGTTTCTGGTCGAGGGGGCGGGGCGGCGGGAGGGGCGGGCACAGGGGCTTCGCCGCACTCAAGGCGCAGGGACCCGGATGCCTTTTTGTAACTCTCGCCATTTACCGGGAGATGTGCTTCACCGTTTCCGCGGCCGGGTCCCCTCCAGTGGCCCTGTGGCTGCCCCACAGAGGAGCCGTGGCCACGGTCTAGCTCCACGTTAGGGAAAGGGCGGCGTGAGGCTCTGGGGACTGAGTTACCCCCAAGGTCACACGGTTCCCTGGGCACCGTGGTCTGGAGTCCCGGCCCCGCCGACAGGGCCCCCAGGGCGAGGGGGCCGCCGATGTGGGCACGTTGGTTCCCGTAGTAATAATAAAAGAAATGAGCCAGGGCACGTGTGTGTCCGGGAGATGTGTCAGTGTCCTGGGGCCGCCGTAACAAAGGACCGCGAATGGGGTGGCTCAGGACAGCAGAAATCAGAGTTTCCCAGTCCTGGAGACCAGAGGTCAGTCAGGGAGGACGTTCCGAGGTCACTCGGGGCCACGCTGTCACCGCAGGCTCCGTGGGTAGGATCCCTGCTCCCCGTCCCCAAGGCGAACTGCTGTTGGGCTGGTAACGCCGCAGGGTGATCGAGCGTGGGCCCGTGTCTTTGGGGTCCCGCAGCCGCTCATTCCCCAGCGGTGTTGATCTGAGGCCGAGTGAGAGAATGTGGACACGTTTTGGAAACCGGAGAAAGACACGTCCGCGACGCTCCGTCTCCCTCCTCAGCTGCGTCCCGCGCGTCCTTCGAAGCCCCCAGAGCTCATTTGCTAGTTTCCTCTGTTTGCGCGCCCCTGTCGCGTGCGTGACCCTGAGACGCAAGGTGGGAAGGGTTTCCGCGGCCGTCCCTGAGCCGTGGGCTCGGGCGGCCCCGGGAGCTGCTTGCCGCGTGCTGCCCCGGAGGTCGGGGCTCTAGGTGCTTGCCGGGCGTGCGGGGCCGGCCGGGCAGTGGCCGGGGCCGTCGGGGACAGCTGTGGGCAGGACCTGGGCGGGCTCTGAGCCCCGAATGGACGGTGCCTTGTGGACAGACAGGGTACCTGTGGGCGAGCGGCCGCCCCACCGAACACTCAGAGGGAGGCGGGTGGCGCGGCCACGGCCCGGCCAGCTCAGAGCCTCCTTCCTAACCGTGGCCTCACGTCCTGGTGGCACAGGGACCGAATCCGTCAGCAAGGCGGTGGAGGTGGGCGGGTGGGGCCGTGCCTGTCTTCTGGGCCCTGGGGAGCGGGCCACTCTGCCAGCCACAGGGGCTGCTACCCGGCCCGTCCTGATGTTCACTCTGTCCTTCCTGTTAGACACGGAAACGCTTTGTGGGACTTTGTGGCCCAGTTAGCAGCCTCCCGCAGCTGGAGAAGTGTATCGGCTAGTGTTTGCTGTGTAACAAAGCACCCCGGACTGTGTAGACTGTGTGGCTTAACCCAACAAGGATTTATTACTTCCTGTGGTTCTGTGAGCTGGCTGGGGGGCTTTTCTGATGTGAGCTCGCCTGGTTGGGGCAGGGTGATCCAGGATGGCCTATTTTAGGGTCATCGGCTAGGATGGCAGGAACGCTGGAGATGGCTGATGCTCCCCCCCCCACCCCCCCAGGCTCTCACCTCCCAGAAGACAAGCCTGGGCTTGTTCACGTGCTGCCAGAGGGGTCCCAGCACCCGGAGCAAGCCTGAACGCACAAGAATGTCTCAAACCTCTGCTTGTATCCCTCTTCCTGTCTGGGGGTAGGTAGGACGACGCAGGTCACAGGGCTAAGCCCAGATTCAGGGCTGGAGAGATAGACTTCACCCCTTCCCGGGACAGGTGACAAGGTCAAGTTGCTATGCATACAGCCGCATTCTACCGCTGAACGCGCGCCTCAGTTCCGGTCAAGCAGGTCTAAGCAGAGCGGGACTTCTGGGAAGTGTCCTTAAAGGGCTCCCCCTTTCCTCCCTTCCTCCATCCTGCTGCTTGGAATGTGGATGTGAGGGCTGGAGCTCCTGCAGCCATCGTAGGCTGAGGACGAGAGCCACACCCTCGGGGTGACGAATCGGCGAGTTGAATGGAGGCTGGCATCTGGCCGACTCCTCGGAGCCTTGGACTGCCTGTCCGTGGGCTTGTCTCACAGGATACGAGAGTTACGTGTGGTCCCGTTTCATCGTAACTGACGCATTTGGCAGAGGCTCCCGTCTCCCAGAGCGTGAGGGTTTGAGCTGACTCTCAGTGCTGCCTGGGTGTCCCGGGGACGAGGTCGAAGCCAGGGAAGAGGGCGGCTCGAAGGGGGCCGGGCTCCTTGGGGCCGAGGGGGTGAGATGGTGTGAGCAGAGCAGACGGGCTGGCCCTCACGAGCACCCTCGGCCCCTTGGGGATGTGGCTCTGGCCCCGAGGCAGGACTGGGCGAGGGCAGCCTTGCTGGGAAGGCCCGGGGGTCTCCCCGGGGGCAGCGTGCGCGTGAGCGACCTGTATGCTGGGTAACGAACGTGGAGCAAATGTGCTGTGCTCTTGGGGCCTGGGTCTCACCTGTGGAGTGGGGACACGGGTGCCCCACCGTGCTGGGGCCGCTCCCCCACGGTGACCCGTTCCTCGGCCGTGACTTGCGGGCCCTGCACGGGGCTGCGGCCAGGATTCCTCATGTGGCTACATTAGCAGCTCCAAGGGGCGCTGGCCTCATGTGCCCTGTGGTAGCTCGGCCAGTGTGACGAACTCCCAAAGCCCCGGGGCTCACACAACGGGACGGCCCGTCCCCTCGTCCTGGAGGCCGGAGCCCGAGGTCCAGGCGTGGGCGGGGCCGGGGTCTCCCGAGGCCTCTCTCCCTGTTTGTGGACGGCCGTCCTCCCCCTGTGTCCTCACGGGGTCGTCCCTCCGTGCGTGTCTGTGTCCTGATCTCTTGTCATAAGAACCTGAGTCACGTGGGATCAGGTCCCCCCCCCCCCCCATGACCTCACTTTACCTGAATTTCCTTTTTAAAGACTGAGGCACTAAGGGGTTAGGACTTCAACACAGGAATTTTTGGGGAGACACAATTCAGCCGGTGACATGTTCCCGGGAGGGCTGGTGTCAGGCTGCGGAAAGGGACATGTTTGCTATCAAAACACGGTCCGGAAGGTCCCTACCTGCTTGTGCGGGGACCGTAGGCACTGGGCGCGACCTTGAGCCGTCTCTGGGGACGTGGGACGTGCTCGGGGAAGCAGAGGGACTCCGCCACCTGCCTGTCCCCCCTCGCTCGCTGCCCCACCAGATAGTCTCCGAGTCCCTGCCTGCGCCGGACGAGCCCCGAGACCCCGGAAGTCAGAGCGCAGCACGGAGTGGGACCTGCCTGCTGGTGCAGGTGGGGTCGTAGGAGCCAAGACGCCGGGCTCCAGTCCTGGCCGGCTGCTCGCGGGCTCTGTGCCAATGACAGGTACTTCCCTCCCTTTGCCTCAGTTTCTTTGTCAAGTGAGTCACAGTGGAGCCTCCTGGGGTGGGGGGGGGATGAGGTGACCTACACGGGCGGAGAACGTGGCCCGTCCTCAGGTGGCTGACAGTGAGTGGACCCTAGCCGGAGTCGTGGGGGTCGGCCCCTCTCAGAGTTAGGTTACGTTTATTATCTTAGAAAGGACACTCTGGGGGCGCCTGGGTGGGTGGCCCAGCTGGTTGAGCATCCAACCCCTGTTTTCGACCCAGGTCACGATCCCGGGGTGGTGGGTTCGAGCCCCGCATTGGGACCTGTGCTGCTTGGGGTTCTCTCTCTCCCTCCCTCTCTCTCTCTCAAAAATAAATACATAAACATTAAAAGAAGGACACTCTTGGGCGCCTGGGTGGCTCGGTCGGTGGAGCGTCCGACTTGGGCTCAGGTCACGATCTCGCGGTCCGTGAGTTCGAGCCCCGCGTCGGGCTCTGCGCTGACGGCTCGGACCCTGGAGCCGGCTTCCGATTCTGTGTCTCCCCCTCTCTCCGCCCCTCCCCTGCTTGCGCTCTGACTCTCAAAAATAAATAAATGCGAAACAGTTTTAAATAACATGAAAAAAGGACACTCCAGCTGCAGGAGGGCCGCGTCATTCCCGCAGCCTCGCTGGAGGGGAGACCAAGGTCTGAACAGGTGGAGTTGGCCGGTCCGAGGCTGTGGGGACCTTCCCCTCTGCCCTGCCCTTCGCGGTTGTGCCCCGTGGGTCTGCCGAGGAACCGTCACCCCTGGGGCTTCTCCCCAGGGGCGTGGTGGCCTTCCTCCCTGACAGCGGCCTCATCTTCCTTGAAGGGAACAAGCAGAAAGGGTCCTCGGGCGAGTCGTGTGGCCCTGGCCTGTCTCCCCACGCGGCACTGGGCCGTGACCTCGGTCCCCGGAGCCCTCCCTGCCCTAGACACCTGTTGTCCCCTCCTCCTCCATCAGCAAACTCTCCCTGGTCCTCTCGCCCTCGCCGCTCTACGAACCTGCGCTTGGCCCCCGCCGTCTCCATTGGCCTGGACCTCGCAGTCGCATCTCCGTCCCCGTGGGGACGTTTAGGGACACTCTTGTCTCGGGCCCCCACGCCCTGGTCTTGCCAAGCCCTCTGTTCCCACAGCTTCCCTCTGTGTCCTTAGCTCCTCGTGTCTGCCCTCTGCCCTTTGCTGTTGGTGACTTTTGTCCAGCAGGGGGCAAGGTCAGCTGAGAGAGGCATGGCCATGGCAGGAGCCAAGAAGCAGCTGGCGGGAAGTGAGCCCCCGCCCGTCCATCTCGACCGCGTCCCCGCTCACACGGCAGCCGGACCAGCCCCTGGGCTGTCAAGGAAAAGAATGATTCCTCGTGGCAGGAGAATTTGGAGTCAAGCGATTCTGTCTGGGCTTTGGTGGTGGGAGATCAGGGAAGGCTCCCGGGAGGAGGTGGCTTTGAGGCTTTGGGAAGTAAGTAGGAGTAAAGCTGGGTTTAGGGGACAGGCGGAAAGGTGATCCCGGGGCCTTCGGCGAGCCCCGCAGCGGGGAACGCGTCTCCAACGTGGCGGGCATCTGCCCCAGGTCACGCAGCCGGCGCGAGGCCGGGCAGGTCCTGGAACAGGTTTATCTGACCCCACGTTCCGTGGCATGACACTCCCTCTGAGCAGCCGGCCCGGCCACCCCCCCGGGCGGCTAAAATGCTGTTTAATGTACAAAGTTCAGTTTACAGGCAAAGACGGCCATGCCCGGGCGGCGCTAGGTGGCGGAGGGAGAGCACTGTGCGGGGAGTGCCTTCCCCTCCTGGCGTGTGCTTCCTCCTCTGGGCACCGCTCAGACCGTGCCTGGCCGGGCTGTGGGCGACGATGCCAGAGGACCGGCTCCAGGCTGCTGTTTACCCCGGCTCTGCGTGGAGGGTTTGACCTCACGTCCGCCCCCCACCCTCCAGCCCGGCCGAGGCCGCCTTCTCTCTGCTTCAGCTGACTCACGGCTCTGCTATGCGTCCTGTAAACCCTCCGAACCCTCACCCCGCAGCAGGGCTCTCTGCGCTGGCGGATGACAGGGCGGGGCCCCGTGCCCCGAGGAGGATGCGTTTGGGGCCCCCAAGAAACACCCATCATCCTCCACATGCCCCTCCGTGGTGACGGCGTGCGCCCGTTTCTGGGCCCTCAGAAATGCTGATGGCTGTGCCTCTGGGCCTCCCCTGGAATTTCTCCTCCATTCTCATCCAGACCCACGGTGGGGTGGGGCACAGGAGGCCCCGGAGCCCCTGGATCCCGCCCCCCACCTGCTCCTGCTGGCTACCGACCAGGGCGAATCAAGCCGCTTCCCTGGTGGCCAGAGCCCCGCTGCTGCTGGCCTCTTCTGTGCGGTCCCAGTCCAGACGGCTGAGCTGGATGCTCTGGTTGAATTGGGGGGCTGGGGGCTGGCGGAGAGCGGAGTCTGCTCTCGAGGTCCCGTGCTGCCGGGGCCCCTGAATCACCTCCAGCGGGCAGTCGTCGAGCTCACTCCCCACGCGGACCCGCTGCACCCCGCTGCAGCGCAAGGTCAAGGTTGGGCCTCGGTCAAGGTCACGATCTCGCGGTCCGTGAGTTCGAGCCCCGCGTCGGGCTCTGTGCCGACAGCTCGGAGCCCGGAGCCTGTTTCGGTTTCTGTGTCTCCCTCTCTCTCTGCCCTTCCCCCGGTCATGCTCTGTCTCTCTCTGTCTCAAAAATAAATAAACGTTAAAAAAAACAAAAGAGTTGGACACTCAACCGACTGAGCCACCCAGGCGCCCCCATATCAAAATTATTAACAAGATATTTTCCATTCTTGTGCACGGACTTAGTTCTCCCAAGTCCGAGGTGTTATTTTTATACTGACGACACATCTCCATTCAGATGCTAAATCAATAAACGCCAAAGCCATAAAGTTACGGTCAACAGAAAACCGTTTTACGCGGCTTCGGTTTTTAAATTTACACTGACCAACGTGAAATCCATTAAAAGCCCCCACACCTCGGGGGTCTCCCATGCCAGCGTAACGGCCGCGTGCGGCCAGGGGACGCCCCGGGTCTAGAAGCATCTGGACCTCCTCCTTTTGCCTGTCCAGTCCCCTCCTGTCTGGCCTGGGTGGCCCCACCTGTTGCAGGATGGAGGTTTGGAGGCATCTGAGGGGTGGTCTCCAGGCTTCGTGGGAGGCGGGCAGGGGGGAGGATATGTCGCCCTTTGGAGCCCCGTCGCCCTGCTGGAGTGTGACGAGAAGGGCACGGGCCCCAGTGGGGTCTGTGTCCCGGAGCTGGCTGCGTCCCCCCTGGGGTCTCTCCAGGAAGTCGAAGTCTTCGATTTAGCCAGGGACCGCCTCTGGGAGGCTGGTGGCACCAAGACGGGGGCTTACATACAGATGGCACTTAATCGAAGCTTGGTGCATGGGCAGGGCAAGGTGATGGTCTCACCAGATGGGCTTGCCTGGCACTGCCTTTACTTTTTCCTGCCACAGGGGTCTGACCGACCTTCCTCTGGGACCTCCCCCGTCCCGGGCTTGCGCGTCCCCCCTGTGGGCGACGCGGGCCAGTCCCCGGGGCTTGCCTCTGTCTGGGCTCGCGTTGAACACTATCATCCTGATGGTGCCCCTGGGAAGCTGGTGCTGCACCGCCCCCATTTCGCAGGTGGGAAGATCGAGGCCCAGAATCGCCCAGAGTTGCAGAGGTGGACTCTGACCCCAGCCAGGCTGGCTCCCACCCTCCTGGGGACGGCTGAGTACTCGTCTCCACTGACGGCCAGAACCCCGGGTCCCGTCCCGGCCCTGGCCTCGGTGTCCCCCCCGCCCGGTACTTTGAGACGATCGGACCCTCTAACGGTGACATTCCCTCCACTTCTGGGTCTCTGAATCCCTTCCTGTTTTCTGGTTTCGAAGTGATTTTACTTCGGTGACGGGGGCTGAGGGAGCGTGAGACGCGGGGGGCGGGGAGAGGCCCTCCCTGCACACGGTTCCCGGAGGCCAGGCCAGGCAGCCTGCCCAGCCGGATCCCGACGCCGGGAGAAGCCGTTCTGCCTCTTGGCACTCAGGCCTCGCAGCTGCCGGGGGCTGGCCGAGCGCGGTCCCCGGGCTGGCGCGGGTGGCCGGGCGGGTGGGTGACGGGGCCCCCCGGCATCCATCACTGCCAGCAGCTCCCGCGGGCCCTGCCAAGTCGTGGGGGAACTGGGCCCAGGTGCCAATGTGCTTGGTAACCGGATTGCTATTTGAAAAATTAAAGCCGTGTCAGGAAACTCTAACCTCCGCGTTCACATCGGGATCCTGGAGCCGGGCCGGTGGCTGCCCGAGCGAAGCCGTTCGGGCAGGGCGGCCAGTGGAAGGCGCCCGGGGACGGAACAGACCACAGCAATCCACCCAGCACCCGGGAGGAGGCCGAAGGGACTAACCGAGAACGGAGAACGCGGGCCGGGCCTGACCCCTCCCTCAGCGGCGGCCGAGCCCACGCGGCCCGGGGCCCGGGGCCAGTGCCCGTCTAACCGCACGCCCACCGGGACCGTGCCAGCTGCTGGGGGTGGCCAGGTACCCAGGTGGCGTCTCCAGAGGGCCCGTGAAAACTTCCTAATTTCTTTTCAAGTCAGAATTTTGAAAGCTAACTTTTGGGTCGCGGCAAACGTTTTAATGGATGTACTGGGTTGAACAGTGTCCCCCTAAAACTCACGTCCACTGGGGCCCCCAGGCTGTGCTGTTACTTGGAAACAGGGCCTTTTGCAGGAGTAACTCGCTACGATGAGGTCATGGGGGACGAGGGTTGGGCCCTGCTCCAATGACTGGTGTCCTTCTAAGAAGGCCCAGCAGAGACTCGGAGGCAGAGACCGAGGGGCACGGCCACCGCCCAGGAGCGCCTGGAGCCCCAGAAGCTTGAAGGGCGCGGCCCTGCCCACGTCTTGATTTCCAACTTCTGGTCTCCAGAGCCGGGAGGGAATGAATTTCTGGTCTCTGTGTCGTGTTATGTCAGCCCCTGGGAATGGAATGCAAAGTGGATTAATTTGTCTTCATGGCAATGCACTTGTAAATATAAATTATTAGCAGCGTTAGCATTTGATGGGAGAAGGAACCCTTGAGAGCAAAGGCCCCAAAGGCCCACGAGTCTTAATTCAAGGCGACCGGCCCCGTCCTTCTTCTAGGAACTCAGCTCCCGGCCTGGGGGCCGTGGGGGGGCCCACGCCGGGGGCTTCCTGAGCGAATGGACCCCGATATCCGGGCGGGGTTGAGGCTGGGGGGAGTCGGAGGCCGGAACGGGAGGCCCGGTGGCGTTTTCCATCCCCGTTGGGAGACAGCCGCCCGCCTTCCACCTGTGCGGGTCTGAACGGACGTCCTCCCGCCTCCTGACCGGCTTGGGGTCCCCATCCCTGTAGGTCCTCCTCGCGGTCAGCTCAGCGCTGCGCTGGCCCTGTGTGGAGACCCAGGAGGCCGTCCCTTGCGTCTCCCACCGAGATGGCCTCGTGTGCGGCCTGGAACGTGCCAGCAGGGGGGCAAAGTGCCGTCCGGCCGCCCGCGGCCGCTCGGAGTGGTTCCGGGCTGGGCCACCTCGGCCTCCTGGCACGCTGTTCGGCCTTCACGGGGTGGAGCTGGGGCTACAGGTGCGCCCGGCCTCCGTCACCGCGCCGTGCACATTCGGTCGCCCTGACGCCGCTCGGACACACGGGGGTGCAGACAGGATTTCAGTTCGCACCTTGCAGGGGAGGGACCCGAGGCGCAGAGCGGCTGCTGGCTGGCCCGTGGGGGGCGCAGCCGGGGCGCGAGTCCCGAGGAGGCCGTTCTGAGGCAACTGGGGAGGACAGGGTCTTGTCCCCCAGGGACGCCCCCCCCCCCCCCAAGCCACGGGGACGCGGCGCATTCCTGCCTCTAGATGGGGCGTTCTGCACGTGCAGCTTTGAACCCCGAGCCGGGCATTCACCGAGCGGCCGGGCTTCCAGAACTGCTGGGGGCTGTTAGCCTGTTCCTGCAGACCCCTCGGCCACGCCGCGGGGTGCAGGGTGGAGGCAACACCCCTGTCCTCTTCCAACCCCCGCCCCCCCCCCCTCCCCCAGGCCTGAGCTGTGGCCACGAACCCCCCTCTCTCCCCGCCGGCCTCCGTTCCACTGGGCCCCCGTGGAAGTGGTCTGGGCAGCCACACGCCCTGGTCTAGGATGTGACCTTGGGCCAGAGGGAGCCGTGAGCTTCCTGAGGGCAGAGCCTGGCTCTCCCCAGGCCTCACTCCTGCCAAGTCTCGGGTCTTTTCCATCCTCAAGGTTGTTGTGGGGGGAAGAGTGTTTGCTGACCCGGCTGAGACCCGGCTCCCTCTCTCCCTGTGAGTCTGGGCAGCCAGTTCCCCCGAGGCCTCCTCCCTGCGTCTGGAAAGTGGGCGAAGCTGACAGCGACTTTATGACTTCCAGTGAAGAGGGCGATGAATTTTGGCGGGGGGGGGGAGTTCTCAGCTGTATGTACTTCGCATAGGGGAAAAGTCACCCTTTTGATGGCTTGATGTCTTTTTAAAAGTTTATTGAAATGTTTATTTAAAAAAAATTGTTTTTTTAACATTTATTTATTTTTGAGACAGAGAGAGACAGAGGATGAGCGGGGAAGGGGCAGAGAGAGGGAGACACAGAATCGGAAGCAGACTCCAGGCTCTGAGCTGTCAGCACAGAGCCTGACGTGGGGCTCGAACCCATGAACTGCGAGATCGTGACCTGAGTCGAAGTCGGACGTTTTATTTTTTATTTTTTATTTTTTTTAACATTTTTATTTATTTTTGAGACAGAGAGAGACAGAGCATGAATGGGGGAGGGGCAGAGAGAGAAGGAGACACAGAATCAGAAGCAGGCTCCAGGCTCTGAGCCATCAGCCCAGAGCCCAATGCGGGGCTCGACCTCACGGACCGTGAGATCGTGACCTGAGCTGAAGTCAGACGCTCAACCGACTGAGCCACCCAGGCGCCCCTGAAATGTTTATTTTTGAGAGAGAGAAAGAGAGACCAAGAGCAGGGGAGGAGCGGAGAGAGAGGGAGATACAGAATCAGAAGCAGGCTCCAGGCTCTGAGCCGTCAGCCCAGAGCCCGACGCGGGGCTCGAAGCCACGCGGGGCGAGATCACGACCTGAGCCGTCGTCAGACGCTCAACCGACTGAGCCCCCCAGGCGCCCCCGATGACTTTCGATAAAGGTATACACCACTACAATCAGGGGATCGGACCGGACCCTTGCCCCCAAAGGTCCAGGCGAGGCCTCTCCCCACCCAGCCCCTGAAGAGCACAGGGCTGTTTTCTGTGTCTGTGTTTTTGCCTTTTCCAGAATTTCATGCAGGTGTAAGTTCACAGCCTTTGCTTTCTGGCTCCTGTCACTTAGCATAATGCATCTGAGTCCTCATGTCTGTGCTTAGTTCCTCTTACTGCTGAATGTTCCTGAACATTCCTGAACGTTCCTGAACATTCCTGAACATTCCTGAATGTTGCCTGGATGCTGAGTCGTATGAACACACGGTAATTTGCTTTTGGACACTTGAGTCGTTTCCAGTTGTGGCTAATATGAATAAGGCAGCTACGAACATCGGGATCCAGGTCTTAGCGGACGTGGGCGCCTTTCTCTCCGGTACGCGCTAGAAGGCGGGATTGCTGGGTTCACACCGAGTGAATGTTCAACTTGATAAGACACTGCCAAACTCTGCTGACGCGGCCACCGCATTTCATTCCCGCCAGCAACGTCCGAGAGCCCCACTCCCCCCACATCTTGTCAGCACCTGATGTCGTCCACTTCAAACTTTAGCCACCTTCCTAAGTATCTCCTGCGATCGAACGATGCTTCCCGCATCGCTCACTTGCGTATGTGACGCCCAGTTTCCTTCTTCGGTGACACTCCCTTAGAAAACTGGGTTGTTTTGTCTTATTGAGTCGTGAGAACTCTTTGTATATGTTGGACCTAAGATATTGATCTGATGTGTATTTTTTTCAAATATTTCTCCCAGCCGCTGGCTTGTCTTCTCATTTTGTTAATGGCGTTGTTTGGGGAGTGGAAGTCTTTCATTTTGATGAGGTCGAATGTGCGATGTGTTCTTTTAGGTCCGTGTCTCAGGACCCTTTTAGGAGCTTAGGCCCCTCTGGGAGCTCTTTGTTCCATTCAAAGTCACAGAGAGTTTCTCCTCTGCCGTCTTTCTTTTTTTAAAATTTTTTATTTATTTTTGAGAGACAGAGAGTGAGCAGGGGAGGGGCAGAGACACACACACACAGAGAGAGAGAGAGAGAGAGAGAGAGAGAGAGAGAGAGAGAGAATCTGAAGCAGGCTCCAGTCCCTGAGCTACCAGCACAGAGCCTGATGCGGGGCTTGAACTCACAAGCCGTGAGATCATGACCTGAGCCGAAGTCAGATGCTTACCTGAGCCACCCAGGCGCCCCTCTCCTCTGCCTTCTTGTTGACATTCCATAACTGTAGGTTTCACGTTTCCGTCTATGGCTTCATTTCTCAGGTGGGGAACCCGAGCTCTAGAGGGATAAGTTATGTGTCGTAATGAGCGGCAGAGCTGAGCACGGAACCAAGCCTTCCCAATTTCCCCCGGCACCGTGTTGCTTTCCCAGGTCTGCTCTCTCCGCGTCGGGCCGTTTCAAATCGCAGTCCCGCAGGGACCTGGGATGATGGCTGGTGCGTGGTTATTTCAGAGTGAGGGCGCTGCCTGCCCTCTGGCGTGTAAGCTCCTCCTGGTCAAGGATTTCTCTCGTTTTGTGTTTTCTCCCCACAATAGCGTGGTTGTGCACGCCCACGGACTTTCGCGGTGTCAGCTGCGCGTGAGAACGAGCCTGTACGCGAGTCTTTTAAACGCGGCCTCGACTCCCCACAATGCTCCTTAAGGTGATGGGTAGACTCCCCAGGCCCCTGATGGATTTGGGAGTCATAGCGACCCCGTGTATGGTCTTTGGCACACAATAGGCACTCAATAAATGTTTGCAGTGTGAATGAATGACCTCAGAGGCATCCACCTAGTGGGTGTCACCAATTACAACAAAACCCGATGCGGGTGCCCGGGGGGGCTCAGTCGGTTGAGCGTCCGACTTCGGCTCAGGTCACCATCTCACGGTTCGTGGGTTCGAGCCCCGCGTTGGGCTCTTTGCTGAACATCTCAGAGCCTGGAGCCTGCTTCGGATTCTGCGTCTCCCTCTCTCTCTGCCCCTCCCCTGCTCATGCTCATGCTCATGCTCTGTCTCTCTCTCTCAAAAATAAAAATAAACATTAAAAAAATAACAAAACCCAGGGGACCATGGAAAGCAGGGTTGAGGCTGAGTGGGGCCATTTGAGAGTTGAATGACGTGATTTTTTGGGTCCCCCAGGATCTTGGGTCGGGATCTCGAGGGGAGATGAAGAGAGGCCGTTGGGGCTGCTCACAAAATGCCCGGTCAGGCGACCAAGCTCGTGCTGCAGGGAAAATCACCCAGGGGTCATTTGGGGTCCAGGACGAGCGGGGGCTGGCTGTCCCAGGGCCCTTGCCAATGCTGCCTGTAACTGAGAGGGTTTCATTGTGAATGAAGATAGGACGGCCCTAGTACAGGGCCTGGTGTGGCCCGATACTCTGTTGCCGGCTCTCGGGGGCGACAAGGGGACGCCAGGCAGCCCGTGTGCAGACTCTTCCGTCTGGGGGACAGGGGCGGGTGGGGCAGGAGCACAAGGGAGGCTCTTGGCGTCCCTCAGCGGCAGGCGGTCCTGCTGAGACCTTGGGTCTGGAGCTCCCAGCGAGCTCTTCGCAGAAACAGCCAGTTTATCGGCCTGTTTTGTTTTCCAGGGTCAGGATCCCGCGAAGCACCAGAGTCGGGGCTTCTGGATTTGGGCTGGGACATTCCTCGTGCACGTTCTTGACCCTTCCCTCTCCGACCCGAACGCTTTCCGTGACCGGCAGGTGCTAAAGCCAGAGGTGTTCTGGTGGGGAAGTGCGGCCACCCAGCTCCCGAGGGGGGAGAGACCATGCTCCTTAGCTGGGAGGCCAGGAAGGCTCCGGTGGCCGTGGTGGGGGAGGGCGCCCCGACCTGGCGGAGGAGAGGCCGGGGTCCTGTTGGTTTCCCCGTGAACTTCGGGCCAGCAGATAGGTAAGAGAGGCTCAGGCTGCTTTATTCCTGCTCTGGGATCTTGCTTTGGGCCCAGCGGCCATGTGTCCCTTCCCTGGCACCTGGGGGACAGGCAGGAGGCTGTGCCATCGGCCGGGCCAACCGCTGGGGGCCTGGAGGGCTTGGGGGACCCCTGGTGGCACAGGAGCCCCGCAAAGGAGAAGAGAAGGGGACCCACCCTTGTCACGGGCTGTCCGTGCGTCGGGCTCTCTGTCGTGGGCGTCTCGCTAAATCCTCGAGTTCGAGGTTCCTGGGCTGTGGCACCGCCGGTGGTTTGGGTGGATCAGGTCCCGTGTCTGCGAGGGTGTGAGCAGCACCCGACGCCTCTACCTGCTGGAAGCCAGTTACCAACCCCCGACGCAACGTGACAGCCAAGAACGTGTGCAGACGTCACCGGGTGCCCCTCGATGGGCGAGATCACCCCCACTGTAGGGAGGAGGGAACGGAGGCCCAAGAGAGACTGGCGACCCCCTCAGGGTTTCCCGAGCGGGCCCCGGGGAGCGTGAAATCCACACCCAGAGTGCGAGGGCAGGCCCCTCGGGAAGGGGCAGGAGGGTGAGCTTGACCCTGGCCTGCAGGGAAGGGAAGGGCCCAGAAGAACGAGGGGAGTGGTCAGGTGTCTCTCGTTGCACCACAAGTTTCCAGAAGAATCGAGGGCTTACAGCAGCAGCCAACACTGGCAGTGTCTGTGGACCAGGAATCGGGAGCGGCTTCGCTGGTGGCCAGGGGTCTCTCCGGAGGCTGCAGCTGGGGCCGGCCGGAGGCTGTGCTCCCAAGCAGCTCCCCACATTTGGAGGGCTGGCGGTGAGAGGAACTCAGTTCCCCACCGCACTGACCCCTCCCCGTGGCCGTGGGTGGCCGGCCTCCTGTCGGTGAGCGACCCCAGCTCGGAAATCCCACGCCAGCGTTTCCACAGTCCCCTGGGAGTTTCCAGGGCGGTCCTGTTTAGAGTGGGAGGGGGCCGCACAGGGCGCCCGAGAGCACAGGAGCCGAGGGCTGTCGGGGGCTGTCCGGGGAACTGGCTGCACCAAGCAGGGGGAGGCACCCAGGTGGGGGGGCGGCTGAGCGAGGGGGGGTGTGCCTGGGAGAGGGGAGAGCAGCCCGGTTCGTGCGGGTGACATTGCCTAGGAGGGGTGAGGCACAGAACGGCCAGACGGCGGGGGGACCTGGACGGCTGCGCAGGGGTTTGTGCTCTGTCCCGTGGGACAGAGTGGCCCGCAGACCTCGCCCCCCTCAGGCCTCACCGACTGTGGACACGGCACCACCGGCAGCTAGCTGTGGTGTCTCGGTGGGGTGGGGGTGGCTTCGTGTCTCTGACCCTCAGTTTTCTCTCCTGCAGAATGTCAGGGTTGCAAGGGTTGTGTGAAGGAAGAAGGACGGGATGTACTTGGTGGTTGTTCCAAAAGCGGAGGCAGTACGGGCTGCTCTGGGCCGGGTGTGGCGCCTCTGGACCGGCCCATCGAGGGCCTGGGGGCCGGGGCCCAGCCCAGCCAGCGGTCTCGCTGTGGTCTGGCAGGTGCCGAGTGGATGGGGAAGTGCTCCTTCCGGCCCCGCGGCCTCCTCTGCTGGCCCCTGTCCAGTATGTCCTCCCAGTAGGTGGCTGGGCCTCCCCACTGCCCGCCTGTAGCTGATGCCCCCGTCTTCCCGCTGCCTTTGGGGGTGCAGCGGTGCCCAGACGCCCGCAGCCCCCGTGGCCTTCCGATGCCTTCCCTGGTTCCGGTGCCCCGACGGACTGGGGACTTCGGGGGCTCTGGGGCCGACCCGCGTTCGGGGAGAGCGGCCCAGGCCCGTGTGGGACCCCAGATGTTTGCTCAACAGGAAGGGTCACGGGAGAGACGGCTCCCCTTGCCAGGGTTATCTTAATCCCCACTTTCCTTTGCTTCTCTTCCTAGGGCCCCTTCTGCTCCTGAAACAAAGCTCAGAATAAATACTAAAAAACAGAAAACAAAGAGGTTTTAGGAGCGGGAAGCATCGCTGGCCTCGTAACCTCTCCCATGTGACCGAAGGGGTTCCTTTCCTGATGGAGGGGAGGCCGTCCTTTGGGCCTTAGGTATCGAGGCTTAGCCGGGGCGCCCCCATCGTCCCCCACCCGCGGCCACAGAGAAGCACCGATTCACTTGAAACGTTAAACCCATCATCCGGGCTTAGCCTAACCCATGTGTCATTTCAGATGATCTGGGTGAGGAATGTCAGAAATGAGGTGGGGGCTCGGTCGGGGCCGGGGGAGAGCGAAAGTCCTCTCGGCAGGTGTCCTCCGCAGTGATGGCCGGATTTCCCATCCACTGTGGCGACTTTCGTCTCACGAAGGGTTTTGTGCGCACCCGCACTTAAGCGCGGCCTTCCCGCGGCGTCACCACGCTCCCACGTGCATTCTGGGAAAGGGGCCGGCCCTCGAGGTCTGCGATGTCTTCTCCGCACCCAGGACCGTGACTGGCTGGTGTCCAAGCCCACGGGCTGGGGGACGCAGAGAGGGGTTTGCTCCCAGGGCGGTGACTCCGCTCAGTTGGCATAGATGCTCTCGGGCCAGTGGTGCTGGAGGAGCTGGGAAGCTGGGTCAGGCCCCGTCAAGGTCACGTAGGGGCAGAAGGGGCATTGGTGGAGACGGATTCGGGGGGAGACTTGAGGCAACGTGAACATCATCTTCGGACAAGCTGGCGGAGCGGGAACCAGTGGCAGAGCTTGGAGACCCCGCTCGTGGGTTCAGATTCACTTCTCTGCGCTCTCGTGTGTTACAAAGACCTCCCGGCCCCCGGGGGTAAGTGCAAGGCCATCTGCTGAGCCTCGAGCTTTGTCTGCCCTGGGCCGGGAAAGCGCCTTGGTGCTGTGCGTCTGCCAGAGATCACTAAGGTGCCACAGGGACTGATTTTGGAGGAGGACAGTTCAGGGAGCAGGTGACTTTGCAAACAAGGGGTCCACGAATAACGAGCGTGGACTGTGCCTCAGCCTTGAAGACGGAGCCCTGGATGGGGCGGTCCTCGGGGGGCCTCTCTCAGAAGGCGGAATTAAAGCCGAAACCTGAAAGTCAAGGCGGAGACAGCCCCGGAACGCTGTATAAAGGTCAGCACGGCGTCTTTCACCATGTTTATTTTTTTCTCATTTGATTCTCTCCTCTACCGCTTTGCACCTCAGAGGTTCAGTCTCTGTTCTTCGAGTGGGGACCCCAGAGGCTGTGACCGGGCGTCGTAAATTTTTACATGCCTAAGTCAAGCGGTGTTTTACGTTCCTTCCAAGGATGTGAGGCCCTAGAACGTGTCCCCTCTTCTCCGACTGATAAGCCGTCTGTCATACGTTTGACTTCTCATTTTAACCTCCCCAAGTTGGACCTGATTTTCCTTGTTTTCTACAGTGTTCTTGTTTATATTTCCCCCAGTTTCCCCCATGTATTTTGCCTGTAGTTTAAAAAAATTTTTTTGTTAATGTTTATTTATTTTTGGAGAGAGAGACAGAGTGTGAGTGGGGGCGGGGAGGGGCAGAGAGAGAGGGAGACCCAGAATCCGAAGCGGGACCCAGGCTCCCAGCCGTCAGCACAGAGCCCCACGCGGGGCTCGAACCCACAAACTGCGAGATCATGACCCGAGCCGAAGTCGGACGCTCAACCGACGGGAGCCCCCCAGGCGCCCCTCAATGTATACTTTTAGGTGGCTGATTTACTCCAACACCCAGAACATGTGGATGTGTGCTTTCTGCTTCCCCGTTGCTGTTGAGAGGCCGGTGGAGGGTCCCCCTGTGCCCCGGACCTCAGCTCCGCCTCGCCTCTCCGGCTGCTTCTAAGACCCTCTCTTCTGTGACAGTCCTTCTTGACGTTCCGTAATTGCAGATCTGGATCCTGGCAAGCACGAGCCACGCTAACGGCCGAAGCCGCTCCCAGTCGTCCTGGACTTGGGGCGTCGCCCGACAAACCTCCGCAAACCCCAGCGCCTGTCTTGCCTTTCGCGGCGTAGGGGACAACCCACTAGGTGACCTCTGGTCACGGCGGTGACGGCCACTCCCGCCCTCGCTCCTGCTGCGCTGCCCAGCCCCGGGGGCCTCTCCGTGTGGCCCTGCGAGGCAACTTGCTAATAGGTTCTTCTTTCAAGGCGGGATGTACCTGATTAAAGCAAAATCCAGGTACATTTTAGGCCACTTGTGTGACCTTGGACTCCGGGATGTCTGGGTCTGTGCACCGATGTGTTTCATAAGTTGTCAAGACCGCTGGGCCCCTCTCCCCTCACATTCTGGCCTTTGCCCTATTCTGTCCCCGTGACTGGACCGCTGTGGCCGTGAGTCGCGCGTCACGGGGCCGACCCGGAGCAGCAGAGGAAGCCAGGGGGCAGGGGGAAGCTGGGGGTTAGAAGAACTTGAACCGCGTTTGCCCACGGGTGCCAGCACGAGTCTCCGGAGCGGGCCGGGGGCCGGCCCAGGCTAGCCTGAGCCATCCTGCCCCTGGGATCCGATCACCGGCACCCGCTGGTGAGCACGGAGACTCCAGGAGGCACGAGGACACGAGCCCGTGGGGTGGCTGTGGGCGGTTGTCCCGTGACCCTCATTTGGTGGCACCTTCCGTGGCTCAGTCCAACTCTGGGAGCCCACGGTGTCCTCTCGCCTGTGGCTCTCTGGCCCGTGCCGAGGGCCTCCCAAGCGTCTCCCCGTCCCCGGTCCCCATCCTCTGCTTCCCTTTTAAATTTGCAAATAGGTAAGAGCAAGGGAACCGAGGCCCAGGGGCGCTTGGGAAACGGCTGCCATCTTTCTCCCCGCCCTACTCACTACACTTCCTTTATGTTTATTTTATTTTATTTAAAGAAAAAAAATTTTTTTTTAACGTTTATTTATTTTTGAGACACAGAGAGACAGAGCATGAACGGGGGAGGGTCAGAGAGAGGGAGACACAGAATCGGAAGCAGGCTCCAGGCTCTGAGCTGTCAGCACAGAGCCCGACGCGGGGCTCGAACTCACGGACCGCGAGATCGTGACCTGAGCCGAAGTCGGCCGCTTCACCGACTGAGCCACCCAGGCGCCCCTCCTTTATGTTTAAAAAATAATAATAATATTACTTGGGTCATCTCTCTCTCTTTTTTTTTTTCTTTTTTCATTTCTGGGAAAATCTTTATTTTGTGTATTTCTCAAGCATCTTGATATTCCCTGCCTCAGACGCACGGAGGATCCCTTCCTTCCAGTTTCCCGTCAGAATTCCCACTGTTTTTCTATTGCAAAGGCCTCGGGGCGGCCAAGCACCCCCCACCCCCCTCCCCGGCCTCTTCCCCTGCCTCCCTGGGAAGAAGAAAGGGCTGACTGAGGTCTTTAGGCAAAGCAGATACATCCCCACAGAGCCTTCAAAGGTGCCTCCCCAAAGCTGCCAAACGGTTAACTCTTTCCAAGAGCGTTGGCCGGGGCCTGTGAAAGATGTCTGGGTTCGTTGATTAAAAAAAAAGGTATTGTTTTTAGCGCTGTCGTCGGTATTAACAAATGCCATCAGACGATACCAAGTATTTGCAAGGGGCTCTGGGTCCCTGCGACCTACTCGAGGCTTCGAAAAATGGAGTGATGTGGGGGGGGGGGGACCAGAGGCCCCCTGCCGGAATGGGCCTTGCCGAAGAGGCGGGCAGGATGCCTCTCCCTCCCACACCCCAAAGAGTTAAGCAGAAATGGTTAATATTCCTCCCTTGGGCCCCCGCGTTCCGTATTCTAATGTATGAACTCGCATTCAGACGTGAGCCAGCCGCATATGCTTCCTGGCCGGCCTCGGCGACATCTCGCCCCCTCGCACGGCACGCGGGGTCTCCGCCGAGCCCTTCGTAAAAGCACGATTTTGTGACCACGTAACCCTCACCTGGGCGGCACGCACACCCAGACGCGTGGCCCCCCGCGTCCCGAGCGGGGTCCGCTTTGCCCCTTCCCGTCCGAGAGCTCGGCCCGAGGTGAGAAAGAGGGGGCAGGGTTATTAAGGATTCTGACAAGGTAGGCTGAATAAATTGCGTTTCCTTTGTGAGCCTTAATCCGGTGTTGTATTGGCTTCTCGGACATGGCTAATTTATTTGGAATTTCATTCTGTTCCTGACAGCGTCCTTGACTAGCTGTTTGATCACCTCGAGCAAAGTTACACGCCAGCTTTCAGATGTTGGAAGGGCGGTGGGGTATAACTCAGCTCAAGTGCGTTCTCCCCCGGCCCGGCTTCCTGCCTGCAGCCGGGATGTTTCAAACGGCCGGGGCCATCCCTGGTTCGGGAGACAAGGCGGCCGGCGCGGGGGTCCCCCGCCCCCCCCCCCCCCCCCGCGCCCCTCCAGGGAGGAGGCGGCTTTGGCCACTTGCCCCCTCCTCCCACTCGTCCCTCTGTTTGGGATTTGAATCTGCTTTTGTGGTGCAGGAAGAAAGAAAATTAATTTCCGCCCGTCTGTGAGTTCGGAACGGTGCGTTTCAGGGGAAACCCGGTTTTGAAATGCGTGTTCTGTTGGCTTGAGGGGTTTGAGACGCAGTCTTCCGGGGGCGGGGCGGGGGGGGGGGGGAGAGGTAAACCGGCCTCAATCCGTCCCAGGGTGCTCGCGCCCGCTGCGCACCGGTCCTCGCCGTCTCCCCCGCCTCGTGTCTGTCGTGCAGAAGTGGTGGACGCTCATTCTCTCCTAACTCACGTATTTCCGTGGGGTTCGCACGTTTCCTTTTGGTGAGCGCAAGCGTGTCTTGCTTGGATACAAAGGAAAAATGATGATCTTGATCGGTCAGCCGCCAACACCTCCGAGTGCCTCGCTCTCGGCACAGTTGTGGCTGCTGGTTTTATACTTTGGGCGGAAGCCGGTCTCATGGACACAGGGGCCTCCTTCCCTGTGGGCTCTTGGCCCCGGTACACGGGACACCTTCCTGCTGAGCGCCTACTAGGTGCCAGGACGGGGGGGATCTGGTGGGAGCTCGCGGGCTAGACGCACGTCAGAGATTTCAGAGGACGTCAGCGCCGTGGTCAAAGCGGAAAACAGAATCAACCGACCGACCGAAACCAGGGTGATATGCCGGATGGACCCCGGGGGGAGAGGGGCCAGCGTCACTGACCAGCTCCTCCCCTGGAGTCCCTGAAGTCTGCTGGCCGCCTGCCGCCTTTGAGCAGTGATGTACTTCCCCTGCAAAGCAGGCTTACCCCTGGCCTTACCCGCAGACACGGGGAAGGCGCTGTTGCCCCCTTTTATGGAGTAGGCAGCCGAGGCCCGGGGCATTGCAGGACGCCCCGATGAGAGCCGCCAACTGAAATGGGGCCCCCGGGGCTGATTCCAGTGCTGTCACCTGCAGTGCAAGCTGGTCTGGGTGGGGGGGGGGGGGCGGACTGGGACACACCTCCATCCCAGACCCCCCCGGGCTGGGGTCGCCCCTGCTCAGCTCTGTGCGTCGTGGGAAACTCTGACTCCCTTTAAGGGGGACACTCGTCATCTTTGTCACGGGTTGTGTTCAGGGGGAGGGCAGGAGGGAAGGGGGAAGCCGGGAAGATGTCCCAAGTTCACGGTGATCTGGAGCAGAATTCTGGGGCCTGTTTTGACCTTCGGGTTTGTCCTGATCTGCAGGGGAGCTGGGCGTTCGTTCCCCCCTGCCCCCAGCTGGTCCTGGGTCGCAGTGCTGTGCGGCCCCCACAGCATGTTCCCTGGAGGAGTAAAGAGCTACTGAAGCTAGGGGTCGGGGGCACAGAGGTGGGTAAAAGGTCCCAGAGACCAGGGTGCAGCCCTGACCGTGTCCCAAGCCCATCACCTCTGCTAGTTGTAAGATGAGTAGAGTGGGGAGCACGCGGTGCCCACCCCACAGGACACGGTGGGAACTGCGGGACATCAGAGCTGGCCTGTCTGATGCACTTTCTCATCGCCGAACTATTTTCTCCTTCTGGGCGACGGCCACCTTATCCATCTAGGGTCTGCTGCACCTGCTGTGTGTCACGTACACCCTTCTCGGGAGAAGTCAGCGGGGGGCACAGCCGTGACACTGTCCGGGGGCTGGGGACATTCACTTCCTCTCCCGAAGGGCGTGCTGACCTTGGCCTCGCTGACTCTGGGGCCCGGGGGCATCTGAGCAGGATCTGGGAGGCCTCCGTGATCCCAGAGCTTCTGGGTGTGTGGATGCCACGTGACCGGGACGCTGTTGACTCTGCGGGTCCCATGGTGTGCTTGGCAAACAGAGGGATTTACCCAAGGCCACCCTGTCCCCACCTGCCAGGTCGGGAGCTGGCGTGCGCTCGGTGCCTTGGGTTCGCCCAGAACACCCACCTGGAGACGCTGACCGCTCAGGTGAGCAAAATGCCTGCTCAGGAACCGGTCCCTTCTCCCTCCCCGCGTTCATGGCTGCTTCCCCCTGGGACCTCGCTCCAGATGCAGACGGGTGTGTCCAGGCAGGTGGCTCCTGAACACCCCTGAGGACTTTCTGCAACATTCTGGAAGCCCTTGCCAGGTGGCCACGTCTTCCAGAATGCCCTGTGTGCTTCCTGCCTCCACGCTGGGCTCCTGCTAAGTTCTCACGTAGGTTTGAAGCCACGTCCGTACCTCTGCGACAGTCGGGGTCAGCAAATGTGCTGGGTCACCTGGCCAGGTCCGCTGGTGGCCGCTCGCTCTGTGGACAGAGGCAGAGAAAGTCATTTGCCACCCAGAGAGCAAAGTAGGGCACGGTGCCCTTTCACTGGGGCTGATACCTGAGCCAGTGGGGGGTGAGCGCTGAGCGAGGGCGCCGGTGGGGCTCATCCTGGGACTGGCCCGTGGTGAGCACGGGACACACGTTCGCTTGGCTTCTCATTGAGGAAAACCACAGGTGAGGGCTGCCTCCCTACCCCACTGCCCATCTTAGGCTGCGCTCCTTGTCAAAGCCTTTGCATTTACTCCTTAGAACCTTCTGGGAGGGCTGGAAGGAGCACATTCTTATTTTGCAGATAAAGAAGAAATTCAGGAAGGGGCGTCAGGTGGCCGGCAGTCCCGGAGGCCCCCGAGCCTTCTCCCTGACCAGGAACCTGCGGGGGGACTGCACGCTTTCCGGGGTGAGTACGTGCTGGGCCCCCCAGGACGCGCTCTCAGCGACCTCGGCTCCTGCCGCCCGGCCCTCTGAGCTCCAGGTGGGGCCCCGTTGCCTTATGAGACCACAGGGTCTGAGGAGGTGCCCACACTGTCTCTTCCCCCAGGCAGAGCCTGGCTGGGGAAGGTCCGAGGGGGGGGGTGGGCAGGGTGTGCAGGGGTGCGGGGCTGTGGGTGCCTGGGAGCGTGCACATCTGGGCTTGTGTGTGTGTGTGGCAGGCAGATAACGGCAGGTGGAGGCTGTCCCTTCGGTGATGGTGTGGGGACATTTCTCGGGGCATCCTCTCTGGCGGCGGGAGGGCCGTCGGGGATCTGGAGCCCGGGCACCCAGCAGCGTGCTGGTCCCCTGACCCGCACTCACCGCTCCCTTCGGGTCAGGCCCCAGCCACCTGCCTCACTTTCCCTCCAGGGGTCGGTGCCCAGACAGGCTGAGGCTCCAGGTCAGCCGCGAGCCCGCTGGATCAAGGCCGAGGGTCACGGTGAGGGTGAGAAGGGACCCGCGGGGTGGAGGTGGGAGGGGGAGGGGCAGCTCGGCCAGGGCCTCCGCAGGGGGAGCGGGGAGCGAGCAGGTCTGTCCCGCCGCACGCAGGTGGCAGCGCGCGGGTGCGCCGACCCCCACGGACCCCCTCGCGGGCGGAGGGGGGGAAGGGGGGGTCCTCTCGCGTCCCCTCCCCTTCCCCGCGTCCCCTTCCCCGCGCCACGCCCCCCCCTGCCGCCGAGCGATAGCTAATTGGGCAGAGAAAGGGCCCGATTGTCTGCGCGCCGGAAGCGCGGGCGTGGGCGGCTGGAAGCGCCGAGAAGGTGGCCGGCCTCGCCCGGCAGCTGCCGAGCTGCCGCCGGAGCCGCCCGGGGGTGACGTCAGCGCTGGCGAGCGGGGAGCCCGGCGGAGAGGGGGGCGCTCGCGGCCTCGCCACAATGCGACCATTGTGGGCCCGTGAATGCGGCCGGGCCTCTTGACCGGGGAGGCCGCGAGCCTCGCGCTCTGGCCTGTCACTCGCCGCCGGGGAGGCCCGAGCTCCGATCGGGGGGAGCAGGGGAGCAGGCCCCTCTCCCCCTCCCCCCCCCCCCCCCCCCCCCCCCCCCCGGCACAGCCCGCACCCCAGTGGGGGCCCCCACCCTCGGCATGGCCTCCTGGTGGGAGGGAAGCACGGGCCCTGACCCGCTCCTGGTCCTGCTGGTCATTGTCCTGTTAGCCCGTTTCATTCTCTGGTCCTGCCTTGGGACCTACATAGACTATAAGTTGGCCCGGCGGCACCCCCAGAAGCCCAAGGAGGACTAGGGCCTCTGCCGGCCGGGGACTCTGAGCGTCACCCTCCCCGCCAGCCCCTCCAGGAGGGCGCTGCCCCAGAGGCGTCCTCTCCTGAGCCGAGGGCGTGCGGGGAGGGCCAGGCCACCGACCCCCGGCTCCTACCCGCAGGGCAGAGATGGACCGTGGCGCCCCACCCACTGGCCCTGAGCTGTCCTGGTCACCAGCCCATCCCATGTCGGGACAGGGGCCACCACGGCCTGTCTGTCCTTCCGTCAGGGTCTGGGGTCCACAGCTAGAGGGAGCAATCGTGGGGGGCGCGGTCCGCTCTGCCTCCACGTCTTTGTAAGTATGTTTGCGGGAGGAGGTGGGGATGAGCCACAGGGGCTGGGGTGGGCGCCGAGGGGACAGACGTGGCCACGTCACGAGCCAGCCCTGCCACCCAACGCTGCCTTGCCCCTCGGCTTCCTCCTGCTCCCCGGAGGGATAATAGTAAGTTCAGACGGCTGCCTTGGTTTCCCCAGAGCAGACCCCCCAGAGGGTCTCAGGACAGGCTCGACACCTGAGTGCGAGTCCGGCTCTGGTTGGCCGCGGGGAAGGAAATCTCTGTCTCTAAAATGGGCGCAATAATCCCTCCCTCCTCAGAAGGGTACGAGGAGGGTTGGACGAGGGGCGGGGCGGCAGCCCCCCCAGCCTGCACCCTGCTGGACTCGTGGAGGACAGTGCAGGAGAGAAACCAGGGACCCAGTGAGTGCCTCTCTTCCTCGGTGCTTGGAAGCGTGTGGCTGAGACGCGCCTCAGAAGGCGGGCAGGCGGGAGGGTTGACTCGGGCCCCAGGAGCCGGCGCCTGCCCGTCACACCCCGCCTCGGAGCGGCACCCGGTGGCTCTGAGGTTCTCGACCTGGTGGCTCCTTCTAAGCACCCTGCGGATTTTAGCAAACACGATGGCCGGGCTCCCCAGACGGAGAAGCAGGGGCAGGGACAAGATGTCCTTGGGAGGCTGGCGCCTGGTTGCACAGGACCGGGGACACCTGTCAGAGCAGAGTCTTAGGGAGCTGGTGTTGCGGACCTGGGCGAGCAGACTCGGGAAGGCCCGGCCCGGTGCCACCCGTCTTGCCTTGCGGCGTCCCGGCAGAGGGACCGCAGGCCCGAGCCGGGGGAGCGGCGGGACCTGACGAACTCACCGGCGCCGAGGAGATCTTGATTTGCCCCCCGAAGGACCTGCCGTGCTCCAGGCAACCTCAGGGCCGGGGGAGCCAGTTGGCGGAAGCGGGGACCTTCTGGGGGCGGGGCTGACCCACTCGAGAGATTTTGATGGGGGGGTGTCTGGGGGCGGATGGCCGATGAGCCTCTTTTCTTCTGGATGACGGTCCAGAGAGTCTGCGCGGTCGTGGTGGTGGTGGTGGTGGGAGGGGCTTGGTGTGCGTTGATTCATCAGGGGCTGGAGGGCGGCTGTCCTGGGGGGTTGTGGGAGCAACAGAACTCACGCCCCCACCGCGTCCAGAACCTGATGGTAGGGGTCAGGGGAGGAGGTGTTCTCGTTGCCCTGAAAGAAAATGGCGTTCAATGCCCTTTTAAAATCACGCGTGATCTTAGCGGTCTCTTTAAGAAGAACCACGTGTGTTCTCAGGATCGGGTATCAAAGGAGGGCGGGTGGCCATTCATTCCGGTTCGCCTGGGACGGACCCAGGTTTAAAACGGGACGTTCCCCGTCCCGGGAGACCCCTCTACCTCGCGCATAGCAGGCCCCGCCCCCACCCGAGGGAGGAAAAGTCCCTGCACACAGCGTGTTAATGGGACCAGTTGCAGACTTGCGTGTAATCTGCGTGCAGCCTGCGTGTGCACACGGGTGCGTGTGATGGCGCTTCGGCCCATACTCGAGGTGCGCCGTTTGGTCCAGTGAGCCAGGATGCTGGGGCTCTCACCGCCGCCCCTGCTGTTGGGGTGGTCTGGCAGAGGGGACAGAAGCCGGAGGCTCCTGCCAACGTGGGACCGTGCAAGAAAACCAGATTCTGCCAGGGCTGTTTGAGCCCCTTTGGAGTTACACTGGTCGGTACCTTTCTTCCCCCCGCCGCCGAAGCCAGTTTGCGTTGTGTCTTGATTCACAACGGATACGTTCTCCTGGGCGCGGGTCTCTGCAGCGATGCACCAGGCCGGCCATCTACAGCCTTATGACGCCTGCCCGGCTCAGAACAGGCACTCGAGCCGCGCGGCGTCTGAGTGAATGACAGGATGTGCCCTGGCCTGATATCAGGCAGCAACCACACCTAGCTGCAAGTGACAGACGAGTAAACAGTGACTTAAACAAGAGAAGCCTTTTGTTCCCCTTTCATGTTTATTTTCTCGTGTAGCAAGAGGTCTGGCACTTGGGATTCCCGGACCGGGGTATGGCAGCCCCATGATATTATCACCGGCTCAGATCCTTCCATATTTCTGCTCTCACGTGCAGCTTCGGTCTTCATGGTCACAAAAAGGCTGCTGCTACTCCAGGCATCCTGAGTGACATTCCAGGCAGGAAGAGAAAAAAGGGTGATAGAGAGGGAGAGGCAATTCTCTGACACCTAAAACCCTTAGGTTTATATCTCATAAACCAGAGTCATGTCACATGACACCCCTACATGCAGGGGCGGCTGAGAAGTGGAGTTTGTTAGCGGGGCTCATTGCCACCCTAGATCATGTGAGGATTCTATTATAAAGGAAGGCTACATAGGGGCTTCTGGGTGGCTCAGTCGGTTAAGCCTCCGATTTCGGCTCAGGTCATGATCTCACGGTTCGTGACTTTGAGCCCCGCGTCGGGCTCTGAGCTGTCAGCCCAGAGCCCGGAGCCTGCTTCAGATTCTGTGTCTCCCTCTCTCTCTGTCCCTCCCCTGCTCATGCTCTGTCTCTCTCTGTCTCAAAAATAAATAAAACATTAAAAAAATTAAATAAAGGAAGACTACGTGGATATTAGACGGGCAACTGGCCGTCTCTGCCACTGACCCTTTGCCCTTCGTTGCAATTGTCCTCATTTGGGACACGAAATGCTGATGGGTAAATGAATGATAACGAGGGCCAGCAGACGGATAAATGGAGGGGGAGATGTTGTGCTCAACCCGGCAAGCATTGTTCAGCCCTCACAATGTGAAAGCACCGTGGATGCAACGTAGAAAACACAGCGGCTTGCAGGCTGGGAGCTGAGAAGTGGGCAGAGAGACCAGGACCCTGGTCACGGATGCTGGATCTGCGCTAGGCATACGTGGCTATTAAGTACTGGAAGGGTGGTCAGTGCCAATGAAGAGATATTGAAATGATACATTACCGAAATGATAATAATATTTTGGACACGACTGGGTTCAATAAAATACTAAAATTCATTTCACCTGTTTCTTTTAATGCGTTTTAATGTTGCTACTAGAAAATCTTAAAGCGCATGTGCAGCCCACATTATTTTTATATTGCACAGCATTGTGCCAGAACTTCATAATAGAGAGAATGAGCCCTGGTGGGCAGGTGTGCTGTGTGTTATAGGAACGCATGTGTCATCGGAAAGGGAGCTTTCTGAAGGATGGTTTGAGGTTATAACATCAGTACTACACAGCAGAGCTTATGAGATGCAGCCAAAGCTGTTCTTACAGGAAAAGTCATTGCCATAAATACTATACAAATGAGAGAGAATGAAAATCAATGAATTAAGTATATGACTCAATAAATTGAAAAAAGAACAATAGAACAAAGCAAAGAGAAACGGAAGACAGAAATGAAGAGAGGAAATTAGCGTAATAACAAAGTGATAGAATTAACAAATGTCCCCAAGTCCTGGATTTTTTAAAAATAACATTTCTTATGTATTTCCTTCTCCTTTTTCTCTTTAAATATTGTGTTGAAATACACACAAGGTAAAATTTACCATTTTAACCCTTAAAAAAATGTTTATTTATTTATTTTGAGAGAGAGAGGGGAAGGGGCGGAGAGGGAGAGAGAGAGAATCCCAAGCAGGCTCTGCATTGTCAGCGCAGAGCCCGATGCCGGGCTCGATTCCACGAACCTCGAGATCATGACCTGAGCCGAAATCAAGAGTTGGAGGCTTAAACGACTGAGCCACCCGGGTGTCCCCATCTTAATCATTTTTAGGTGTGTATTTCAGTGGCATTTTAGAGGGGAAAAAAACCCCTAACAATCGATCCCATTCCTATGTTTTAAATTCATCACTAAAGAGTGAACTCTTGAAACCCTAGCCTCCCACCGTTGACCTGAACGAAAGGTCATACGCTCTCTGTCTCTCCCGCTGCGACCTTGCTGTGTGGCCCCAGGTGTGCCATGTAATTTGTGGCTCCAAGCCTTCATTTCTTCAAAGTCTCCTGACGTTGCTGCTGAAGAGCATCTTACAATCCCAATAGGAAGCCGGGGGCGGGTCTAACCACAGCCTTGGTTACTGGCAGGCTGAGACCACGCGCAACATCTCCTTTAAAACAAGGCATGAAGGCCCAGGATGTTTCAACGGAGGACCCCTACCACTACCCATACTCAACGCTAAAGTGCTCTAGCTCACAAAAGAAGGAGTGCTCTCAGTTCCGTGGAGTAAGCATCTCACTGGGACCCAAGTCTCCCGAAGACACACGGAAAGAGGAAATGCCTGTCGATGTCACTTAGAAATATTGGTGCAAAAGTACGAATCGCTGAATTAAGTATCACATCAGAGGGATAAAACATCATGACCGAGTAGGGTGGGTTCCAGAAACGCAGGGAGGGTTGAATACCAGAAAGTCAGTTAATACAACTTACCACAGTAATAGCTCCGAAGAGAGACATAACCTGATAGTTTCCTTCGGGGTATTTCCAAAGGTCTTGGGGTAAAAGGCGCATCCAACCTCAAAACTCATCAAAAACAGAAGTAGATAATAGATTGATACGTTTTTAACCCGAAAAGGAAGTTCTCTCTTAACAGGGAGCTGTTCTCTATCCTGATGGGTAGGGAAGTACCAGCAGCGTCATCACCCAGCCCTGGAGTCGGGGGGGAGACGTTCTCGGGGGCTGGACGTGGTTCCGGGGTGGGGCGTCGCCTGAGGGACTGGGAGAGAGGTGGCAGGTACAAGAGGGGTAGGAGCCCTGGGGAGGAGAAGGACATGCTCGGGGCACTGGCAGTGGGATGGATGGCTTTGTTTCTAAGCCACCGACCGCACGGGCACATGTTGGCATGAAAAACCCCATTTATAAGAGCAGCGAACAGAACACCTGTGTCAGCCGCTCGGAAGCTTCCCTTCCCTTCTGCTCCCTTCTGTCGGTTTCGGGGCGCACTTTGGATGCCGCAGGTGAGACTGACTGGGGACGGGAGACCCTGGGAGGGAGGGAAGGGGCCGGTGGGGACGCCCACGCAAGGCCGGCCGTGGGGAGGGAACGTGGCAGGGGCAGATGAGGGTCAACCCGGACCCCCGAGGGCAGACCTGACCACGTCTGTCCCTCCTGCTTCCCGCTGCGATGCCCCACGCCCTGTGGGAGGTCCTGGCGCTCTGCTCGGACCTTCAGACGGCTGACACCGAGGCCCCCTCCGGAGCAAGCTTCTGGGCCACGCGCTCTGGCAGATGTCACCACAGCTTAGCCCAGACGCACAGAACGCAGCCACCGCCTTTGTGGGGAGCACGGAGGCTGCTCACATGTCGAGTGGCTAATCGTCACGGGGGACAGGATCTACTTGGGATCAGGGGTTCCCTGTGCCACGGGGTTGGCTGTGTCACGATCAGGAGCGTCGTGGGCATGGTTAGTCATCTCCTTTACGTGACTTGCTGGGTAGTAATGAATAAAGTACCCACAGGGAGTTCTGGTCTCTTCCCAGGGAGGGGATCTTTAGGCCCTGGCAATGCTCTGAGTGTCCTTGTCAGCCTGGGACCTTGGGCCACGTGGGACAGTCAGTCTAACAAGGTGACCTCTTACAGGGGCTTTGGCCACGCAGTTTCCTCCCCATCTCCAGAAGGGGGCGGGGAGACTGAAGGCTGGACGGGTGGGGGGGGTCAGCCGTATCTAGGGGGTCGAGTCTGACAAAAACTGCACACCAAGCTCGCTTTAGGGGGGAGCTTCCTGGTTGGCTGTGTGTGTCACACATCCTTGCGGGTGGGGCTGGCACTGTCCATGGTCCCACCAGGAGAGGACACAGGAGCTCTCTGCACAGAGCTTCCCCGGGCTCTGCCCCACGCACCTCTGTCCTTGGCTGATTTTGAGCTGTGCCCTTTGGCTGTAATAAACCACCACACTGAGCATGGATCCCCCGGGGGGTAAGGAGTCCTTCTAAGGAGTGATGCGCCTCGGGGTGGCCTGGGGACCCCTGAACGTGCAGTTGGGGTCAGCAGTGAGGGTGGCCTTGGGGATGTTCCTGATGCCTGCCCCTTCCTTCCCTGCCTGCCGCCTTCCCCCCGACAACCACAGAAGGGCATCCCCCTCAAAGCCAGCCTGCTCCCCACCTCCCCCAGCCACGTACCCCCCTCCCCCCCCCCCCCCCCGCCAGCAAGTGCGGCCGTGGTGCTGCTTTCTTGTGTCTTCTCTGGAGCCCGTCCGCGTACTTGCGAGAAAACACAAACACCTTCTCCCATCTCCCCTCCCACGTTCCTTGTCTTGTTCTCTAGCTCCACATCAGCTTTTGTGGGTTTTCTATTTTTTCTGTAAAGTGCGTGTATTTAAAAAATTTTTTTAATATTTTATTTATTTTTAAGAGAGAGAGAGAGAGAGAGAGAATGAGTGGGGGAGGGGCAGAGAGAGAGGGAGACACAGAATCCGAAGCAGGCCCCAGGCTCTGAGCTGTCAGCACAGAGCCCGACGCGGGGCTCGAACCCACAAACTGTGAGATCCTGACCTGAGCCAAAGCCGGATGCTTAACCGACGGAGCCCCCCAGGTGCCCTGAGGTGCACGTATTTTTTTTTTTTTTTAAGAAAGAACTAAAGAAACAATTAGGTTATACAAGTTGGAAAAGGGCATCGAGTGAGAATCCGTGAGGGGAGGGGCCGGGGAGAGACTTGGGGACGGTCCGTCTTTGTGTGTGTAGGGGCAGGGGTGAGTAGGGAAGGAAGGGTCGCCTGGAGCGCAGGGGAGGCGGTCTGTGTGCTAATCCCGTCACCAGAGATGCTCTGCCGTCCCGCCTCCCGTCCCACCAGGCCTTGCAGCGTGGGAATTGGCTCACTCTTCGCGCCCCGGGGATTGGTGCCCAGCTCTTTCCCCTGGAGGAGGGTCACTGAGGAGGTCACGGCCGGGCGGGTGCCCTGACCCCCGGGGAGCCTCCGTGGCCAGTCCGTGTGAGAACAGGATACAGAGGGGAGACCCCCCCCAGACAGCTCACCGGCCCTGACTTCATTCCCCGGATGGGACGTGACACACGTTACCTCTGCCCAGCCGCCCCCTCCGGTGTCCCCGGCCTCCTGAGACTAGATGTTTTGGAGGAGCAGGTGGAAGGCGAGTGACCGCTCACCTCTCAGCTGGACATCGGCCCCCCGGTGCGGCAGGACAGCCGGGCCCCTGCCCCTCTCCCCCCAACCCCGCTTGGCCGGGGAACAGGCGCCCAGCCTCCGCCATCTCCCTCGAGAGCGGCCTGCAGGGCCCCCGTGATGGAGATGAGTCACCGGGTCTAAAAATAAAAAGAGTTAAGTCCCGAAGCAGCGTATTTCCTTTTTAAGCCAGATGTGGCCGCCGAGGGACCCCCAGCAGTTTGGCGCTGTGGGGAGGGCCAGGAGCCTCAACGAGGTCTGGAGCCTCCGCCGCACGGGTCGCTGGGGGCTCCGTTCCCCACCCCCTGCCCCCCATTCGCACCCCTCCACCCCCGCACTGATATTTGCACCTGCACAGGCTCCGCACAGGGCAAGATGGACGAGGACGTGGTCCCTGCCTCCGGCAGCTCCCGGTTGAGTGGGGAAGACGAGCCGTGTGTAAATAATACCCGACCGGGCAGATGGTCCTCAGGGCTCTAAGGGGGGCAGAGCGCCCCAGGGATACACATAGGGGAAGGCGCATTAATCGTCTCTCGGGGTCTGGGGAAGGCTTCCCGGAGGAGGTGTCGCCAGAGGTAGGACTAGGGGGGGCTCTGAGCGGCAGACAGGGGAGGAGTGGCATTCCAGGCAGGAGGAACAGCAAGGGTCCCACGGCTGGAAAGCTCATGGCAAGTTTAGGATCCGCGGAGGGAGGAAGGAGAAGGAGGAGGAAGGGGATGGGGAGGAGGGAGAAGGAAAAGAAGGAGGATGGGGAGGAGGGAGACGGGGAGGAGGGAGAAGGAAGAGGAGGAAGGGGAAGAAGAGAGGAGGAGGGCAGGTGTGGGGCTGCAGAAGCCATGGGCGGAGTGTTTCTGGAGATCCCCAGTGGTCGTGCGCAAAGACTGAGGCTGGGCGGACCGAGGGGCATTTGAGGAAATCCTGGAGGAAGCAGCCGGGGTGCGGGAGGTGCCTGGGGGGAGCGGGAGGGAACCCCGCCCCGCTGAGGGGGCCGTTCCGGGTGTGCGTTCTGGGCCAGCCGTCCGGCCGGGTTTGCCACAGCCTCTCCTCCTCCCCGCTGACCCGGGCACACGTTTCCACCTCCCTGGGGCCCAGGCGCCCATCTGCAAGACGGGGGCCGCATGGCCGTCGCACGAAGCCCCGAAGAGCAGAACCCGTGCACAGAGAGCCGGGTTGCAGGAAGGCCCTGAAGCTTCCCTGGGGGGGGGGGGGGCACGTGAATCAGCGTGTCGGATGGGACTTTTCTGGTCCTCCCAAGAGTGTGGCCGAAGCCACAAAACTGAGGAGGAGAGGGGATGGGGCTGTGTGTCGTGAAGGGGTGTGACCCTCCCGGTCCTGTCGGGCTGGACGAGCAGAAGGGTCCCCTCCTGTCTCGCCATCATCCACCTCCAGCCTGAGTGGGACTGGGAAAGGGGAGGGGCGCCTGAGGGTCCCCACGTAGGGGACAGCCACGGCAGTGCAGATGATTCTCCTCTGGCCAGCCCGGGGTCCGGAGGGGTCCGCGGGGCGTCTGTGGGCCCAGAACGCGGTGGGCGGGAGAGGACTTGGGAGCCTGGCTGTGATTCCCTGGACCTGGTGGTCGTGCATGGGCGTGGTGATTGGTGCCTGCTTCTCCCCTGTGAGCTCAGGGGGCTGGGGGCTGGAATGAAGAACAGGGCCGTGAGGCCACCTGCCGGCCCCCTCGGGTATGGGTAACCTTGGCAGAGGCTCCCGATCTTCCCACAGGGTCAAGTCATTGCCCCCTCGGGCCCCCTAGTGCCGGAACCCCGAACTGCTTAGCTGAGCGCAGGGCCACCCAGCCAGAGGCCATTTCCTCAGCGCTCCTGTGGCAGGTGTGGCCGTGGGATTGAGTTGCGGGCCCCGGGATGTGGGAGGAAGGGAGGCGCGCAGCGGGCAGCCGCGCCCTGGGGAAGGAGGCCCTCTCTGCTTCTCCCTGTCGGGCTAGACCGCAAGCTGGCGGAGACGATGGAGAGGACACTGGTGCCCTTGGGCACGGGGGAGCAACGTGGTGGGAAGAGTCCGGCTCCTTGGGCAGTCCTGCGGTCGGGAGCCCCTGGCCCACCCCGCACCGCCCTCAAACTGCAGGCTGTCGCGAAAGGGAGAGGTGACCATTCATCTTGCGCCCGCCGTCGTGTCTGGGGGCTCTTTGTTACACAGCTTTGTCCGTATCCTACCCGGTGCACCCTTTCAACGGACCCGTCACATTCAACCTTCTCATTTGTGAAAGAGACCCCGACCGCCCCGCCTACAGCGCAGAGCCGGGAAGTGCCAGAACGCGCAGACGCCCTCGGTGTGCCTCCGGGCTGCCCCTTTCCCTAAATGCCTGCCCCCCTCCCCGCCTCCCCGTAAGCCCTCTGAGGCCAGACCGTGGCCTCACCCCGTGCCTCTGACGGAGCATTTGCTGCCTGTCAAGAGAACAAACCCTCTGGCCTTCAGCTGGCCTCGTCGTGTCCTCAGAGGGAAATCAAGCAGCAGGAGAATCAGTGAGAAATGACCGCCCTGTCCCATCCACTCTCTCATCACCAGCAATAGCAGGACGGGTAGGGGTGGGCTCAGCGGGGACGCGTGCAGGAATGGCTGCTACTTGACGTGTGTGGGGGGCATCCTGTCGGGTGGTGGAGTGTTCTGGGATCTGCCTTCGGTAAGAGCCTTTTGCTCGCAGGAGCGCTCACCGCCGGGGTGGGCTGGGACGGTCGACACGTTTCCTTGGTTCCCCCAGGTCTCGGGCCTGAGTGCGTGGCCTTCCGCGGCTCGGGTGGTCCTGGCGATGGGCAGCTTAGGCAGATGACCTTAACCAAAGCCAACGGCAGGTTGCTCACGATGCCTGCGGAAGCCGTCCTTCCAGGCTGGCCTTCAGGCCTCCCAAACTATCTGGTGAGTTCTCACCACGGCGGTGTGGACGGCCGTCCGATTGTGGTCTGGCCAGCCCCCGAGTGCGTATTGTCAGCCCGCTCCTTCCCAGCGGATCGTCCGGGGGCCAGTGGGAAGGGGAAGAAAACCCTCCAGACAAAACCCTGGCCCGGCCGTCCATCCTCGGCTCCCAGCACTCTGCAGAAGTAACAGATACCCGAAAATAAGAAGTCAGGGTCAAGGGAAAGCACACATTAAATAGGGAAGGAGAAACTGTGGACAAGGTGGGACTAGAAAAACCTCTGCTGCCCACGACGTCCTCCAGGGTTGTTGGGATGGCACCGCGAATTCCTGGCGGCCAAAGGGAGCAGGGAAAGAAGGAAAGGTTTCGAGTTCATATGGTCCTTGGGGAAAACACACTGCTCCCCAGGGACCGTAAATGAGTCCTTAGCCCTTAACTTGTAAAATAAATTGCTCCCAGGGGCTTCGCCTCCAAATTATTGGGCGATATAGTATCGTATCAGCCAGCGGTCTCCAGAAAAACACAACCGATATGATGATGTGTGTTTATATAGAAAGAGGTTTATTACAGGAATTGGCTCGCACAGTCACGGAGGTTGGGGGGTCCCAAATTTCTGGGCTGGGCTGGGCTGGCAGGCTGAGACCCAAGGGAGTCGATTTTCCAGTTCAAGTTGGAAAGCGGTCTGCTGTAGAACGAGGGAGAGCTAATGTCGCAGAGAAGTCCGGGGGCAGCCTGCGGGGGAGTTGTTTTTCGTTTGTTTGTTTGTTTGTTTGTTCTACCCAGGCCTTCAACGGATTGGACGAGGCCCACCACAGCGGGAGAGCAGTCTGCTTTACTCAGTCTACCCATTCCAATGTTAACCCCACCTAAACACACCCTCGTAGGAACATCCAGGGTAATGTGTGACCAACTACTTGGGCACCCGGTGGCCCAGCCACGTCGACTCCTAAAATGAACCATCGCAGAGATGGTTGGTGCCGTGTCCCGTCTTCACAGCAAGCGCAGTCCCCGACTGACCGGGTAGGCCCCCCAGACACAACCAAAGGCATGTGGAATGTGTGCTGGGGTACGTCGTACGTGATCCGAGGTCGGCAGTGGACCTGAGAATAAAGCATCAGACACCCACAGGGTGGCTTGCTCGCCCCACTCGTGCGTCCGCCGTGAAGTCACGTGCTGAGGAAAACGTGCCCGGACACCGAAACGGCCCCTCGCCCCCACCCGCCCGGCCCGGCTCAGCACCTCATCCCCGCGTACGGGCCTTCAGTTTTCATGCTAGAACTCAGGACCCGCTGATGTTGCTTTGTGTGCTTAATTATTGGCTGGGTTGGTTCTAGTTTTTATGTGTTGGCTTGTCTGGACGTCAAGTCCAGGAGGGCAGGGAGTTCCTTACCCTGTTCACTTGAGAACGGCACCTGGCGGTTAGTGGGTGCTTCACCCCCATTTCTGGGGGGGCTGACCCTTCTCCTGAGTCTTCTCTGGCTACGGGTCCCTGCTTCCTTCCGCCGTCCCCCGGGCCTGAGTTTCTGGCTGGGCTCTCGGCAAGGCTGGGCTGATGGCGGGGACAGTCCCGAGGTCGCAGGACATCCTGCCTCTAATCCAGCTGGCCGTGCGGTTTCCATCAGCACACATGGCCTCGTCACGGCTCCCTGGTGGCTGGTCAAGCTCTCAGGTCTGTCCTACGTGCAGTATGTCAAGTGCCAGGCTCCCGGCCACTCACTGGTCAGGAGGCTGTGGGCACTGCCCTCGGGGGCTCACGAGGCATCGTGAGATCCGGATGCGGGCACGGCCTTTACAGCAGAGCCAAGCCTTATTCAATGACCCGTACGGATTGGTCACCTTTCTAAGAACTTTCCACGCATCCTTAACTCTACTCTTCACAAACCTTCTATGGGCGGGCACTTGTTATCATCCCAGCTAGCAAGGGGGGGCATCTGGGTGGTGGTCACAGGCGGTCGCAGGGGCGCTGAGCCCCTCCCCCCCAGGCCTGCTGTCCTCTGGGCGCCGTGAGGCAGAGTGGGAAGATGCCACAGCACAGTGCTGGAGTCCTGGAGGGACACGGGAGGGGTGGGGAATTCTGGCCTGGTGACATCTGAGCTCAGCCTTGAAGGTTGCAGAGGGCGTTTGTGGTGGGCGGTGGGGTGGGAGGGGTGCCTTCCAAGGGGAGCAGGGCTGAGTAGGTGGGGGGCGGGGAGGGTGGGTTTGCAGAGCTGGGTCGCTGGGAGGGGAGGTCCCCTCTCCGGATCCTGCCTGTTCAAGGAGAAATGATCTCTTGTTTGCAAGAAAACATCTGGGGGCACCTGGGGGGGGGGCTCAGTCGGCTGAGCGTCCGGCTTCGGCTCAGGTCATGATCTCACGGTTCGTGAGTTCGAGCCCCGGCTCGGGCTCTGTGCTGACGGCTCAGAGCCTGGAGCCTCCTTCAGACTCTGTGTCTCCCTCTCTCTCTGCCCCTCCCCTGCTCACGCCGTCTGTCTCTCAAAAATAAATAAACGTTAAAAAAACAATTAGAAAAATAAAAGAAGCTTCTGTCTGGAAGTCGTGTGCGTAGATGCTTTTACGCGTGCCGGGTATAACGTGGGAGAGGCCCGCCCCCCATGTGTCTCTCACAAAATAACCTCATCCCAAGAATAACAGGAACAACGTCACCGGCGTCCGTTACCCTCACGAATCAACCGTGTGGGTCTCCTGTTCTCCAGGCCATCTGCCCGTGCAGACATGACTGTGAAACCGCAGCCAAAAAGCAGTCTTGTTTGTTCATTGATTTGTTCAGCAGACGCTTAACTACTCACCTGCTTGGGATGAGGGGCTGTGCTCCGAAAAATGATTGCTCAGGTTTCCCTGGGTTTCACGACTCACGTCAGGACCCCGTATTAATCAGGGGGTGTTGACTGTCGTAGCCATCAGTCCCCGATTGCAGTGACCCAATCCAACCAGGGTGTGTTTGTCGTCCGAGACTGCGCGGGGCAGGCGGGGTAGGGGGCTCTGTTCCACGCGGTCACGCGGGGACCCAGGCCTCTCCGCGTCAGGGGTTCTGCCCTCCTCCCAGAGCCTCGGGGCCTCCGTTTGGAGCCCGCGGGGGGCTGGCGGAGGGCGAACAGGAGGAAAGAGCGGGGTGGGTTGCACAGGCCTTGCCTGGATGCGGCATACAGTGTTTCCGGCATGTTCCGTCGGGGAGGGGCTCAGTCACATGCCCGTGCAGAGGGCTGGACAGCGTGTCTCGCTGGGTGCCCGGGAGAAAGAGGAAACAGGTTTGGTGACCTTCTGGCCAACATCTGCCACAATGCTAACAGCACCCTGTTTGCTTCTGGAAAAAGGAGTAGGAGGTACAACCCACGTTCTGGAAGGAAAAGATGATAGTGTCCCCACAGCGGAAGGCACCGCGGGAGAGCGTGACCTGCAAAGGCAGGCTGAGGAGGCTCTCTGGGTCAGAGTCTGGCTTCTGGAGGGTTCTGCCAGGTCGGCAATCTCTTCTCTACACCCGACTCTCGGGGGCCGCGGGACTCAAATTTCTTAGGTCATTCTGCAGGGACAGGGCCTCCTCCCGACTCTGCGTACCTTCCGGAAGTGGCTGCTGTTCTCGCCTTTCCACCCTCCGCATCCCTGTGGGCGTGTGCCCTTAAATCCCTCTGCTGTAGCCTGGGAGCGAGCTCAGGTACCAATGGCCCGTGTCGGTCTTCAGGAGCCCACGTCGCTCTTCCCCATTCAGCGTCACCTTCCGGCGCTGTTAGGGAGTCCCCGCGACGATGGGCGTCATGGCGACAGAGCACTTTTCCTTGCGCAGGCGTGTCCCGTCCAATGGTGGCAGGAGTGCCCGAAAAGAGGCTGTGGTCTGCGATTGAGAAGGGTAACCGCAAGGACTGTAATTCCAGCTATAATCGACCCCAAGGTCTGGGTGCGTTCAAGGACCGACATGGTCGGGCCACGGCGCTTCCCAAGGGATCCCGGCCTTGCCGTCATTTCCTGGAGAGCGGTAGCAAGGGTCCTCTTTGGGCCCCACAGGTGACCGTTTCGAGAGCCGCGGGGCCCGGGCTGTGTGAGACGACTCCTGTGGGCTCCCACGGTCCCCTGCTCCTGTCACGTCACCTGTTGTCATATATTACAATTGCCTGCTCGAGTCTTTCTCTGGCCTGCGAACTACCCGTGGGCTGCAAGGGAGTCCTACTGACTGGTAAAATCCTACTGTGGTTTGGAGAGAAAAGGCACTTGATCTGTTGGAAGAAAAGGAGGAAGGAAGGGAGGGAGGAGGGAAGGAAGGAAGGAAGGAAGGAAGGAAGGAAAAGAGGGAGGGAGGAAGGAAGAAGAAGAAGGAAGGAAGAAAAGAAGGAAGGAAGGAAGGAAGGAAGGAAGGAAGGAAGGAGGGAAGGAAGGAAGGAGGGAAGGAGGGAAGGAGGGAGGGAGGGAAGGAAGGAAAGAAGGAGGGAGGGAGACCAGCTGCCCGGGCCCCATTTGAGCGGAGCATGGCCCTCCCGGCCACCTGTGCGCACAGACACACGATCCCATGGGAGCTGGCGCCCAGCACTGCTGTGTGTAAACAGAGCCTGCCCCTCTCGTGTGGCCCCATCTTCTAACACTGGCCTTCGCCTGCCCGTGGAAACCCAAGATCCAGACTGGGACGAGGGTTGGCAGATGTCTGTGAAAGGGGCCGTCTGCCTTTGCAGATAAGAACCCCCCAGACAATGGGATGGCCTCGGCCGGAAATTCCCGCTGGGCTCCCAGTCGGGAGACTCCGACAGGCCTGGGGCACGGCTCCCCTGCCCCTCGGGGCCATCTTTGTGGGCCCGGGGCTCCCGCTTTCCCGCGCGCCCCTTGGCAAGAGCTCTCCTCCCGCCCAAACCCGCAGCCGTTTTGTGGGACTTCTCAGAACAAGAGATCTTTCTCCGAAGGCCTTGAGTTGGGAGTGTTGGTTTTGCGGACTCAGCCTGAACCTCCTTTTTTAGATCGCTGGGGTGTGTTTGTCTGAGGCCTGGGGGCCCTCGTGTGGGAGGTGCCAGTGACGATGGGGAAGCGATCAGGGCTCACCCTTGTTGGGGTTAGCCACATGCCAGCTTGGCACTCAGAGACGGGCAGTCCTGTGTGGTATTTCCCTCGAGAGCCCCCGATGAAAGATGGCCGCAGGGGAGCCAAGGAGGTCAACGGAATGCCGAGGTCCCCTTGAGGGCCCGGGTGAGACTCCTAGCTCTGAACCACAGCCCTTCCTCATTACTGTGCATGCTTTGAAGGGCGGAAGCCGGGCACAATGGCCAAGGTGCCCGAAGGAAAGCCCACACCTGCCATCTCGTTTGCATTTAGGTCACTGGGAACCCATTCTCTGGGAAGCCACTCTCCCTCCTGGGGAAGCAGAGAGCGTCCCAGGGATTTCTGTCCTGTTCTGTTCTCAGCGCTATCCTGTAATTGGCCTGGTCGTCCCCAGGAGGCCTCCAGTCAGAGAATCAGACCAATAATGAGGTCCAGCTGGCTCTGGCATGCTCCCATGGCTGCAGCCCTTATCAGGGCCTTACCTCCCAGTCTTGGCTCGGGGCTGCTTCTTTCACGGAGGCCGTTTCCACAAAGGCCCTTATATGTGCCCTTCCTGGGTGCCCTTCTCTGTCCCTTCCTCTAGCCTCGGGCGCTGGGCCAGACTGACGCGTTACTCAGATGGAAAGTGCATCCTGTCTTCTACGGTTGTGACTTTCGTCCAGCTGTTTCCCCCAGACTCCCCCCACCACAGGAGAAGACCATGAGGTTCCTGCTCAGAGACGCAGGCACTCACAAGATAGGAAGGCGATCGGTCCGATGTAGAAAGCGAGGGTGACGTGAGATCGGGGGTCCCCAGTAACATCGATGTATCAGTCAGCGATTGTCCCAGGAGTGCTGTGTAACAAAGCATTTCAAACTCAGGGCACACAACCGTCAGAATGTATTTCTTGCCTTGCTGCCTGGTCCGAGGGGCGGGTCTGTGGACCGGCCGGGGTTTGGCTGATCCGCAGTGGACTCGGCTGGGCTTGGCTCCGGGCCAGGACATGCTCCGTGTGTCCACTCTTCCGGGGGCCACAGGGCTCCTGTGGGCATAGCCTTCTTGCAGCCCTAGCAGAGGTGCAGGTGATTAGCCCAGTCCCCAAAGCATCCTTTTTAAAAAATATTTATTTATTTTTGAGAAAGAGAGGGAGCGAGCGAGCGCGTGCGCACGAGTGGGGGAGGGGCAGAGAGAGAGGGAGACACAGAATCAGAAGCAGGCTACAGGCTCGGAGCCGTCAGCCCAGAGCCTGACGCGGGGCTCGAACTCACAGACCGCGAGATCGTGACCTGAGCTGAAGTTGGACGGTCAACCGACTGAGCTCCCAGGCGCCCCCCCAAAGCATCTTTCAAGCCTTTGTTTGCATGTGCAGCTGACATTCTCCCGGTCCAAGTGAGTCACGTGGCCGAACCCGCAGCTGTGGGCAGGGCTGGGGGCGGGGGGGGGGGACTGCAGTCACGTGGCAAGGGGCACCGGTACGGAGTGGAATTAGGGGTGCTTCCTGTGGTCGACCACGGCCCCTTTCTCAGGGCTTCGAGCTTGAACTCTGCCCTGAGCGGGGCGTCTGGCCCGTGCGGACGGGACGGCGGATTTGAGTTCAAGGCCTGTTGGGCCACTTACGAGCTGGGGGATGGTGGGTGAAGCTTGTCTGGGCCCCAGTTTCCTGGGGTGTAGAACGGGGGTGGTGTTCATCCACACCCGAGCTCGTGTCAAGTGCTGAGTGAGCCGGGGGCGGGGGGGGAGGCGCCTGCCTCATGGCAACCACTGGGAGTGTCGCAGCAAGGTCCCCGTGCGGGGGCGTCTTCCATGGTGACACCTTTGGACGTTCATGCCCAGAGGGCGTGCGGGCCCCTGGCCTCCCTGCTCACTACGGCCGAAGATTAGCCACACGGCTGAAGCCGTTTCTGCCCTGTGGAGGCCCCAGAACCGAGGTTCGCTCCGAGAGTCCTGCCCAGGTAGCTTCTGATTTCATAGCTCGCTGCCCAGACACCCTCAGGCCCCTACTGACTGGCTCCGAGGGGACAGGGGCAGTGACAACCCCACTTTCCTCCTCCCCGCTCGGGGAAGCTCCCCTGTGACCCGACAGAGCCACCTTCTGCCTTGTAGACATCATGTGACGCTGAAGCGCGTGGGGGCTTTCGGGGGACCCCCCCATGTGAGCGCTACACCGTGAGCACGGCCTGTGCTCATTTGTGACCCGGAGGCGGCTGCCATAACATGGACAGTTCCGGAGCCTCCCTGCGTTTTGGGGGAGGTGACGGCCCCTTTGCACATGTGATGGAAGCTACTGGACCTTCACCCCCCTCGCAGAGCACACAGACAAGCCATCCTCGGGTGTGGTTTCAGGCAGCTCGTGTGCTCCCTGCAGATCATTTATATATGAGCCCCCCCATCCAGGGACACGTACGAGGACAGGACCCACTCGAGCTCCCCAAGGCCGAGCATTCCAGCATCACAGAGTATAATGCCAGCAACGGATCATCATCCCATCGTGAGAGTGTGGATCCCTGATTCCACACGTGAGAGTGGATTAGTAGATGGATAGGTAAACCCACCTCGGAGAAAAGAAAGCTCTTTAGGGTGCGACACCAGCTGACAGATGTGGGTGGAATGGTAGTTTCCGGAAATTGCAAATTTAGAACCATGGGAGCAGGGAGTGGTTGAGGCAAGCGGCACGCTCACCGACGGAGATGAGACCCTCGGGCGAAAGTGTAGCGTAGATCGAGCTTCTTGGCATCTTTCCACGGGACACTTTGAAGGGACTCAACTCCATTCAAAGGGGCGATTGGAGAAACCCGGAGAAGGCCACCCTCACCGAGGGATCCGCGTCGACAGCGCCAGCGTGGGGACCCAGTGACGGCGTGTGCCTCCCGACCGCAGCACCGCGGGCACAGCCTCAGTTCCGTAGCTGCCCTCGAGGTGCCAGCGTCATGGAGACACAGGAAAAACGGAAGATGCGTCCACAATAAAGGAAACTCAGAAAGGCATCCCGCTGAATGCCATGGTCGGTTGTCTTCTGAAATTCAGTGCTGGCAAAGACCATTTTGGGGGTGACCGGAAAAATCTGAGTGGGCATCACGCATCGGAGGATATTGTTTCAATGGCCAATTGTCAGAATTTAATAACTTTGCTGCCGTAAACCTTCTTAAAAGCCCTATTCATTCTTAAAAAGAAAATTTTTTTAATGTTTTAATTTTATTTTTGAGAGCGAGAGAGACAGAGCATGAGCAGGGGAGGGGCAGAGAGAGAGAGGGAGACACAGAATCCGAAGGAGGCTCTGGGCTCCGAGCTGTCAGCACAGAGCCCGACGCGGGGCTCGAACCCATGAGCAGGGAGATCGGGGACCCGAGCCGAAGTCGGACGCTTAAGTGACTGAGCCACCCAGGCGACCCTAAAAGCCCCATTCATTCTTAAAAAGAACGGTTGTGCTGTGGCTACGTGAGAAAACGTCCTTGTGATTAAAAGATACGCGCCAGAATATTTAAGGATTGCTATGGGTGGAATGGAGTCCCCTCCCCCCCACCCTCCGCCCCAGATTCCCACGTGAAGGCCTCGGGTCCCGTGAGCCGACCAGAAGGGCACAGCGACACGGGTTGTCGGCAATGTTGTGGTTCGGAGACAAAGATACGCATATGTATAAAGAAAGGCTGAGCGAGAAAGCCAACGGGCGAAATGCCCAGGGTGACGGTGGGTCTAGGTGAAGGGCATCTGCGTGTTGTCGGCATGATCTCTGCAGCTTTTCTGCACCTTTGAGGTTGTGTCGAAATACACAGTGAAACCAAAAGACAACTCACGTTCTGTACAAAAACAAGGAAAAAAAAGCTAAACCGGGCTCCGTGGGCTCAGGATTGATTCAACGTGGCGCTGAACCCCTGACTGCATTTCCCGGTCATCCCGACTGAGGGGCGGAGGAGGCCGGCCTGTGCCCCGGGCATGCGCCCTGCGGAGGAAATGATAGCAGGTTGAATTCTAGAAGTCGCGAGGATCCTGGGACCAAGCTCTCCTGAACTTTTCCCAAAGTGTGTTCCTTGGATCCCCACGCTGAGGGATTCTCCACACGGAAGGGTTCCCTGGGCAGGCACATGTGGGAAAGGCGGCAAGTGATGTTCCCCCTTCTGGATGTTTGCATGGTATTTCATTAAAGTATATTTATCAGGGAGCAGCCGGGCGGCTCGGTTGGTTAAACCTCCAATTCTTGATTCGGCTCAGGTCACCGTCTCACGGTCTGTGGGTCTGAGCCCCGAGTCGGGCTCTGAGATGACAGTGTGGAGCCTGCCTGGGATTCTCTCTCTCTCTCTCTCTCAAAATAAATAAACATTAAAAAAATAAAGTATATTTATTCGAAGCTTTGGAGCCTGCCTGGGATTCTCTCTCTCTCTCTCTCAAAATAAATAAACAGTAAAAAAATAAAGTATATTTATTCGAAACTTTGGAGCCTGCCTGGGATTCTCTCTCTCTCTCTCTCTCTCTCTCTCTCTCTCTCAAAATAAATAAACAGTAAAAAAATAAAGTATATTTATTCGAAGCTTTGGAGCCTGCCTGGGATTCTCTCTCTCTCTCTCTCTCAAAATAAATAAACAGTAAAAAAATAAAGTATATTTATTCGAAGCTTTGGAGACTGCCTGGGATTCTCTCTCTCTCTCAAAATAAATAAACAGTAAAAAAATAAAGTATATTTATTCGAAACTTTGGAGCCTGCCTGGGATTCTCTCTCTCTCTCTCTCTCTCTCTCTCTCTCTCTCTCAAAATAAATAAACAGTAAAAAAATAAAGTATATTTATTCGAAGCTTTGGAGCCTGCCTGGGATTCTCTCTCTCTCTCTCTCTCTCTCAAAATAAATAAACAGTAAAAAAATAAAGTATATTTATTCGAAGCTTTGGAGACTGCCTGGGATTCTCTCTCTCTCTCAAAATAAATAAACAGTAAAAAAATAAAGTATACTTATTCGAAGCTTCTCAGTTGTGCTCAGAAGCCCAGTGTAACTTTCTACAACGAGGCGGAGAGGTTCCTGAGAACCCCTTACGGGAGAAGTAGCTCCAAGCCGGGATACTTCCGACTCCCAGGAACCGTGCTGGCGGCTCGGACCCTCCAGGACCTCCGTCCCTCTGGGCATGAGTGCCAGGGCCGTTTCCGGGAAGGGGCCAGGGAGAAGGAAATGACCCACTTGCCGGCAGGGGTGCTGAGGTTACGTGAGCAGGCGTTGGGGACACCCTGGGCGTGTCGAGCCCAGCCGAGCAGGGACGCGGGTGTCCAGGCGGCTGGATAGGAACGGGGCCCTTCCCTTTCTCCTCTCTGCCCTCGGGGCCCCGGCGACATCGGGCTCTCCCGAACCACGTCCCTCAAACGCCAAGCCCGGTTCCTCACGGTCCCTCCAAATACTCGGGGCCCCTTCCCGTGACTCTGCTCATCCTGCCTCTTCTTCCCCGCTGGCCGCCCTCCCTGCCAGACCCACCCAAGCTCCCTCTTCCCCCCGCCCGGCCCGAAGGGGTTCTGCTAAACCGCCCAGCGGCCCACGCGGTCTGTCTTCGCCCTGCTCAGCGGCGCTGGGGAGAGCACCCTGTTGTGCCCTGAGTCACGCATCAGGAACACAAAGGGTCGACAAGATTGCAAGCGTTCTGGGGTCCCTTCCGCTTCCCCCCACGCGGTCCCGTTACGAAAACACCCAAAGGACCGACCGCTGGTATGGTGCCTCTGAAGCTCTCAGTCGGCCTGTGCTTCGTAAAATTTGCCGAAACTCCGGCCAACTTTTCGGACTGTGCAGCAGCCTGACCGTCCCTGGGATGGTGCTCTCTACCCAACTGAGGTCTCACATTTCAAACCGTGTGGCTCCTTGTTCGCTGCAGGTAAGTTTTCTTCACCTGCCCGGCTTCTCGCCCCGCAAGTGGGTCTTGTCATTTCTGCGGCATTACTGAGGCCCGGGGGAGCTTGAATCTGGCCCAGCAGACGTCTTCTGAGCGTATCTCAACCGCACAGACTGACAGCCGGTCTCTGATTGCATTATCAGCGGGCCCGTTACACATTAGCGACGAAGCCGGGGACCCATGATGTCATTCGCGATGTCCTGCAACATTTCAGTGGTCGTTAGCTCCGTGATTTCATCTCAGATCTCCGCGTGTGTGCGGGCATCGGCTGGTGAACTCATACGTCAAGATATGTCTTCCCTTTTATCTCTGGCTCCTGTGCCCAGGATCTCCCCAAATTGTCTTTATTCACGGAGGAAGCAGACCACTTCCCCCTTTTAACAGTAAACCGCATTTGCTAAGAAATGAGATCTTTTCGACGATGAGTTTGAGCCCTTGTCCATTTTCCTCGACCTAATTGAGTGAGCGGAGGCTTAGTCTGGGGCAGAGCGGAATCTTGCCCCACAGATGCGACGCGGCCAAATGCGTTTTGCTCCTTTAATGTTTTCTGATCGTTTCCAGAGCTGCTCCTGTCACGAGGAGCCCCTCGCGGCGCGGGCGACGCTTCCTGAGGACTGAGTTTTTCTTCCCGGGATGATGACAGGAAGGACGATGGTTCCAGCCGCTGGGAACTTGGGAGAAAAGTCTTTCTAGTGCCAGAGCCCGCCCTGGGCTTCTTTCCCTGGGAGGGACGGTGCGGCGGCCGCGGTCCGCCGATCATTTTCTCCAATTTCAAACCATGCGCTGGGTTCCTACCCAGAAGGGTATCCTTCTCCGAATCCGTGTTGACCCCAGACGTACCCGTATTCATTATCGATGATAAGGAGACCCACAGCTGCTTCAGCCTCGGCTCCCGGGCAGGCTGCACTCTGCAGGAAGGCTTGGCGCGTTCTTGGCGGGGGGCGGGGTGGCGGGGGGTGGGGGAGGCAGGGTGGTTTGAGCTGGGAGCACTGGAGGGTCACGGCCGGCTGAGCGTTGGTTACCCAATGTCATGGCTGCCCTCGTTTCAAGTTCCCTCTCGAGGAACACTCGGCTAGGTTTACACCTGCTGCGGAACAGAGAGAACCTTGACCCAAGTTCTGCGCTTTACAGGCCCGACGGAAAGCGGTTGTGACGGTTTTGCCGCCTTCCCGACAATTCGGGGGGCGAGAGGGGAAGGGGTTTCCTCTGGCAAGTGGGGGTGCGCAACGCCCTCTGGTCTCTCACCTCCTCCGAACCGATAGGCCGGGAATTTGAGGCAGGGGCAGGGCGGGTGAGGGGGTGACAGGGCGGGGAAAGTGGCTTGGGTGGGCTTGCACGATCAAACTTTGGCTGGCCGAGGGGAAGGTGAGAACCTTCCTGGCAGTTCCATGGTCCGGGCAAGGTGTCGGGGGTCGGCCCCGGGTTTTGGCATCAGGTTGGGTGGGAAGCGGGGGCGGGGGGTGCTGCCATATATTTATCTCGACCTGCACTGATCCCTCAGGTGATCTGGCCCAGGGCCATCGGGAGGCTTGGGAAGGGGACCCTCTGGGTCTTAACAGCACAGACCGTGTTCACCAGAAGGGACCCTGGGATTCGAGCCGCTTGAATCCACACCCGGAACACGGAGGTCTTCCTGCACTGGCGGTTTACCGTGAGCGTGTTTCCAGGGGCGCCCTCACCGCGAGGGCCCACGCAATGGGCTCACACCATCACCCGTATTTCTTTATACGTGCAGGAGTGAGATATTTTGATGACAGCCGGTATACCTGTCGTTCCTTCCTTCTCCGACTTGTCCCCGCCTTGGGGTCCAGGTGACGGAGAGCGGGTTTGGTGGGGTGTGTCCCCTTCCCGAGACAGCTGAGATACCACGGACTCCAGGCTCAGGTTGGATTCTGGGGACCCAGCTGCGCCCACGGGGGGCGATCCCTTGGGATGGTTGTACTGTGTTGCCAGCCTTTCTTGTGGCCCCTTGACCCCGGGTGTGCGTGTGCGGGCAGGAGAAATGAAGCTCGACATTCATGGAGCCAGGAGCTTGTTTCTGGCAAATTTGTTCAATTATCGTACGAGTCACGTCATGAGGAGGGGATTCAGTTCTTAGCGAATCTAGTAAAAGCGAAAGGTTTCTCCTTTAAGAATGTTCTCGATAATACGGGCTCTGTGGTTCTAAATAGACCACGCTGTCATATAGGCATTTTGTCGTTTTTTTTTTTTTTTTTTTTTGGATGGGAATCCTGGCAAAATCACGCTGAGCAGGACCCCTGGATTTGCAGGGCACAGCATACGTGCAGCTGAATATCTCCGTGTGAACGAAGCACGCCTCGTGCATCTCAAGGTATCAGCTTGCTTCTTAGAGCTCAGGATGCATCTCATCCTCACGAAACCTGGTGCTTCCCCGGTAGTGGAGGGCAGGAGGGTGCCCAATACAGCACAGCGGCCTAAAGACACTGGGACACACGCCCATCAGTAACTTAACGCGTCGTACAGAAGAGTAAGCAGGGGTTGGACCTAGGTAGTCCAGTAGAACGTCACGACAAGGTGAAAATGCATTTGAACCATGAGGGAAATGTGAGTCAAAACCCATCCACGCCCCTTAGGAAGATTTGTATCAAGGAAACAGGAACGCCCGGGTGGCTCAGGACGTTAAGCGCCCAACTCCTGATCTCGGCTCAGGTCAGGATCTCTCGGTTCTTGGGTTTGAGCCCCGGGTCAGGCTCTGTGCTGACAGCGTGGAGCCTGCTTGGGATTCTCTCTCTCTCTCTCTCTCTCTGCCCCTCTCTCACGCACTCGCTGTCTCTCAAAAATAGATAAATAAACTATATATATAAAAAAAAAGAAAACAGAAAATGACGAGCGGTGGCGAGGATGTGGAGACATTGGGCGGTAATATAACGTGGTGCTCCTGCTGTGGAAAACGATACGGAGGTTCCCTGAAAACTGAACCAGAATTACCGTATGATCTGGCAATTCCACATCTGGGTGCATATACCCCAAAGAATTGAAAGCGGGGTCTTGACGAGATATTTGCACACCCACGTCCCGAGTAGCGTTATCCCCGACAGCCAAGACGTGGAGGCCACCTAAGTGTCCGTTGATGGATGAACGGATGCCCAAAACGGGGTCCATCCACACCATGGACTAGCCCTAAAAAGGAAGGATGTTCTGATGCCTGTCACAGCACGGATGAACCCTGAGGACACTATGCCGAGTGGAACGGGCCAGACGCAAACAGACAAACGCTGTGTGATTCCGAGGTATTTATGGGAGGTACCTGAAGCAGTCAGGCTAGACAGAAAGTCGAATGGTGGCCGGGGCTGGAAAGGAGGACGGACTGGGGAGCTGGTGCTTAACGGGGACAGAGTTTCAGTTTCACAAGATGAAAAGGCTCTGGAGGAGGATGGGGGGGTGGTTGTCGCGTAACAAGGTGAGTGGATTTAATGCCACTGAACTGGGCACGTGACAATGACTGAGACAGTGGATTTTATGTTCTGTGTGTTTCACCACAATGAAAAAGACGTAAGAAGTTCATTTGAATTCCCTCTGCATTCGCCTTGAGGTCACATCGTGGCTGCTTTTTCCGAGTTATCGATTATTCCAAAATTAACTGTGATGGGAAGGAACGCTCTCAGCAGAAGCCTGAAAGCGTCGGCTCCCCGAAGCTCCAAAAACAAAACCCCTCTTCCTGTGTCGCAACAGAAACAAAACCTCCGACAGTCGGAATCGTGAAGGAAACTGTCCTAATCCGCCAAAAATAGACACATTCCGGTTACGCTAATGGCAACAATTCTGCAAGACTTTCTAGTCTCTTCACGGAAAAGACAATACGATCGCCGAGGGAGGGTCGTGTTGAGGGGCGACAGAACGGTGCACAGCCCCGAACACAGAACAAAGGTGTCGCAGAAATGGGCCAGACAGAACAGCGCGGGTACTCTGCTGGGTTTTGTGCCGTTGGCAATCTTTGGGCGCTTGGCAACACGGGCATGGTGAATTTCTTCCCTCCCGCCAGCTCACATTCAAGTGCGCGCCTAGTTTTGTGTTCGCAATTTTGCGGGAATTTGCTCCGTGGCCTCTGACTTCACCCCTCCTCCACGTCCCCACCTGGGTGTGGCTGCTTTACTGGAGTGGGGGACTGAGTCTGCCTTGGTGTTCCCACTTCCTCCCACGGGGTGGGGTGGCCCTCTCGGTGACTGGACCCCATCCTCCTCTGCCTCTGTGTCCCCCCTCCCCAAAACAGGCCTGCCCCTCCCCCCATGCCCATTCTTTAAGTGCTGGGCGGGCGTCGCCCTTCACATGCACCCCTTCCCTGAACTCCCGCATCAGCCTGTTGGAGGGGGTGATGGCCACCTTAGTTTACAGGTGGGGAACCTGAGGCTCAGAGAGGTCAAGTGATACACTTACGACAGCATAGCTCGGAGGAGGGAAGAGCCGGGATTTGATCTCAGAACTACGGGCCCCTTTCTGGTGGCCTCAGGCTAACTCGGGGCCACGGAAGTGGCCCTCTGGGCCCAGCGGCGTGCACTCTGACCTTCCTGAGCACGTGGGGTTGCTGGCAGCTCCCGCCAGGGGGACCGGGGGGCAGGGCCGGTGTCCCGGATGTGTGGCTTATGTAGTATGTGCAGCCGTACGTGGCTCTGCTCTCAGGCAAGAGCCCGGGGCTTGGCTTAACACTGTCGCCGTCATGAAGTTATTGACAGATTTTGAACTAGGGGCTGGGCCGTATTCCTTTTGCACTGGGCCCCTCAAATGATGTGTCGGGGCTCCAGCCAGCCCGGCCTGACCCTGGCCTCCCCGGAACGGTACCCTCGGCCGGCCTGCGGAGACTATTCCAGAATGCTGTCTCCTGGGGCTGACCGTGTCCCCCCCCCCCCCCCCCAGCCCCCGGCGCCCCCAGCCACCTTCCTTGAATCTATTCGTAAAGTGAATTACCACAATACAGGAGGAACGAGAAGGTTCTTTATCTCCACTGGGGCAAATCCATTAGGATTAGCGGCCCCTCTGAAGCCCCTCCGAGGGGGTGACGTCAGCCCGTCTTTGGTGATTTGTGGAGTGACCGCATGATAAGGGGTCCGGGCCCGTGGTAGTGACAGGGCATCCCTCCCTGCGGCGCCCAAGAATGAGTGGGCCTATCTCTCCATTTATCAAAGCCCTTTGGGGGATGAGGCAATGGGGGAGGGAATCTGCCTCACTGTCTCCCCGCCCGTGGGGCCTGCAGCTCCTGCCGGCCCATCCGGATCCTCGGGGGCTGGGGCGGCTTCCCCGGGAAGGACACGGCGTGTGGCCTGCCACTGGGAGGGCGAGGGGAGGCTTTGGCCCCCAAGTGGCGTGGACACATGATGGGGCTTGGGGAAAACTGGAGAGTTCTGCCTGGGCCACGTTTGGTCGGGGGGGGGGCCGGGGAACCGGTGCCCCCCGCCCTGCCCTCGCGGTGTGGCCGATGCCCACCCGCCCTTCCCGGCAGGGAGCTGTCCCCGAGTGTGTGGCAGGGGCAGCACCCTGTGACTCCCCGGCCCGGGGCGGAAAAGGCGGTGTGGCTTCCGCGTGGCTCTCCCTCTTGAGCTCGCCCTGGGGACGTGCCTCCCATGATGCCAGGGAGCCCAAGCCTCCCGGGGGGGGGACCCCCCTACCCCCGCCGCCCCTGCCGCCCCCGCCGCCCCCCGTGATTCTGGCCCATAGTCCCGTAAGCCCCCAGCGGACACCAGCCTCAGCCGCCAGACGTGGGAGGGAATGAACTTCCAGATGATTCTACCCCCCGACTGCCTTTGAGCTGCCAGCCGAGCCCCCCGGGGATGTCACGGAGCAGAGAGCAATGGTCCCTACTGTGCCTGCCTGAGTCCCCGACCCACAGAAACCGCGAGAAAAAATACAAGGTGATTATCGTTTTGAGCCACCGGGTTTGGGGACAGTTTGTTATGCAAAATGTAACCGGAACAGATGGAATTCGATACTAAGAGGCGGTGCCTGTGTGAGGGACACGAGGGGCAGTAGCTGGCCTCTGCGGGTCCCTCCTTCCTGCCCCCCGGGAGGAACGGGGGACTTAAGTGACGGAGACCTGGGGGCTCTGGCCCCTCTCTCTTTCCGCCTCACATCACGTGGGTCTGCTCCGTGGGCAGCAAGGCTGCTGTCCCAGTGCAACCTTGACCTTCCCAGGGGTAGACCTGCTCAGATCTGGGGCCCGGGGTTCATCGGCCTGTGACCCTCATGTCTATGACGTAGGCGATCTGAATCCAGCCTTTTCAGTGATGGAGGCCACACTTCAGTTTTTGCCTGCAGAGCTCGTCCACTTCCTCAAGGGTTCAGAACTCCAGCGGAGTGAATACTGGGCCCCCGTTGAATTGTGCCCCCAAAGATATGTCCGAGTCCCCACGGAAAAGGGTCATTACAGGTGTCACTGAGTGAAAGACCTTGAGATCATCCTCGATGCACTGGGGGGGGGCCCTCAATCGGGGGACAAGTGTGCTTGTCCGAAGAGGAGAGCACCCAGACGGAGGGGAGGGGCCACGTGGAGATGGAGGCAGAGGCTGGAGGGAGCCCGGCCCCAGGGCCATCTTGATTTCAGACTCTGGCCCCCAGTACTGAGAGAGAGCACCTGTCTGTTGTTTCAAGCCCCCAGCCTGTGGTCATTTGTCAAGGCTGCCCCCCTACGTCCCCTGAAGCCCCAGCTGAGAAAGCCTTGGACGTAGCACACCCCGGGGGGAAAAGCCCCGGATGGAGACTGGGTCGGGGGTCACCAGCACAGAGAAGGAGGGAGACCGGGAGAGGAGGGGAGCCTGGAGCACGGCTTGCAGGTTGGAAGAGGAGGTGGGGACAGCAAGGGGGCTGGGAGATGCCTGGAACCCCGCTGCCCACTGTTGACAGGCAGCTCAGGGCCGTAGGAACCCCTGGGTTTGTTTGAGTCCTGGCCTGGGCGCCCGTTACTTGGGTAACCTTGGTTCGTTAACTTCTCTGTGCCTCAGTGTACCTATCTGTAAAATGGAGGCCATAACACCTGGTGCTTTTTTTAAATGTTTGCTTTTGAGAGAGAGAGAGAGAGAGAGACGGGGAGACAGAGAGACGGAGCACAAGTTGGGGAGGGGCAGAGAAAGAGGGAGACACAGAGTCCGAAGCAGGCTCCAGGCTCCGAGTCGTCAGCACAGGGCCCGACCTGGGGCTTGAACCCACGAACCGCGAGATCATGACCTGAGCCGAAGTCGGACACTTAACCAGCTGAGCCACCCGGGTGCCCCAGCACCTGCCTTCTTGGGTTGAGAGTCAGTGCTTGGAGAGTATTTTGAACAGTGACGGGTGGGTCACGAAGCTCAGTGGCATTAGCCAGCTTCACTGCTCCGCGGCCCCGTTCTCGTCGGTGCGGGTGGACCAGGTACGTGCGGGAATGAAAGCGAGCGCCCAAGCTTGGGTTTGGGACAGACAGACAGGGCTACATGGGCTCGGATTCCAGCAGGGACCTCGTTTCCCAGACCCTAAGTCCCCGAGCCCCGGGTGGGTGGAAAGAAGGCGGGGGGCTGGGGATCGAGGCGGACCGTGGGCGGAGGCTGCCTGTCTGGTCTCATCCGAGGAGTCAGTGCCCGGCCGCTGTGGAGCCTGACGCAGGACGTCAGAGGCGTCTTGGGAGGTGACACCACGGGCTGGGTACAGCGGGGCGGGAGGGGAGGGCACGGGGGAGGGCTGTCCCCGTCCTTCTCGGTGCCTGGCACGTAGGTGCTTGCCGAATGCTTGGATGGATGCGTGCGCGCCTGCGGGTGACCTGGGAGCCCCGCCTGGCCCTTCCCGGTCGAGCTGGCCCGCGGGCCTGTCTAGGAGCGCACGCTGGGGCGCCGTGGCTGGAGCTGGGAAGGTGAGCGTCCCGGCCTTTGCAGGAGGCCCCCCGGCAGACCCCTCCGGGGGGAACCGTCACCGTTCACCGCAGTTTGCAAATGTCAACAGAAATAACCTTTAAAATTGACGTATCGTAGAAACTTCTCATTGGAGCCTTTTACAGAAACTGATTTAAACCACGGACAACAACGGGCCCCAGCTTCTTCCCGGGGACGAGAACTGGGTTCTTGGCCGAGTCGCAGCCCTGACCAGCCGCGTGATATTGAGGTGAGAACACCCTTCGTGGAGGTGGTCGGGGGTAGGGGTTTGTGGGAGCCCCGGAGGCCGGAGTCCGGGCTGTCAGGGGGGCTGGTTCCTCCAGGGGACTTGGGTCCCCCTGTCTCGCATTTCTGTCCGGGACCACCCGTGCTGGCCCTGCAGCTCGGGAACCTCGTCTGCGACGTCTGGGGCCGCAGAGGACGATTCCCCGCGGCCGCCTGTGCTCGGCCGCCGACGCAGAGCCCCCTCCATCCGGCTGTGAGAGGGTCTCACGGCCGCATCTCTGTCTCCTGTCTCTGTCTCTCCCACACCCTCTCGTAAAGACTCACAGGGCTCTGCCTGCAGAGCAGAACCTGCCTTTGGTTGTCGGCACCACCAGCTTTCTCACTGCACGACTCCGAGCCTCAGTCTCCCCATCTGTAAAACGGGAATGCACGGTGAGGGCCTGGCCGGTGCTCATCCCTCCACAGATGGGGTCAGGGGTTAGTGTCGTACCACGAGAGGCCGGGCGGTGGCACTGTGTGGGCCTGGCTCTGAGACCAGCGAGGTGTTCGGGGCAGCTGGGGTGCGGGGCGCGTGGGAAGGGGCCGGGATGCTGTTGGGGCTTTGGAAGTCCGGGCCGAGGAGGGTCACCTTTAAATCACAGCACGGACGAGCTTGTTGTACGGCCAAAGGAAACAAGAAACAGAGAGGGCGAGCTGCTTCGCCCACATCACACAGCGCTCCGGACGCAAATTGGGAGAACGGAAGCCCGCTTGTCCACTCGGTGTCTCCCCCTGGCACGGGCGGCGGGGGGTGGGGGGGCGGCCTTCCCAACAGCTTCCGATCTGAGCTGCGGCCCGGGAGGTGAAACCCCAGGCCGCGAGCCGGGCCTGCCATGCCCTCGGCCTGCGAGCGGGAGGGGGAGCAGGAGGGGGGGGGGGGCGACGTTTCCGAGTTATCTCGAATTTGCCTTGAAATCAGGCGCAAGTCGTTGGCAAAACAGGAAGCCGTCTCTCTGGGCCTGACACGAAATCGTATCGCTGTCACCTTGAATTAGAGAGCTTGACATGTCTCAGAGGCGCGCATATTGACATGGCTGGTGGGGTCAAGCCGGTCCCAAGCCTTTGATAGCACAGCTGATAACGGGCCCTCGGCCATAAATCCCCAGAATCAATCAGCGCTCGCTGGTGACAGCCCAGGTGCTCGCACGCCGCGGCAGATGGGAAGGAGGCAGGCACGGCCACTCGTCTTGCCTTTCCGACGGATTGCCTGTTTTGTAGGGAGCGGGACAGGGCCCATCTGGTACTCAGATCGTGGGCCCAGATAGCCACGTCCGGGTCATGGGCCCCCCGCTCGACACGTCCCCTCTGCCACGGTGGCTCCAGTGGGCCGGCTTCCACAAATGGGAGCCATCGGCAGGCCCTCGGCCCCACGGAAGCTTCCGGAAGGGGGCGTGGAGGTGGGGGGGGCGGGGGGGGGCCTCCTGCCTTTCATCTTCCCTCTGTTTCCTTTCCAGGCACCTGGCTTATGCTCATAGTCATTTCATTACTTTTTTTTCTTCAAAGGCGCTTCCCGACCAGTACATGGATGTGCAGATGTGCTCAGACATTGGCACACGCGCACTTTGCTGCCTTCTTCGAGCGGCCTGCCTGGGACGCTTCTCTGCCCGCTCGCCGCTTCTAGACTCCTCTGGACTCCCCGGCCAGGTGGAGGCCGGAGGGTCCTGCCGGGCTGTGGCCTCCCTTGGCGGATGCGGTCGCCCCGAACCTCAGTTTCCCCATCCGCAGACAGCGTCCCCTCCAGGGGTTTCTCGCGGCCACAGGAAGCATCTGGAGTTCTGGGTCGGTGAGCTTGGGACAGGGTTAACCATTCCGATGCGTGGCACATCGCTCCCCTCCTCAGCTGTGGCTCCCAACATCCCCCAAGGCGGGTGTTGGGAGAGGGGCCTCGGGACGGCAGGACCCATGCTCTCACTGACCCCTCGGCCGGGATGCTGTCTGTCGGTGACCCTCCTCATGCCTTTCCTCCCCCAGCCCCCAGCTCCCCGCTGCTCCAGGACCGTGTCCTTCCATAGACCCTGCGCGGGTCCTTTTCCTCTCCGGGGACCTCGCGGGGAACGCATCTCACGTGCACCCCCGCCCCGGGCTTGTGAGATCTCCTGTCCCCCAAATTATATCCAGACAGCCCTGGTAGCAGGCATCTCGTTTCCTCCCAGGGCCCACCGGCCGGCCAAATGGGGCGTTTAATTGGAAAGAGAAGCTGGCGGTCTGCCCGGAAATCCTGAAGAAAGGCCCCAGAAGAGACCTGTTTTTAAAACTGCTCCACACACCTTCCCCATACATTTCTGTCTCAAATACCTGAAGGGGTTCTTGAGGCCGTTTGAGAGTTAAAACCCCGACCCGAAGCCATGCAGCGCACAGTCCAGACCCTGGGGCGGGTGTGAGCTGTGTGGTGGTGGGATCCGACCACTTTGCTCAGATGTGGAAACTGAGGCAGCTCGGAGCTGGAGATGGACCCCGGCTCAGTTCAGGTCAGGTCTCCAGACGCTGACTGAGGTCTTCTCTGAGGACCGCCCTGAATGCTTGCTTTGCATCCTCTCCCCCAGATTCTGAAGCCACAGCCTCTGTCGGGACGTCATCCGGAACTCCGGCTGGGTGGTTCCTGAGTCTACACAGCGTGGGCGTCGGCTGGTGCGCAGCAGGGTGGAAGCGAAGTGGGGGATGATGGTTCACGGGGAGACTCACCCTCAGAGGCCCCACGGTAGGCGGGGCCTGTCCCCGCAGTGAGAGATCAGGGTCCGTCAGAGCTGGCGATGGACCACGGAATGCAGAGTCACGGCCGTGTGTGTGCAAGACAGGCTGAGGACAGGGGAAGGGCTGGGGTGCAGAGGGGCGGCCTGGGGCAGCCGGGCAGCCTGTGCAGCTGAGCCCCAGGTGGGCAGCTGACTCTGCCGTCTGCGGAAACCCTAGCAGCCGGGATCTCATCGCCGGGGGTTGTGGGGCCAGTGGAAGTCATACAACTTGGTGACAGTGGGGAAGTGGCCAGACCTCCACCTGCCCTGGTTTCTTTCTCTGTAGAACGGGCACAACTGTAGTTACTTTGTCATTTGCTGCGAGATGAAATGAAGCGTCAGGGCAGAGGGCTGCCCTCACGCCATTCACAGAGGCTGGGCCGTCAACCTTGGGGCCATTTCTGTCAATTCGAGGATATCCCAGCACTGCCCTTTGTGAGTTGTCTGACTCTGGGCAAGCTTCTGAAGCCCTGTCCCTCAGCATCCTCGCCTGTGAGGGTAAATATACAGCTCTATTTCACAGGACTGGGGGTACCATGGTCAACCAATGGAGAGCCCATGGAACAATGTCTGGTGGGCACTCAGTGTAGGTTAACTCTTACTGGTATTCGGATGGTGATGGTGATGATGGTTTATGGTGGTGCTGATGGGAGTGATGATGATGTTGGTGATGGTGGTGAGGATGTGGTGATGATGATGGTGGTGATGATGGTGGTGAAGATGATGGAGGTGATGATGGAGGTGATGATGGTGGTGATGATGGTGATGATGATGATGGTGATGGTGGTGATGGTGGAGGTGATGATGATTGATGGTGATGGTGGTGATGATGGTGATGATGATGGTGATGGTGGTGATGGAGGTGATGATGGAGGTGATGATGATGATGGTGATGATGGAGGTGATGGTGGTGGTGATGATGGCGATGATGATGGAAGTGATGATGGAGGTGATGATGCTGGTGATGATGATGATGGTGATGGTGGTGGTGATGGTGATGATGATGGTGATGGTGGTGATGATGGTGATGATGATGGAGGTGATAATGGAGGTGATGATGACGGTGATGGTGGTGATGATGCTGGTGATGATGATGATGGTGATGGTGGTGATGATGATGGAGGTGATGATGGAGGTGATGATGATGGTGATGGTGGTGATGATGATGGAGGTGATGATGGTGGTGATGATGATTGATGGTGATGGTGGTGATGGTGGTGATGACGGAGGTGATGATGGAGGTGATGATGATGATGATGATGGAGGTGATGGTGATGATGATGGAGGTGATGATGCTGGTGATGACGATGATGGTAATGATGGTGATGATGATGGAGGTAGTGATGATGATGCTGATGGTGGTGATGATGGTGATGGTGATGGTGGTGGTGATGATGTGATGATGAACCGAGCACTTGTTACCTGCTAAGGTCTGTCCTAGGCACAGGCATACTACAGTGAGCAAGATAAACGTGATCCCTGCTCTCCTGGGAATCAGTCCTAGTGAGGATGAAGCCAGTGAATAAGTAAACTGCTAAATCCATAAAATCATGTCACAGAGGGAAGAGCCAGAGAGCCATGTGATGGGAGGGGCACCCCAGCAGGCCCCTTGGAGGAGGTGACATTTGAGTAGTGGGAGGGGTGAGTGTTTAGGACAGCCCCCTCGCCCTCTTCCCCTCTATGCCCCTCGGACTGAGTTTTAGCCTTCAGTTGGGAACCTGAAAGCACAACACCCTCTGTGGCTTCCTAGATTTGTGGCCTTGCGTTCGTCGCGTCCTGTCTCTGGGACCTGGCGGGGTCCAGTGTGTGTGGGATGCAGCCAGACATTCCTTTGCCCCTTCTATCGCTGGGGTCCCAAGTGTCTTGGGCCCGTGCTCACGGCCTTGATCTGCCACGGAGTAATCGGCAATAAACGGCCTGTGCGAGGGGCCCTCTCTGGGCCAGGGCCCTCGGAGGGTTGAACAGTTCACTCCCAGTGGTTCCCCGTGGCTTACCTGAGACGGAGCTGGCTCCAGGAGCAATTTGCCCTGGATGAAACAATCTGTGGAATCTGTAGATCATTCGCCATGACGTCTTCTGTTTAAACAGTGGCAGCTGCTGGAGGGTGTGCTCTGAGGCCGAGCGTCTAGGGGGGCTCGCGTCCCAGCACCCCCCCTCCCCAACCCCCGTGGAAGGCCCCGCTTGGGGGAAAGCAGGCATATGGAACCCATTTGGGAAATTCTTTCTGCATAAACCACTTTTTCCAGGTAAGACGCACACCCGTATTGACCATGAAAGATGAAATGGCTCTCTCGCTCGGCCGGTTGCGTTTTTATGGATCTTAATTAAACACATGCCCTCCCCGGGTTGGGAAATTGGACCCTCTTTGAGCAGCTCTTTCTCAAGAGGTGGTGTTGGCCCAGGGGAGGGCCGATTAAAACCTCCCGTCCTCACCACCTCCCAGGACCTCCCAGGCCCTCCAAGCGCTTGGAAAATGTGTGCTCGACAGAGGGGCTTTGATTCCGTGCGCCTGGAGAGCGTTAGGCCTGTTTCCAGGCCCAAGGCAAGTGGCGGTCAGAGTCCCAGGCCGTTGGCGGGAAGGCCTTGGGGACCTGGGCTTTCAAACTTCATTGAGCATCAGAGCTCTCGTTCACACCCAAGCGCACGCAGACCCCCGACATAAACCAGAAGGAGCTGCTTGGGCAGGAGGGGGAGAGGGTACCCACACCGCCCCCTGCTCACCCCACGGGCAGCCTTGTGGCTAGCCGCGGGGTGACGGGACTTCTGCAGCCGCGGCCTGTACGTTCAGGGAGCTTTAAATGTGTGCCGGTTTTGTGACGTTTCTTGTCTCATTTACACTCACAAAAGCCACATGAAGCAGACGTCACTGATATTTCACACTCAGGGACGTAGGCACAGAGCGGCGGAGTGAACTCTCTGGGGACGCCCAGCTGGGGCGGGAGTGACGTCCGAGTCTCGGGAAGCGGCCGATGGGCCTGAGGCTCTCTTGTGGCCGTGCTCTTGGCCCAGTGGTGCACTGCCTTCTCGAGTCATGGTCCCTGTCTTTTAGGGGCCCCCCTCTGTGTTAGGCTGAGTGGCCCCCATGCGGACACCTGACCCGTCTGCAGGAAGGGGGACGACGGCAGGGTCGGCCGATCCAGAAGCCCCTGGATGTCGGGGATCTGGGTGCAGGGGGGTGGCGGTCTCGTCTGGCACCACGTCCCTACGTGGCAGTGTCTGGGGTGGGAAAGGGACACCTCCGCGTGACGTTTTCTTTCAGGGGCAAGATTCATGAGCCTTCCCGACGTCGCGCTGGTCAGGGCTTGTCTCACGCCGTGTCTGATGCCGGGTGGAGTGAGGCTGATGGGCTCTTTGGCCCGTGAGGCCCAGCACAGCTGACACCTGGGCAAAACTGGGGCTCTTCTGGCCAGGAGGAGAGGGGACACCTGGGAGGCAGGCAGCAGCCGAGTCGGCCGGATGATGTGGGCGAGGACACCAAGGGCAGGGTGATTGCCGGAGGGTCCTCCAGGCTAACGGACCAGGGGAGGGGGCGGCCAGCAGGGTGAGTGGTCACTACCGTGGCCAGCGGGCTGCGGTGGGCCCTTCCCAGAGCTTCAGAGGAGTCTGCCTTCTCTTCGGGGGTCCCTCAAAGAAGGGGGTGCAGGTGCACCGTGCGTAAACTTTGCATGTGTGCTGTCCCTCCTTCTGGCCTTCCTCCCCTTCCTCCCACCGACCCCCATCCCTTCATCCCTGCATCCCTCCAACCCCATCCCTTCATCCCTGCATCCCTCCAACCCCCATCCCTGCATCCCTGCATCCCTCCACCCTCTGACGTTCCATCCCTCTATTCCTGCATTTCTCCTTTCCTCTGCTTCTCCATCCTTTCTTGCAAGTAACAATTGAGCACTCGGAATGGGGGAGCCTATGCTGGATCCCGGGGAGGAGGAGAGGCGCCGGGCCCTGTCCCCAGGACCCTGCCGAGGGGTCCTCGTGGCTCATGGTTAAAGTGTGGAGGTGTGGTCCCGCTTAGAGCCCGACCCTGCAACCACGATGCGCACATGCAGATGACGAGTTGCCTTTTAGCTCTTAAGGTTCACAGTGCACAGATTTCCCCTTGCCACGCACCCCCCGACGCAATCCTGCAATTGGCTACCTTTCGTGTCCCTGCTTGCTGTGTTGAATCAAGATCCACACAGGTCGGGCTGGGAGGAATAAAGGCATTCGCTGCAGCTGGCCTTTGCCTCAGGGCTTTGTTCCTCTCGCCTGGGGCGATGCAGGCCACGGAGGCTCACCTGAGATGCGGGGAGAAAGACCCCGTGTTGGCTTTTCTTGCCGGCAGACTTTTTGGATGGTTCTGAAACACCAGCCTGGGTCTGCGGCCAAAAGCCTCAAGCTTTGGCCCAGGACTGTCTGGGCTGATACCAGTCGAGGATTATGGGGGCTCCATTGTATGCTCGATTGGCTCATCTCCTTGGTAGCAGCGTTTGTGAAAAATGAGGTGTCTTTTCTTTCTTTTTTTGGCCGCAGAGAGCATTGTCAAGACTTATTAGGGGAGGAACCTTGGCTGTTCCCATCACGGGACCTTCCGGCCTCACGCGAGAAATGGTCAGTAGCCGCGTCCCCGTGGATGGTTCGGAGAGTCGGGAAGACGGGCGTGTGAGATGCCACGTCAGGTCAGGCGCGGACACGTGGGTGGGCCTTCACAGTGTCTCCGTTCAAGCAAATTTAGGTTAGCAGGGTCCCACTCGGAAGCTGCAACACGGTCAGCAGGGACTGTGAAGGGCTTAGGAGACATGGGGTTTTGTTTCCGAATTTCAAAAAGGGACACAGCGCGGGGGGACCGAGAAAGGCCGTGCACCGGGAAGCAGGGTTGCTGGTCTGTGCGTGTCACCGAGGCTTCCCGGCCGTGTCCAGGGCGGTCTCCCCTCTTCTTGGACGATGTGGGGAGGCAGGAGTGTGGCAGATTGCCTCAGGACAATGGGCCCCTCTCCCGTCGGGTGACGCCCCAAACAATAGGCCTGGGCCTGCCCCTCTCCTGCTGCCCACGGCCTGAGACAGATGCCCGGGAACCCCCTGTGAGCGCCCTGGAGGTGACCTTTGGGGCTGCCCTGTCACTCCGTGGAGAGGCCCCGGAGAGCGAGGGAGGCAAACAATGAAGGCCTCATGCCAGGCGCCCGGCCTCCGGCACGGGCCGGGGGCTCCCCGGGGAGAGCAGGGCCCGGCAGGTGCTGTTATTGTCTCGGGGCACGGGGGTCTCCCGGCCCAGCGGCAGGACAGGCTTGGGGCTGGAGGCCCCCTTGTTGTTCTCCGGGGAGGACCCACGGGGTTGATTTTGCTGGCCCCGTTCGGTTCTGACAGCCCCCAGCCCTGCACTTGGCCTCTAAAAGTGTCGTTCAGAAAAGCAATTATCGTCAGCTGGCCTCAAACAGCACCAGGACTTTGAATGGTCAGATTTTATGACCAGACCTGCTGTAGAACATGCTCAACTCCAGCGTGACATTCCTTCTTGGGTGGGGGCGCAGGAAGAGATTTCTGGAGAAATGCCAGCTTAGGGGGAGGAGGGCAGGCCCGGGGGTTCTTTTTTGCTAAAAGACTTACCTTCGGAGACAAACCTCAGCACAGACTTCAAGCAACCCGCGAATACAGCAACGGGTCCTTCATCCAAGGGAGGAGCGGTGACGAGAGTGTGCACGCGTGTGTGCGTGTGTATTTGCGTGTGCGAGAGGTGCAAGCACGTGTGGGCTCACAGACTCTGCATCAGGCACTGCGCTGGCGATTCCCGCCTCCCCCCGCCAGTATTCACCGAGGACTTATTTGTAACGGCCCCAAACTGGAAACATCCGGAATGTTCCACAGTAGGCGAACGGGCGCACGAAATGTGACGCCCGCCCGCCACGAGACCCTGCTCAGCGACATGAAGGAACGAACAGGCTTTTCACACCACTTGGGTGGATCTTGTCTTCACCTGCTCCAGCTGCTGTAACAAAATACCACAGAGAGGGCAGCTCGAGCGGCGGGAGTTCATCCTCTCCCAGTTCTGGAAGCCGGAAGTCCAAGAGCAAAGTGTCCGCAGGGCCTCCCTTTAGCCTGCAGACGGCCGGCCCGCACCTCGTCCTGCACGGTCCCTGCGCGTGCGTTCTGGAGGGCCTCCACGTGTGTCCACCTCTCCCCTTCTTACAAGGATACAAGTCCCACTGGACAAGGGCCCACCCGACGGCCTGGTTGTAGCCCCGTCGCCTCCTTAAAGACCCTCTCTCCAAACACACGTTCTGGGAGTTAGGGCTCCATCATGCGGACCTTGGTGGGCACCCAGATGGGCCCAGGACAGATCTCAGATGTGTCAGGCTGAGTGCACGAAACCCATCTCCAAAGCTCCCACACCGCAGGATTCCACTTACATAACATTCTGGAAAACAGGACTACCGAGATGGAAAGCAGAATGGCGTCCCAGGGATGGGGACGGCGGGTGTGGCTGGAAAGAGGAAGAATCTCACAGATCCTTTGTGGCGATGATCCCGCGTCTTGCTTTGGACGGACCCAGTAATCAGGCGAATTCCAAGAGCCCTCTGGAAAAAGGGCTGTGTGACTTTACAGAAGAGACAGAGCCTCTGAAAGGCATGTTACTTGAGCCGAATCCTCAAACCCCACCCCCGTCAGGCCCGCGGGGCCTCACGGCTCCGTCTTCTCCCACCTGCTACCCAAAGGCCACCCTTCCTCATCCTGGCCGTAGCTCCGTGACCCCAGAATGGGACTCAGCTGTGCAGCTCTATGCCTCTGGGGTCCCCTAATGGCTGGGGTGGACTGCATGGGGGAGGCCCCGGGGTCAGCACCTCTGACCAGGAATTGTGGACGTGGCCTGAGCCATGTGGCCGCCGCCTCGGAGGGCGCTGAGCACGGCTCTCCCTCACGCACCTCTGACGTTTGGCTTCGAGATGCCCTGGCCTGTTTGGGGGGCTGTTCGTCCCAGCCTCTGGCTGAGACCCCCAGGCGTCCTGAGGGAGGCCGGCACCAGGACCCGAGCCACGACGGGGTCCGCTCACAGAATACGTTGAAGTGGAACCGAGCGGACCCCTTTAATCCCATGGGAATGACCCGGCAACAAGTGGCCCCTTTGGGGTCCCGATGAGTGTGGACACAGGAGAATAGAGTTTTAGAGCTGGAAGTTCTGTTAGAAAGGACCCTTCTGCCCAGACCCGGAGGCCCTGCTGGGCAGTCTGGGAGTAGGGCAGAGCCTGGGGGCGTGCAGGCCTTTGCTTTTCGGTGCTCTGGGGTCAGCCTCGGGGAGCACTTGGCGATTTTCTAGAGATTTCTACTTTGCTCATCGGAACCACAGTGACCCTGTGGAGCGGGCGGCCCGAGGGGCCTTCAGCCACTTTACAGGTGGCGACACGGGATCAGAAGAGAGCGGAAGCCCGGGGCCTTCTAGGACCGCTGCCCTTGGCCTGGGCCGGCTGGGCTGCACGTGGCCCTGGAAAAATTTCGGCTGGAAGTGTGGTGCTGGGCAGGGGGCACCCCACGAGTCCGGACAGGCGGACTGCCGGTGGCACAGACGTCTGGGGCACACTGTGTTGCCTAATTTGCGGGGGGTGTGGGGAACGTGCCGAAGGGAGCCAGTCAGGGACGCAGGTGAGTCCAATCCCGGCTCTAGGTGGCCCCTCAGCCTCCCCAAACCTGTTTCCAGAAGGTGGGTTCATGCCGGAAGAGCTCCTCTCGATGGAATCGTTCGACCGTGCTGCTGGGGACACCGGGCCGGTCTGTGCCGGGAAATCGCCTCGAAAGTGGCAGGAGGGAGCCACTCTTCTGCACGGTGGTGGCGTGGGGGGGGACCCCGATGCGTAGTGATGTCCCTGGGGAGGCGGTGACCCCAGGGGTGTCCCCATGGGTCTCTCTCTCTCTCTCCCATGGGGGATGAGACTGAGCTTGGGCTCAGAGGGCTGAGTGCTTGGCGAGGACCGGCTGGCTGGGGTGTCCCCACTGCCACAAAGGGCGCCGTGTGGCACCGTGACCAGGATCCTTGCCGCCTGGCGGCCCCTGGTGCCCCTGGTTCCTCTTCCTCCTGCTCCTCTTGTGTGGCCGGGAGCCCCAATGTGGCCTTCCCCCGGGCCACCTGCAGCTCCCGACAGGCCAACCTCCCTGCGGGGTGGCCTCCCCACGGGCCAAGGGAGCGCATGGAAAGGGATAGGCAGAGCCCGGTGTGGCGGGGGCCTGGTGGCGGGTCCACGCGCCTTGCGGTCCGGCTGACCTGGCCAGCGCGCCCACAAGCAGGCCTCGGAGAAGCGGGCGGCCGCGGTGGCCCTCCTCTTGCTCTGAGAGATGTCTGTCCCCCTCCCGCCCCTGGCTGCCTATGACAAGTGGCTTTCAGCAGATATGACAGCCACCGGTGGGGGGTCTCTGGCCCCAGTCCACGTCTCCACACTTGACTTGCTCGGAGTTCACTGGCCCGAAATAATGTCCCCAATGCAAGTCGGCGGACGGAACGTTCGCAGTGGACGATTTGGCTTTTTTTTTTTTCCTCCTTTTTTTAATACATTAAACATGCATTACTGGATTTCTACCCGGTTCCTCTGACAGCTGTGGAAAAATAAAGAAAATTCAGTTTGAACTTAAAAAGCTGGGGCTTAATTTATGTCCCGCACCTTTGTCTGCCTGGTTCTTTTTCCTCTTCCGATGGAAAGGCCCCAGGGAGACAGAGGCTCTGCGAGCCCACGTGGCCCCGTGGTGCCCGGGCCTTAATAGGGGCGCCCAGTGGCCAACACGGAGGGGAGTTTTCAGATGGAAATGCGAGGAAACAATGCAATCATCTGTCTCCCAATCTGTTTTGAAGGGGGGAAGAGAGAGCGCCCGGAGGAGAGAGTCGGTTTCTGCTGGGGGCTTTCATTCAGGGCGTTTTATAGGGAAAGACAGATGTCATGAATACTGATGTGGACGGCCTGGCTCTTATAGAGGTTTTTAATTTTCTGAGTTGTAAAGACAAAGTGTTTTAATAATACAGGGAAACACATGTTCATGGGAGGGCCTTTTAGCTCATTCTGGTTTCCTTGACTCACTCTTTCTGTCTCTCTTTTCCTTTCTCTTTCTCTTTCTTTCTTTCTTTCTTTCTTTCTTTCCCCTTCCTTCCTCCCTCCCTCCTTCCCCTCCCTCCCTCCCCTTCCCTCCCCTTCCCTCCCCTTCCCTCTTCCTTCCTTCCTTCCTTCCTTCCTTCCTTCCTTCCTTCCGCTCCTTCCCCCCTTACATCATTTTTTCTGAAAGAAGGTCCTTCTCTGGGCTGAGGAGAACAGAGGAAAAGGAGGCACAGTGGCATGACGTTAGCGTCTGGAAACACAGCCCAAAGAAAGTGCCCTTCCCTTTTGGCCCTTCTTGGGGGCTGAGGGCACGTAAAACACTTCCTTTATGCCCCTTCTCGGCTCCCCGTCCCCGTGGCGGGAAGGGACACGCTCTTCGGGAACTCTCGGCTTCCATGTAAACCTCACAGCATTTTTGAGTCTGGGGTAGAACGGTTCAGCCAAGAGAGGCAACCAACATTCATTGAGCACCGACTGTATGCCAGGGACTGGGAAAACAGAGGTGAACCAGACACGCTACCTGGGCTTAAGTAGCTCCTGGTCTGAGGGAAGAGGCAGCGGGTCAGATGAATGAAGATGAGGTCACCGCCTGCTGGCGGAGGTCCCTGTCTTGAGCTCTCTTGGAATCAGGGGAGCCGTACCCCCTGAGGGAAGTTCCCATACCCGGTCTTGAAGCTCTTTATCAAAAGCAGCAGTGTCTCTGGTACCTCCTGCCTCCCCCAGGAGGTTGCCGGGACGGACGCTAGGTCTCCCATTGGACAAAGAAACTGAGGCCCAGAGGCACGGAACAAAAGGTCCCAGAGTTGCGGTCAGGACTGAGTCTTGGCCCTGGGGGCCCATGTCCAGGGCATCCTGGCTGCCGCGGAGGGCCGCCACAGTCATCGGATGCGACGCTCAGTGCGCACCTGCTCAGGCAGCCCCACCGGAACCCAGGGAGGGAGGCTCCATGGTCATGTTCACGCCACGCACGGGACACGGGCGGGGGAGGGCCGAGAAGCTCGCTCGCAGCTGCGTAGCTCGCACGCAGGACCCGTTGGAGCCCGAGCTGGTGTTTTTTGTTTTTTTGTTTTTTTTTTCAAATTGTGGTTAAATACAACATAACCTCATGTTTCTCACTTTATTTGTAAGTGTCAACCCAGTGGCGTCAGATACATTCGTCGTGCCGTGTGACCCTCACCAGCACCTACGCGGAGATTTTCGTCATCCCCCGACAAAATCTCTGAACCCCCGAGGCAGGGATGGCCCCCCCGGGCCCACCGCGCAGCCCCTGGGGTGGCTCTGCGTCTCCATGGAATCTGACGGCTCTAGGGACCTCACATGAGCGGAGTCACAGGGTCTGTCCTTTGTGACTGGCATCTTTCACTCAGCACGATGTCCTCAGGGTTCTTGGGTGGTGCAGCCTGTGTGAGAATTCCCTTCCTTCCGTCGTAAGTCGGATAATATTCCAGTGTAGGGATGGGCCGCGTCTTATCCGTTCATCTTTTGATGGCAGGGTCCTCCCTTGAAAAGAAATAATTATGCTCTCCTGCAGACACGTGTCCCGGGGGACGGTGCTGGGACCCGGGTGGGGCTGCGGGAAGTGCTGCAGACACCCCTGAAGGTCCCGCTGTGTGGCCAGGGGCTCTGGCCGCGAGCGGCTCCCTTCACCAGGACTCCGCAGTCAGCAGGCAGCTTCGGCGCCTCCTGTATACGGGCCCTGGGCTAGGCACTGGGGAGAGGTGGTGAGGGGGGTTCAGAGGCAAGCAGACCGCCATGAAGGGAAGGTGCACTCAACACACTCATTCGATGAGCAAGTGTCGGGGGCCTTCTGTGTGCACCAGCATCCAGAGCTAATGGGTGAACCTCCGCCCTCAGTTTCCCCACCTGGCGGCCAGGGCATTCTCTGGGGGACCTTCCAGGCCGATGCTCTGAGTTCACTGTTCCAGGCGTGGGCAACTCCGGGTTTAGCGGGCTGAGGCTGCCGCAGGTGTCTGGGAGCTGGTCTGCTTTGGGGGGAAACCCCAGCCTGCTTCTGCTCATCGGCCCCCAGCGAGCAGGCTCCTCCGTCCAGAAAGCAGGTCCTGACTGCCTGGGCTTCCTTCCTGACCTTCAGCTGGTTTCTTCCCCGGGGCTCCCACCCACTGCTTCCAGCACGCGTCTCTGCCTCCACGAGGCCAGGAGCGGACGCTCCGTCCGGGAGAGGCTCGCAGCCACGACATTCTGCCCGCCCGGCTGCCTGTGCTGAGGGCTGGAGGCCGCGGGGACGAGCCATTCTCGCTTGCTTAGATAAGGCTTGGCACCTGGACCCCCGGAGCCAACCCCCCGGGCACGACCTCGAGTCCTAGACGTGAGGCGGGTCAGAGAGCACACCCGGGTCTGGGCTGGAGAGGCGTGTGGCCGGGAAGGGGTCGGGGGGGGGACCCACGTTAGGTCCCGCAGCTGTGCCTCCGCTCTCCAGCCCTCACCAGCCTGGCGTTAACATTCTTCTGCGCCTTGGCCAGTGCACTAAGAGCAAAATGGCATTTTCGCCGTCTATGCGGGACGTTGCATTTCTTTGATCGTTGACAAAATTCAACGTTCTGTTACCTTGTGTTTATGGACCCTATTTTCCTTTGATGAATTACCCAACTGTATCCTTAGCCCACTCTTCCATTAATGTGGTTTTTTTTTTTCTTGTTGATTTACAAGAACTCTTTGTATATTATGGATAGGAAGAAGAGGCAGAGTGGATTCACGGATTCGTTCTCTTTTCTGGGGAGAGTAAATGGAACTGTCACCCCTTTCTCAAGGTCAGCTGATGTTTGACATTCCTATTGCCTTTTCCTCCCCCACTCAGCTTTACGCTTTTCTTTGCATTTCACAGCTGCCCGGGCACAGCTGCCCCTATGGGGGGCTACATAAAGCCCCAAGGAGAGCTTGATCTTGGAGCAAAAGACCCCAGTGTAACAGCCTTTATGCAAGAAAAGGATGTCTGAGTTTGTGCTCTCTGGATGCTTTCTCTGGCCAGCAGATGATAGGGAAGGACCGAACCCCAACCATCCCCTCCCCAACACGCACAGCCCCTGGCCCCGACGAAACACGCAGTCGCTTCTTTGGGGACAAGCAGATTTTTCAAACAAAGTTTGCCAAATAGGCACATTTTGTTGTGTTTTTTTTCCCCCTCCAGGGCAGATGCAAACGGTCTTTTCAAATCAGTTTGGAGGAAAATAAATGAGCCCATGCTGGGGCTTCAATAAATCTTTGCGTAAAGCCACAAGGGTGAGTTTGGGGCCCGATGAAGGGCCCAGTGTGTGGCTTATGAATGATGCCCAGTGATGGCTCCCCGCCCCCGCCTTCCTCTCTTCCCCTCCTCCGTCCCCCGACCCAATTTAAAATTGGACATTAACGTTTTAGGACAAAGGGAGCTTTGGGCATTTCTCCCCCTCCGGGAGGGTCTCCCGGTGAAATATTTGTCGTGGCCGTGCTCCGCGTGTGACCGGGGTCCGTGTCTCTGAGCCAGGACCTGTCTCCAGGAGGCCATCTGTGTGCTGACCTTCCGCCCAGCGGCTCGAGGACCCCCACCCCGGCTGCAGGCGACTCTGGTCCCCCAAGGAGGATCATCTCTCCTGGCCTCCCTGCTGGGGACCGGAGGTTGGTGGCAGCAGTGTGGCTCGTCGCTTCCTGGCCCGTCTCCCGTGCTGTCCCCACCCACTGGCCAAATGGTGGCCTGGTCTCCATCCGCACTCTTCTCCCTCTGTCTCCCTGACACTCTACATCCAGTGTCCCAGCCCCCAGCACGTTGCCCAGGCGGCTTGGCACCTGGGGTGACCTTCACCTACCAGACCCCCCTGGAGGAGCCTTGCTCTCCCGTGAGGGATGACCCCCGAGGCTCCTCGACGCCGTGATGCCTCCCTTGATTTCCCTTCCTGATGCAGTGGACCTCCATTCTTTCTAGGCGGTGGGCATGTTGTGGACACTTGCCCTTCCCTGTGATTTCCACTTGGCACCTCTCTGGCGTTTTCACGGGTTCCTCCACTCTGGGTCTGTCTGATTCCTTTCTTAGAGGGAGGTCGGGAGTAACAGGCCGGGCTGAGCGTGGCACGCGTGCGCTCCATGGGCCACGGGGACCCGTGGAGCCGGAGGCGACAGCATCCGTGGGCCAGGAGGGGGCCTCAGTGCCCAGCGGGAGAGGAGAGTCCCTCCCTGACTCCAGGATGCATGGAGTGGACCACTTGTCCACCCCTGCCTGGCCGTCTGGACTGGGGTAATCGTGTCCCCTCACCCCCCCCCCCCCCAAATTCATACCCACCACATCTCAGAACGTGAACTTATTTGGAAGTAGGGTCTTTGCCGCAGATGTAATTAAAGTCCGGGTCTTGAGACGAGATCATCGTGGCTTAGGGAGGGCCCCAAATCCCACAAGTGTCTTTATAAAGGACAGAGGTGAAGACCCACGCACACACAGAGACCGTGTGAGATCGGGGCAGAGATGCGAGCGCTACGGCCGCAGCCCGGGGATGTCCGGAGCCCCCGGAAGTTGTAGGGCGCGGGAAGGACCCTCCCCGAGAGCATCTGGAGGGCGCAGGGCCCCTCCCACCCTTGATTTCAGATCTCTGGCCTCCAGACCGGCAGAGAATCAGTCTCTATTGTTTTAAGCGACCAGCTGTGGGGTTCTTTGTTACCGCAGCCCCGCGACACTCAGACGACATCCGTTACCAACAGGACTGAAGGAAGTGGGCGGAGATTTCCCTAGTTAGCGGTCTCCCTCTCCGAGAGGGTCGGCCTGCCGTCCCATTGCTGCTGTCCACACCACCGTGCTGGCTGAGACAGGATTGCCACGGGCTCGGCCCTCTCCCACCCCACAGCCGCCCTCACAGACAGGGGCCGCTGCGACCTCTTCCACGGGCAGGGAAACTGAGGCTCAGAGAGGCTGGGGAAGAGCCACAGCTATGGCGCTTGGCCACTGGGTTGGCTCCAGCTCATGGCCTCTGCCCCCGGCGACTTACTCCAGGCCCTTGAGCGCCACTCGATCCAGAGCCGACCCTCATCATCTGTTCCTGGGGCTGCGAACAGCGCTTGTAGCCGTGGAACCCTCAGGGTGGGAGCCCACGGACTTTCCAGAACATTTGCCCGAAGCAGTGAGGATTCACTGAATGAAGGAATCCCTGATGATGAACTGATGAATGAAGCCGGTCTGGTGGGCTCCAGCGGTAGAGACCACTTGTGACATGCGGCCATTCTTTCCCCCGGGTTTCTGCACGTGGATATACTTGAAAAACAAACACAAAATTGAGGCCAAAGTGTGTTTATCGTTCAATAGACTTCTGGTTTCTTGTTTCATTCTGTTTTTGGTTTTTTTTTGGTAAAAATGGCATGATTCCTGTGTCCCCATTACCTGACCTATTCCCTTAAACATGACTCTTGATGGATGTAATTTGTTCTGGAAGCGGGACTTGGACGCATGGTGGATGGGAGGGAGGGCGCCAGGGTCGGGGGGACAGTGTGAGCGGAGGCCTGACCAAGGGAACTTCTCCAGGATCACTGGAGTAGGGTATAATGGGGGTGGTGGGCAAGGGGTTTTGGGGGTTCAGTTTCAGGCTCAATTTCAGGGCTTTGTCTGAAGGAGGTCTGTAGACTTTGTTTTGTGGATGTTGGGGGTCCATGAAGGTTTTGAGTGGGACAGTGATGTGATTCATTCTGGCCCAGGGGAGGACGAACCCAAGCGCAGGTATTAGAAGTGGGACTTTGGGGCGCCTGGGGGGCTCAGTCGGTTGAGCGTCCGACTTCGGCTCAGGTCATGATCTCGCGGTCCGTGAGTTCGAGCCCCGCGTCAGGCTCTGCGCCGACAGCTCGGAGCCCGGAGCCTGCTTCGGATTCTGTGCCTCCCTCTCTCTCTGCCTCTCCCTTGCTTACACTCTGTCTCTCAAAAATAGATAAACATCAAAAATTTTTTTTAAAAAAGGAAGCGGGACCTCAGGTAGGGGCTATCGTTGTGTAGGTGTTGGTGGACCAGGCTTCAAGCTTGTGAGTTACTAAGTTACTGACTGATGGGTCAGCCAACCACTCCATCAACTCCTTCTTCCCTCCTCCCTCCCAAGAGGCATGGGTCTTGTTCTCCCTTGGTGTACTTCTTTAGCATATTCCCTCTGGGGAGTGGACAGCTCACCCCGTTTTCTGGGTGTGCTCCTTGGTGATGCGGACACCTTCTGTCCACAGACGGTCAACATCTTGAAGTGTTCTCAGAATACAGGGCAAGCCAAGATTTGGCTTTGGGGTCTTTCCGAGAGTCCCTGTGCGTCTTGGAACAGACTGTGATATCAGGAGACACAGCTGGGGGCCACCAATCCCATGGCCCTGCTCACTCCTATGCCTGACTCCATCACCTTGATCAGAAGTATCAGCCTTGGCTGGGAACTTCAAGAACCTTCTCCGTTTGGGGGTTTCTTCACCCAGAGAAGGGGCTTCCAGGTTTAGCACATGATGGTGGTTTCCCTCCAGGGGGACACTATTGCAGTTGACATGGCCAAGGGTGGGAGCTGCTATGATCCTCATTTACATGTGGGAAAACCAAGACTCGGACAAGCCACCTTAAAAGGGAAGGGAGCCAGGATTCAGACACTGGCCCATGTACCCCAGAGCTGGTAGGCTTTCTTGCCAAGCCATTAGGAGACAGCTTATGTCTCCTGGCTCCCAGCCTCCCCAGTGCATCTGACACAAAGGTTCCTCTCAGCATGTCTGGCTGGTTTTCTAGCTGTAACCTGCCTAGGGATCCCATATTGTTTGTTGGACCCATTGCCAGTGCAGAGGTGGGTGGGCCATAGCAGCAGAAGGAATCTGGGCTCCACCACACTCCCACCCATCCATCTATTAGTCCATCCATTTGTCTCCCACCTACCCACGTTCCTGCCCATCCATCCATCCATCCATCCACCCACATGCCCATCAATTTATCCATCCATCCACCCATCCACATGCCCATGCATCCATCCATCCATTCATCTACCCACTTACCCACATGCCCATCCATCCATCCACCCACATGCCCATCCATTTATCCATCCATCCATCCATCCATCCACCCACCCACCCACATGCCCATCCATCCATTCATTCATCCATCCATCCACCTCCCTCATCTATTTGTTGAGCATCTACATGTGCCAGGTCCACTCATCTTCAAATCTGAGAGGGGGATTTTCCTAGAGGAGATATAAGAACAAGTGCAGAGAACATCCATCACTGCATTCCCCGATTCTCGTTGTGTAAACACTGACAGAATGAACAGGTGCACAGACAGGCCTTCTTGTGTCCTGCTGCCCATCATTCCACCCTTTACACTGTGGCCCTTTCTGGGAAAGCTGCTGAGTGCAGGTGGGTCCCGACAGCACCTCCCCTTGGCTGCCCTCAGGTCGGTCCTTTCTCCTCTGGGCTTCTCTGCTGGGCTGTCTTTGCTGCTCAGTCACCTGACTCACCCACAGGCCTAGCAGGGTGAAGGAGTTAACCCCTCTGTAGCCACCGTTGACCATGGGGGATGGGAGCCGGTGGGTATAGCCTCCCCTCCCCCATCCTTTGGCCATTGTGTGTGACGTGCACTCTGCGTGCTTTTCAGGGGTCCCTGGCTGGGGATGGACCACAGATTGCTTCAGCCTCCTGCCCTTTCTTACTCTCCCTGGTCCCTCTTTCTGGGCCTGATCCCCAAAATATGCCACCTGCACATCCCCCGTTCTCAGGCTCAGGCAGATCCCAAAGCAGTGTTGGGGTTCTGCCAGCTTAGAGCAGCTAGGGTTCCAGGCCAGGAAATTGCAATCAATCACCTTGCCTCAGAGGCCCCACATTCATTCATTCGCTCACTCGTTCATTCCTCTGGCCGTGTTGCAAGTTCCCTCACTGGGACTGTGCCTGCCCTTGTCTGTTCTTGTCGTGGCCATGCAGGCAGCCGGTGCTGAACATCTCTTGGTGACTTGAGCTAAGGGGACAAATGCTAGAGCCAGACGGACATGGGTTCAACCCTGCTCCCCCACATTGTAGAGGTGAGATCTTGGCGCCTCACCTCTCCGAGCCTCAGTTTCTCCGTGTGCAAAATGGACATAAGAACACCTACTTGAGAGGTCCCCGTGGGGATGCCAGATCTCTTACATCAGGCCCAGAGCCTGGCAGCGGGGGCGGGGGGGGGGCTGTTGGTCGGGGCGAGGTACAGGCTGTTGCTAGCGGTGGGTGGCAGAAGCAGCTTGGGGCAGAGAGGCTGGGTTTCTGGAACCTGGTACCCCAATGCCTCTGGCCTTCATCAGCCCATGAGGCTGCTCGGCACATCCCTTGGCCTTGGGCGTGGCTAAGAAAATCAGCAGCCCACGGTTTGTTGGTAGGAACTCAAAGAAACAAACACCGTGGTCACCGGGAGGGGACGGGGGCCCTCCCTTGCCGGCGGGGCTGTGGGCAACAGGCCCACAGCGGTGATGGAGGGTGTTGGCGGGTGATTAGCCTCGCCCTAGTTGTGCGCGATGCTTCCTTGGGAAAAGTGTCACTTTCATGGGCATGTCAGCTGGTTATGAAATGAGAACGCTTTAGAGGCTTAAGGAAACCCACCCCGATCTTTGGAAACCTCCGTCTGCCCTCGTTCAAGCCCCAGCAGTGTTTCCCCGCTGACGACTCGGGAGCCGCAGCCGCCACATTTGTGACTTTAATACCCCCAGAGTCAGATTTGAAGATAAGGGAACATTCCAGCAGGCAGAATGCCCGACTCTGAGGGCGCGCTAAACTTTGTGCGGTGGCGATGTGCTCTGCGGCCGGAGCACCAGGCGGGTAACTGGGGGTGCCCTCCAGGCCCAGGGAGGGGCCCCTTCTGGTCGAATCATGGGCTCCGACCAGGCATCTTCCCTGGGTGAGTTCTAGGTCTTCAAGGAACAGAACAGACCAGATCATTTTCTTTTACTTTTTATTTATCAAAAAAATTTTTTTAATGTTTATTTTTGAAAGAGAGAGAGAGAGAGAGAGAGAGAGAGAGAGAGAGAGAGAGAGAGAGAATCCAAAGCAGGGTCCAGGCTCTGAGCTGTCAGCACAGAGCCTGAGGCGGGGCTCAAACCTATGGACCATGAGATCATGACCTGAGCCAAAGTCAGACACTTAACCCACTGAGCCACCCAGGCACCCCATTTTCTCTCTCTCTTTTTTTTTTTTTTTTACCTTCAGTTATTTCAGTTGCCTTTCAGTGAAAGCTTCCTCTGTCTCATTTCCTTGTGTTGTCCTTATGTTGTCCCAGGGGTGAGATACCACCATGCCCCTAATTTATAGATGGAGAAACTGAGGCTCGCTGGATATGCTGCTCCCGGGGCTCGAACCCAGCACCAAAGCCTTCCTCCCTCCCGCCTGGGCCCTCCTGCCCCTGGCCGGCCAGGTCTGGGGATAGGGCTGGCGGGAGCCCTCCAAGGATGCTGCTTTGTGGGTGGCTGGCTGCCTCCACAGACCTGGACCCTGCCGCCGGCTTTCACGAGCCGCCTGTGCTTTGCGGCCCTGGTCCTGGTCCTGAGACATCTCAGGGTGGGGGGTCTGGGCCCCAGGATACCCCATCCTGCACAGGGTTCCCTGCCGCCCGGGCTGACCGTGGGGCCCTCCCGCCTGTTGCCAGCCAGCCCAGCCCTGTCCGGCCTGCTTGGGCCAAGCGGCGCATTTAACTGTCCCCATCTGTTTGCCCATGGGGTCCAGCGGGTGTCCTCTGGCCTGGGGCCCGGCTACAGCCTGGGAAGCTCCAACTTCCATCCATGGATCTTTGTTTTAATGTTTTCTGCAACCATGAATGTTGGGCTGTTGAGGGGTCTGTGTGCTAGGCAAGCAAGGGGTCTGTGGTCTGGGGGCAGCAAGAATGGGGGGCTCGGGGCCAGCCGCCCACCCCCCCGGGCTTTTTATACAGGGTTTCCCTGTTTGTACCGGACCCCGGTCCTGCACCCCGTCCCCCATCTGGCTCGTAGTAGGTGCCCCACGCATGACTGCCAGCAAGTGCCCACTAGCTGACCCAGACCTTGATTCTGCAGATGGAAGGGAGGGATCAGGGAAGGAAGGAGTCCCCTGAGATCAGCAGCATGTGGGTGGGCTCCCACGGCACCCGACTGTGTGCCGGGGGCGTGAGCATTTCACTTGGGCGGGCGGTGGGGTTGGGGTGCACTGGAGTGGGGTGGGGGGATCCCAAGGGTGGAAGGAGGTGCCGCTGACAGACTCCAGGGTGGCCCCATGCTCCCGGCCTTCTGGTAAACACACCCTGTGTGAAGTCCCCGAGTGTGGGCGGGACCTGTGACCCGCTCTCAACTAACAGAAGATGGTGAAGGTGACGGACGTCCCGTCCCTGACTGGGTCGTGTTCTGTTAGACTCTGGCTGGCTGTCAGACTCGCTCCAGAGACTGCCCCTGATGGTCAATGGGGAAGCTCGTGTGGCGTGGGCTGTGGGCAGCATCCACCCGATGGCCACGAGAGGTCAGGCCCTCCATCCGGCAGCCACGAGGAACTAAATTCTGCCAGCAACCGAGTGAGCCTGGGAACAGAGTCTTCCCCGGTCGAGCTCCAGATGAGACCACAGCCCAGCAGACACTCTGCTTACAGCCCTGTGTGGCCCTGAGCAGAGAATCCGCCGTGGGATCCTGACGTGGCGATAGGTAACTACTATGGGAAAAGAGTTAGAGAGCTTTGTTGCCTGTGATGTGGCCCAGTGCAGGCTGTCCCGCATACGCCGTGGTGACAACGAGAAGAGAAGAGAGCTCCTGTGCGTGGGGCCTCTGTGCTGGCACAGCTCAGCGTGTGCTCGCTTGTCCTCAGAACGGCCCTGGAAGGTGGGCAGGCACTGTTGCTTCTCCCATTCCACACACGAGGAGATGCAGGCACAGAGAGGTCGAGAAACCTGCCGACGCTCACAGAGCCAGTAGGTCGAGAGGCGGGATTTGAACCCAGGCCGTTCCTAGGAGCACCACCCAAGCAGCTGCCCATAGGGAGGGAGACACGGGAGAGGTGGCAGCTGGACAGTGCGGTGGAGGGGCCTCGGGGTGGCAGCCCAGCCCCACCCCCCCCCGCCCTGCACCTGCACCCTGGCTTTGCTCAGTCGGGAGAGCTCCTGAGCTTCTCCCTTTGAGTTTTCTTATCCTGAAACGGAGGACTTTGGACCGATGAGCTGGCAGGTTTCTTCCACCTCCAAGATTCTATTCAGCAACTCCAGGGGAGCAGGGATGCCCCGTAGTGCCAGTGCCCCCCCCCCCCCCCGCCCCAGCCATCTGCCAGAAGCACCGGGTCCCCTCTCTTCTCCTTTGGCAGAAGGCTCTGCTGACACGAGCCCTCTTTTCTGGGGAACGATGCCCCGTTATCCCCAGAAATTGTGTCACTACCTCACAGCGGTGTAGGTTCTGATAGGCACGGTTCCGAGCTCCTCGTGGGGGAGAGTGAGCGCCTTACGTAGGGGAAGAGAAAGAAGGTTAAGAGTGGAGAAGTTAGAATGTCAAAGACAAAATTCTGCAGGGCAGGGCGGTCCAGCAGAGGTCCAGGTGGCCAGGTGACCCCAAACGGGAGCCGCTCGTGTGATGCCGAGTTTTCCGGTAATCACGGTCAAAAGAGGAAGCACAAACTAGTGAAGGGTTTTTTTTTTGTTTGTTTGGTTTTTTTTTAGTAATACATCTCATTTAACTTAATACATCAAAGATGCTATCATTTCAACATGGAACGGATGGAAAGCAATCTTAGTGAGATCTTAGTCTCTTTTTTGTCGTTTGATATGGTGGTATTGTCGCAGTTGGTCCTAACCACATCCCAAGTGCTCGGTTGCCCTGGGTGGTCAACGACCGCCCCGGAGGACCGCACAGCCCTGGGGATAGAGATGGGCTGGAACTGCCTGTCCCGCCAGCTGGCTATGCGACCCACACTCACGGCGTGCCAGGCGCTATTCTAAGAGCTTTACGTGTACTCACTCGCCCAATCTTCGTTCCCATTCTCCAGTTGAAAAAAATGGAGGCACGGAGAGGTTGAGGAATTTGCCCAAGCTCACACAGCTAGTGAGAGGTGGAGTCGGGACCCGCGCCCTGGGTTTTATTTATTAGGAGTGCTTTATAAAGTAGGGCACAAAGTTTGATCATCAGTCTGTAGGTGAGTAGTCCCCTGGGAACGGGGCTGAGCTGTAGAATGTGTCCAGGCTCGGGCAATTTGCTGCAATTTGGTAGACATTTATTAGCTGCCTGCTCTTTGCCAGCGCGAGGGCAGCCTGGGGCAGGCGGGGTTTTTCACCAGGGACTGGCTTTTCCTCACCTTCCCATGGAACCCCCCTCCCGCCATTGGGTGTCCACCCAGGGCGCTAGTAAGCCACCTCCTCCCCCCGCCCCCCGTAGCCTCCACCCTGCCTCAGCCTTGCCCCAAGAGCTCACAAGTTCAGGCCAAGCCCCATGACAGCCTGGGCATTCCTGCTGGTGAGGGAGGCTGAGCCCACGTCCAGAGAGGACGCTTGCCGCCTCATCCGCTCTGTCACTGGCAGCATTTTTGCCTGGGGCACCCTGGCCCCTGGAAACAGGTGCAGGTTTTAGCGGCCCACTCAGGTCCTGGTCCGGATTTATTTCCCTGTGCCCCCAGACCCCCCCCTGGTCTCCCCCGTGTCTTATGCATTCACTGAAAAACCATCGAAAATCATTTTTCTACAGTTGAGTTTTACCACTTACATAAGTACTGTGCACCCATGTCAGGTGGACAGCTCACCGGGTTGTTTTTGACTTATGTCTACACCCAGGTAATGACGACGTAGGTCAAGGAAGTGAACATTCCAGCCCCTGCAAGGCTGCCCTGTGCCCCTTGCCAGCTGGCACCCCCACCCCGGGGAGCCTTTCATCGGCTGTCAGCTTAGGTGAGCTCTGCCTGTCTTTGAATTTCGGAAAGAGGGAACACTTCCGCACATGATATTTCCCATCTTTTGATCAACATTATCTTTCGGAGATTCGTTCTTGTTGCATATATCAGTGGGTCGCTCTATTTTTTTTAAAGCTTATTTATTTATTTTGAGACAGAGAGTGTAAGTAGGGGAGGGGCAGAGAGAGAGAGAGAGAGAGAGAGAGAGAGAGAGAGAATCCAAAGCAGGTTCCACACATTCACTGCTGAAACCCGATGTGGTACTGAACTCACACCCTATGAGATCGTGACCTGAGCCAAAGTCCAACGCTTAACCGACCGAGCCACCCAGGCGTCCCTGCTGTCTATTTTTAAAAGATTGCTGGGGCACCTGGGTGGCTCAGAGGTTAAGCGTCCGACTTCGCCTCAGGTCATGGTCTCATGGTTTGTGAGTTCAAGCCCCGCATCGGGCTCTGTGCGGACAGCTCGGAGCCTGGAGCCTGCTTCGGACTCTGTCTGTCTGTCTCTCTCATTCTCAAAAGTAAATCAACATTAAAAAAAGTTAAAAGAAGAAAAAGATTGCTGAGCGGCATCCTTTTGTTTGAACTGGACGGTTTGTCCACTCGCCTGTCTGTGGGCACCTGACTTATTTCCGGACTTGGGCCGTGAATGTTGTTGCAACACGCATCTCTGTGTTGGACTCACACATCCTTTCTCTCGGACTGAAAATGCTGGGCCAGAGAGCCGGGTTTGTTTCCCTTTGGTCGATTCTGCCGCTCGGCCGCCCAAGTGCGAGGCACGAGGGCTCTGGCTTCTCCACATCCTCGCCAACGTTTGATTCTCCGGTGTTCTTAACGTCAGCCATTCCGTTGGATATACGGGAAATGTGGCCTTTGTTGTGTTTCCCTGATGACTGAGGGGGTTGAGTGCCTTCTCGTTTGGACAGTTCTTGTGGGAAGTGTGTGTTTGAGCCTTTCCTCTCCTTGTAAGAAAATTAGGTTGTCTGTCTCTTTCTAATTGATATTTAGGAGGTGTTTGTGTATCCTATTTGCAAGTGTTTTATTGGATCTACGTATTGTGAGTATCTTCTCCCGTTCTGTGGCTTGCCTTTTCCCCATTTTAATTACGTTCTTCCATTTCTTTGGCGGCTTTTTTCTCCTTTTTCTTTGTTACAATTCTTTTTAATGTTTATTCATTTTTGAGAGACAGAGAGAGACAGAGCATGAGTGGGGGAGGGGCAGAGAGAGACGGAAACACAGAATCCGAGGCAGGCTCCAGGTTCCGAGCTGTCAGCACAGAGCCTGATGCGGGACTCGAACCCACGGACCGTGAGATCGTGACCTGAGCTGAAGTCGGATGGTTAACCGACTGAGCCACCCAGGCACCCCTTCCTTTGTTAAAAATAACCTTTGTTTTAAGATAATTATGGATTCCCATGCAGGTGTAAGGAGTAATACAAAGGCGTCCCACGTACGCTTTCCCCAGCTTCTCCCAATGGTAACATCTTCTAAAACTAGAGTACAATATCACAACCAGCAAGGATCCCTCATGTTGCCGCCTTTTTATAGCCACCCCCACTTCTCTCCTGTCCCACTTCCTTCCTTCCTTAACTCCTGCCAACCGCTGTTACCACGATCTGAACCACAACAGAACCACAATCTGTTCTCCGCTTCTCTAATGTTTCGTTTCAAGAATGTTATATAAATGGAATAATACTTTAGCTATTGTTTTTTTCATTCAGCCTACTTCTTTGGGAATTCAGCCTCTAACGCGTGCCATTAACTCATTCCTTTGTATTGCTGAGTGATAGTCTGCAGGATGGACGGATCGCAGCTTGTTTATGTATCAGCCTATGGAAGGACATCTGGATTGTTTCCCGTTTTTGGCCATTACAAACACAAATAGCTACTATAAACATTCACATACAAGTTTTTGTGTAAACATAAGTCTTCATTTCTCTGGGGTAAATGCCAAGAATGTAAATGGCTGGGTCATATAGTCATTGCATGCTTACTTTTTATCATTTATTTATTTACTTATTTAATTTATTTTTTTTTAGAGGGAGAAAGAGTGCAAGTGGGGGAGACAGGCAGAGGGAGAGAGAGCGAGAGAGAATATCAAGCAGGTTCCACGCTCAGTGCGAATCCTGATGTGGGGCTCGATCCTGCGACCCTGGGATCATGACCTGAGCAGAAATCAAGAGTCGGATGCTCAGCCAACTGAGCCACTCAGGTGCCCTGACTGTTTAATTCTTAAAGAACACCCCAAATTGTTTTCCTGACTGGCTGTCCCATTTTACATTCCCACCAGTAAAGTATGATAGGCACAGCTTCTGTGCCTTCTTAGTAGCACTTGGTGCTGTCACCATTTTTTATTTTAGCCCTTCTGAGAAGTGTGTCGCTTGCCGTGGTTTTAATGTGCACCATGAATGACTAATGATGTTGACCATGTTCCATGTGTTTATTTGCCATACGGATGTCTTCATCCATAAAATATCTTCATATTTGTTGCCCATGTTCTAATTGGATTCTTTGCTGCTTCACTGTTGAGTTTTAAGGATTCTTTATATATCCTAGGTACTTGTCCTTCATCAGATATGCAGATTGCAAATTTTTGTCTGTGTTTTGTTTGTTCGTTTGCCATTTTTACCAGCCTATAGCTTGCCTTTTCATCCTCTTAACGGGTCTTTGGCTGAGCAAAGTTTTCAGTTTTTGATAAGGTTCAATTAATCAGGTTTTCCTTTTACAGACTGTGCTTTGGGTGCCAAGTCTAGGAGCTCATCGTCTAACTCTAGATCCTAAAGATCTGCTCTCATGTTTTTTTCTAAACGTTTTATAGTTTTATTTGTCATGCATGTCCATGACCCACTGTGAGTTAATTTTTGTAAAAGGTGTGAAACTTAGGTCAGGGTTCATTTTATTGCCTATGGCTGACTAGCTGCTTCAGCATCATTTACTATACATGCTATCTTTCCTCCACTGACTTGCTTTTGCAGCTTTGTAAAAAATTAGCATATATATAAGCATATATTTGTGTGGATCTATTTCTGGGTTCTCTATTCTGTTTCGTTGATCTGTGTGTCTATCCCTCTACCTTCTCATATTCACAGATTTTGACTATATTCTCATTTTGATTGTTGTAGCTTTATAATAAGCCTTGAAATCAGTAAACTGATTCCTCCAGCTTTATTCTTTTCAAAATCATTTTAGCTATTCTAATTCCTTTTCCTTTCTATACACATTTTAGGAGAATCTTATCTATATCTACAAAATTCTTGCTGGGGTTTTGAAAGGAATTGCTGTATATTAGCCAATACATTTGTATCACTTCAGGGAGAATTGATATCTTTATTATGTTGAATTCTTCCAATCCATGAAAATGGTATGTCTCTCATTTATTTAGATCTTCTTTGAAGTCTTTCCTCAGAGTTGCGTAGTTTTCAGCATGTAAGTTCTGTACATGTTTTCTTAGATTTATACCTAAGCATTTAATTTTTGAGCAACTGAAATGGTATTGTATTTTGAACCCTGATGTCCCTTTGTTGTTGTTGTTGTTTTTGCTGGTATATACAAATACAACAAATTCTTGTGTTTATCTTGTTTTAGTGATGTTGCTGAACTTGCTTATTAATCCTAGGAATTGTGTGTGTGTCTGTGTGCGTAGATTCCTTGGGATTTTCTACAATCATGTTATCTGCAAATAGCAACAGTTTTATTTCTCCTTCCTCGTCTGTATGGCTTTTATTCCCTTTTCTTGCCTTATTGAGGTCACCACAACTTTTACCACTATGTTAAGTGAGAATGGTGAGAGTAGGCTTCCTTTTTCCCAACCTTTGATGGAAAGCTCTCATGTTTTACCACTAGGTATATGTTACATATATATATGTTTTATTAAGTTGGGGAAGGGGAAGGTCCCCTCTACTATTATTTCTCTCAGAGTTTTTAATCATAAATTCACATTGAATATTGTCTAATCATAAATTCATGTTGAATATTGTCAAATGCTTTTTCCTGTACTGATTGATATGATCATGTGATTTTTCTTCTTTAGCTTATTACTATGGCAGACTGCACTGATTAATTTTTGAGTACTGAACAAGCTTTGCATTCCCGACAGAAACCCGATTTGGTCATGGTGTATAATTCACTTTATATATTGCTGAGTTCTATCTGCTAATAGCTTTTAAAGGATTTTTGTATTTTTATTATTCTGTAATTTGTAATTCTGTACAAATCTGTAATTTGTAATTCTGTAATCTGTAATATACAGATATTATTCTGTAATTTCCTTTCTTTCTTTCCTTTTCTTTCTTTTCTTGTACTGTCTTTGTTTTTGGTATCAGAGTAATACTAACTTCATATAATGAATTGGGAAGTATTCCTTCTTTTATTTTCTGAGATTGTGTAGAATTGGTGTTAAACTTCTGTAAACATTTACCAAAATTCTCCAGTGAAATTGTATGGGCCTGGAAATGTTTGATGGGAAGTATTTTTACCTTATGAATATAATTTGTTTAATAATGCTATTCAGATGATCTATTTCATATTGAGTGAGTTATGGGTTTTCAAGGAATTAGTCGATTTCACCTAAGTTGTCAAATTTGTTTGTGTAGAGTCTTTCATAGTATTCTATTTTATCCTTTTGGTGTTTCCTGGATCTGTAGTGATATCCCCTGTTTAATTTTTGATATTGGCAATTTGTGTCCTAGCCCTCTTTTTCTTTTGTTAGTTTCACTAGAATTGTGTCGATTTCATTACTATTCTTAACATTTTTTAATGTTTATTTATTTTTGAGAGAGAGAGAGAGAGAGAGAGAGAGAGAGAAAGCAGGGTAGGGGTAGAGAGAGAGAGGGAGACACAGAATCAAAGCAGGTTCCAGGCTCCAAGCTGTCAGCACAGAGTCCAACACGGGGCTCAAACTCATGGACTGCAAGATCATGACCTGAGCTGAAGTTGGATGCCTAACCAACTGAGCCACCCACGCACCCCTCGATTTCATTATTATTCTTAAAGAACCAGCTCTTTGTTTCCCTGATTTTTAAAAAATTGTTTTCCTGTTATCCATTTTATTGATTTCTGCTCTTGTATTTATTATCTCTTTCCTTCTGCTTTTCTTGTTGTTGTTGTTATTTTCTCTGCTTTATCTAGGTTGCCAAGGTGGGAGTTTGGATTGTTGATTTAAGACTTTTCCCCTGTTATATGCATCTAGTGCTATAAAATTACCTCTCAGCACTGCTTTAGCTGTCTCCCACTAATACTGCCATGTTGTATTTTCATTTTCATGAAGTTCAATGTATTTTTAAAACTTTCCCTGAGACTTCCTCCTTGACCCAAGTATTTAGAAGTGTGCTTTTCAAAATACATATTTTAAATGTTTATTTACTTTTGAGAGACAGAGAGTGAGCAGGGGAGGGGCAGAGAGAGAGAGGGAGACGCAGAATCCGAAGGAGGTTCCAGGCTCTGAGCTGTCAGCACAGAGCCCGACGCGGGGCTCGAACTCCCAGACCATGAGATCATGACCTGAGCTGAAGATGGGCGTTCAACTGCCTGAGCCACCCCGGGCGCCCCTAAAAGTGTGCTTTTTAGTTTCAAAGTGTTCATAGATTTTCCTGTTGTCTTTTCATTCTTCATTTCTAGTTGGAGTCCATCATTGTTGGAGAACACACTGCATAATTTCTATTCTTTTGAATTTGTTGAGGTTTGTTTTGTGGCCCAGGATGTGGTCTATCTTGGCGTACACCCCATGAACACTTGAAAAAAATGTATCTTCTGCTGTTGTTGGGTGGGACGTTCTATAAATATTGGATAGATCTTACGGGTTGATTGTGCTGTGTGTTTTTGTTTCCTTGTTGACTTTCTGTCTAGTTGTTCTATCAACGGTGAAGATAGGGGTGTTGAAATCCCCAACTATAATTCTGTATATGCCTTAATCTATCCTTTCAGATCCATCAGTTTTTCTTGGTCTGCTTTCAAGATTTTCTATCACTTTAGTTTTCAGAAGTTTAATCAGTACATGTCTTGGTGTGAATTTCTTTGGTTTGTTCTGTTTAAAGTTGCTTGGCTTCTTGAACCTGTAAGTCTATGTCTCTTCACAAATTTGGGACGTTTTCAGCCTATTTCTTTGAGGGCTTTTTCAGCTCTGCTCTCTTCCTCTTTTCCTTCTGGGACTCCGATGATGTAAATGTTAGATCTTTTGTTATAGTTCCACAGATCCCCGAGGCTCTGTTCATTTTTCTGTTAGTCTGTTTTCTTTCTTTTGTTCAGATTTGGTAATGGCTATTAGTGTATCTTCCAGGTTTTTTTTTTTCCTGTGTCTTTCCCATTCTTTTTTTTTTTTTTAATGTTTATTTATTTTTGAGAGAGAGAGAGGGAGACAGAGCGTGAGAGGGGGAGGACCAGGGAGGGGGAGACACAGAATCGGAAGCAGGCTCCAGGCTCTGAGCTGTCAGCACAGAGCCCGATGTGGGGCTTGAACTCACGGACCACGAGATCACGACCTGAGCCGAAGTTGGTCGCCCAACCGACTGAGCCACCCGGGCACCCCTGTGTCTTTCCCATTCTACTGTGGAATCCATCACTGAGGTTTTTTTTTTTTTAATTTCAGTTATTGTATTTTTTAGTTCTAACGTTTCCATTTGGTTCTTCTTCCGTGTACTTGCTGAGGATATCCATTTTCTCATTTGTTTCAAGTGTATCCTTTTTTTTAAAAAATATTTTTTAACGTTTATTTATTTTTGAGACAGGGAGAGACAGAGCATGAACAGGGGAGGGTCAGACAGAGAGGGAGACACAGAATCTGAAGCAGGCTCCAGGATCTGAGCGGTCAGCACAGCGCCCGACGCGGGGCTCGAACTCACGGACCGCGAGATCATGACCTGAGCCGAAGTCAGATGCTTAACTGACCGAGCCACCCAGGCACCCCTCAAGTGTATCCTTAACTGCTCATTGAAGTATTTTGCCACGACTGCTTTAAAATCTTTGTCAGATAATTCTAACATTTCTGTCACCTTAGCGTTGGCATTTATTGATTGTCACTTGCATTCGATTTTGAGAGATTCTTGGTTCTTGGTATAATGAATTGAGATCCGGATATTTTTGTACTATGTTCTGAGACTCCGGATCATATTTAAATCTTCTGTTTTACCTGGGAGTGTTTTGACACTGCTTTGGTAGGAGGAAGGAGGATGTTTCATTCGTGCCAAGTGGAGGCAAAATTAGTTTTTGTGCGTGGTGAGTTTCCCCTGCAATGGCTATCTGATCAACCTAGCACCGTTTATTTTTTATTCATTTAAAAAATTTTTTTAATGTTTATTTTTGGGAGAGAGAGACAGAGCACGAGCGGGGAAAGGGCAGAGAGAGAGAGGGAGACACAGAATCCGAAGCAGGCTCCAGGCTCCGAGCTGTCAGCACAGAGCCCGACGCGGGGCCTGAACCTACAAACCGTGAGATCATGACCTGAGCTGGAGTCGGACGTGTAACTGACTGAGCCACCCGGGTGCCCCAACCCAGCATCATTTATTGAAACTAACACCTTTTCTTCCCCTGGATTGCAGTAGTCCTTAGGTCTTAAACCAGGTAACCATGCAGGGGTGGTCGGTCAGTTCTATACTCACTGCTTCCTTGAAAAAGTGTCAACTATTTGCCGGGATTTGGGCGAGGAGCCAAGAGCCCCATGGCCTTCTTGCCTTATAGGGTGATCTTGAGAAAGGTAGTGAGTGTAATGGTGAGGAAATCGATAGTTGTATTACAGGGGCATGGAGGAGGGGTCCCTAAATTAACCTGGGCTGGGGTGGGGGATCAGGGAAGGTGTCCTGGAAGTGATGACCCCAGAGCCACGTGTGGAAGGATGGGCAGGACTTGTCCAAGACGAGACTGTGGCAGCAGAAGGACACTCTGAACCAGAGAGAAAGACCAGAGCTGCAGAGGCAAGAGTCAAGAAACATCCTGGCGCGCGAGAGGTGCTGTTAGCAGTTTAGCTTAATAGGAGGTGAAAGTTCAAGGAGGAGAGAGCATCCAGAGACGAGGGTAGAGATCTCGGTGTGGATGGATCCCTGGAGCATGACTGATCATGTTGCACAGCTTGGGCTTTACCCTGAGGGCCATGGTGAGCCAGACAAGGCTGACAGCAAGGGACACGGTTAGAGGATGCTCGGGGACATAGGAAGGATGCCTTGGAGAGGCCAAGTCAGAGGCTGAAAGACACATCAGGTGAATAATGCAATGATCTTCAGGGGGTGACGAAGTGCCGGACGGGCTATAACCTGAGGCCGGGGGAGTGCCACGTGCCCCCCCCCCCCCCATCAAGTGATTGCCAAGTCAGGCAAGGAGCAGCTGGGCTCTACTGTGGGTCCCCAATCATCCTGGTTGCAGGGCCAGAGTGGATCTCCTGACTACGGTCCTCTGAACATATGGAGACAGAGGCCGGCCACAGGTCCATGGGGGAAAGGGGCCACCTGATGTGGGGAGACAGCTGAGGTAGAAGGTGGTCACAAGGGAAAGGCTGTTATCCCCAAAGATAGTTTCAAAGATGAGAGTTTCAATAAATGGTGCCGGGTTGGGGAGCCTGGGTGGTCCAGTCGGTTAAGTGTCCGAACCTCAGCTCACGTGTCAGGAGCCCCAAGAAGCAGAGGACAGAGGAACAAGGAGCAGAAGACAGCCCTGTCTTTGGGTGAGAAGCCGCCCCGTGTCCTTGTAAAGCAGCAGCCACCTTGCTTAAGCCAGCCAGATGAATACTCTCTATCTGCAGTCCTCGAGGGCTAGCTGTGGCACTGAGCCACGGGTGACATCACTGCCTTGTTGAAATGAGCCTGTATTCCAAACGGCTGCAAGCGAGTCCAAAGGAACTGTACCAGTGTCTCTTTCTGAGTAACAGACTGTCCTCAGACACAGCACTCTCCAACAGCTCACACAGTTTCTGAGAGTCGGGAACCAGGGAGCGGTTTCTGGCTTAAGGTCTCCCATGATCAAGAGCCTATCTCAGGCTGCATGATCTGAAGGCTCGGCTGGGGCCAGAGAAGAGGCTTCCAGGCTCACTCACGCGGGTGTTGGTATGCTTCGGGTCTTCGCTGGCTGCTGGCCAGACATTCTGGTTCCTTACACTGGGCATCTCTATGGAAGGCAGCTTGCTTCTCTCAGACAGAGACGGGGGGAGGGAGGGAGGGCTGCAGGGTGAGTGGGGTTGGCTGGGTAATAGGGAGGAAGGTGGGAAAGAGCATTCTGCAGAGAAGTCAGAAAAAGCCTGTGGTGTTCTGGAATGTTGCTTAAGGTCCCAGTGATGAGTTCTGCAGCTGGTGAGGAAGTGAGGGCATGAAGGGCCTCAGTGCCCTGCTTAAGGGAGTGGGGAAGGGGGGTATCTTGGGAGTGGTGGGGAGCCCTAAAGGCTGAAACAGGGGAATGACACTTCCTAACACGTCCAGCATCAGGGTGTGGAGAATGGGCTTGCAGACGCGGTACGAGGGCAGGAAGGTCCTTTCACTCGGTTACTGTTTTCAGAAGTGGAAACTGAGGCTTGGCGGGCGGAGCCGCTCACAGGTCTCAGGGCCAGGAGGTGTGGAGCTGGGCCTGGAGCTCAGGCAGCCTGCCCCAAACACGTGCCCTCCCTCCGGACTGCTCTCAGTGTCCGTGGTGGGTTGAACGGGTCACCCTCAAAGGCATATCCAAGCCCTTTTTCCTGGTACCTGAGAACATGACCTTATTTGGAAAGAGCATCCTTGCAGATGTCGTCAAGTTAAGGATCTCAAGATGAGGTCATCGTGGATTTAGGGTGGGCTCTAGGTCCAATGACTTGCCCTTATAAGAGAAAGGAGAGAGAGATCGGAGACACGGGCACAGGAGAGGAGAGGGCTGAGTGAAGAGGGCGGCAGAGATCGGAGCGAAGTGCCCACAAGCCAAGGAACGCCCAGGGTTGCCAGCAGCCCCCAGAAGCTGGGGGAGAGGCAGGGAGCGGACTTTGTGTCAGAGCCTCCAGGGGGAGCGTGGCCCCGTGAAAACCTTGATTTAGGGCTTCTGGCTTCCAGAACTGGGAGAGAATAAATTCGCGTTTTAAGCCACCTTGTTTGTGGTCATTTGGTACAGCAGCCCCGAGCTGTTAATACAGCCCCCAAAGCCCCTTCCAGGGAGAGCCAGCCCCCTGGCCGGCCAGAACACTCAATTTTTTCCAGCATTCGTTGAACCCAGGAAGACCCCCAAGCACCTAGACCTGAGTGGGAAGGTGAAAAGAGCCCCTCCCCCTCCTGCCTGTCCTTCCCAGGAAACTTCCACAATGCCACCCGGTCCTCTAGGGGCCACTCTGGCTCCTGTAGATAGGTTCACACCAAGCGGGGGTGGTGGGGCACCCAGGCAGAGTGGGAAGGGCCCCTCAGACTTTGGTGCTCCTAAGAATCATCTGGAGAGTTTGAAACACATCCTCAGCCCCCACGCCCCAGAGGTTCTGATTCAGTTAAGGGGGGCTCTAGGGATGTGCACCGGTCACAAGTTCCCAGCCCCTGCTGAGGCTGCTGGTCTGGGGATCACACTGAGGAACATACTCCAGGCCGAGGGAATAGCTCGGATGGGGGCTGGGTGACCAGGGGGTGGAGCAGAGACATAGGTGGAGAAAACACCAGCGATCCTGGAGTGGAGAGGCCAGCCTTCAGGAGCGACGGTGGGGTGACAGGTGGGATGGTTCATTTCTAGGAGGGCCAGGGGCCCATCCAAGGTTCGGAAGTCGGCTCCAGGCCTCTTGAGGGAAGGAAAGCCATGCGTGAGGCAGGCAGGTGCGGGAGAGCACGGGACGGGGTGGGAAGGCCAAGCAGGCAAGCCAAGGCCTTGGGCCAAAGTCTGGAGCACCGCGTTGGCACCTGCCGCCACAAAGGTTTGCAGAGGGCGCTCCATCTCCTGGCCGGGAAGCCGGTTCACAGACGCCAGTGGGATCAACACCATCACTGTCGACCACGCCGGGGGTCCACGAGTCTCTCCAAGCGCCCAGCCTGTCACTGCTGGCTTTCAGGCTCCCGGCCGACTCAGCTGAAAGGGGCCCCGCGGTGGATTGTCTCAGGGAGAAAGAACCCAAGACGAGCCATATTGAAACTGTCCGGGACGCCTCAGAGGGAGCCTCCTTCCCCCTCTGATTGTTCCAGAAAGGCAAGACGCTTCCATCTGCAATGCTGGGCCTCTGGCTTTGCAAATGCCGCCGCCTACCCCCCATGGAGCTCGGGGAAGCCCAGACACTTCATGCAGCTCGGCGGGGCCCTCATCAACAGACCTTCCCCAGCTGGTAGGAGCTGTTTTCTTTTCCCCTCTAAGAGGTTTGTTCCTGGTCATAAATTCTGCAGGCCCGGTCAGCCAGGCGAGGATGTACACGTTGGTAAACACTGTGGTTAAAAACATGCTTCCCGGCTGAAAAAGGAGGCCCTGACAATGGAGCCTTGTCCCCAGCAGCAAATCTGCCGGCCACCTTCTTTGATTCCTTAACCTTGCTGCCGGCTTGTATGAAATTGGCCCCATTCTCCGGGGTCCATCAAACGTGCATTTAAACTACGTCATTAGCGTCTTTCTCTGATCCATAACCTCTGGGCAATTCCGGCAGTCACTTCGGTGAGGGCAGCCGTGGTATTCTATCTGGTGAACATCTAAAACTCCTTGACAAAGTTCCTTTTAAAATTTACTCCCTTTGTTCCGGCTTCGTCTTCTGTTGAGATCTTTAGTGGCCAATGTACTCCGAGATGACTTGGGGACAAAAATCCCGTCTGGCCCAGACAGTAAATCTAGCCTCCATTCAGACGGGTTAAATGCACGCTTTATGCCCTATTGTCACGGCCTCTCCAAAGCCCCTGCGCCTTTAAGGGCTTCCTACAATAAATTAAGCCCAACGCACCGTGGTCGTGGGCGAGGGAGGAAACGGCCTGGTTGCAGCGCGGTGCGGAGGCCCAGATCTGCCGCAGATGAGCGGGCTGGGCCTAGGCCACCAGGCACGGGGACAGCCACCCTGCTCGGTCCCCCAGTCCTCCTGGGCTTTTTGGTGCTACTTTGCAGTCTTGTTTGCGAGAGGCAGAAATCCCAACTCAAAGTGGATTCAGCCACATTGTGCTGACTGGGGACCAGGAAGTCAGTCTGGGTGCCCGGGGCCCCAGGACCGGCCCCACTCTCCCCTTCGGGCCACACCCTCTTGCTGGTTACACCCCTGTGGCTGCTGCACCTGCAGTCCCTGGGCCTCCAGGGATCCAAGTTCAGCGGGACTGAGCACAGATCTCTTGCCAGCATTCCCTAGCAAGAGCCTCATTGGCTGCGTTTGGGCCACGTGACCACTCCTGACCAATCACAGGCCTGGGTGGCCGTGAACCCACACTCCGAAGGGGACCCCAGGGGCTGGAGACGCCCTCTCCGGAGAGGAATTGGCCATGGTGCTCGGAAGAGGGGTGAACGGGGTGCTGGCAGGGGGGAAGGGGGGTCGGGCAGAGCAACAGGTACCAGCTGTGGTCTCCTGCCGAGGCCCAAAATTCACAGCGGCAGGTGGCGGCTCGGCGGCTGGAGCCCACAGGGGACACGCACACTCTGCCACAGGGTCTTTGCTTCAGCCTGTGGTCACCCATGCCGCCTCTGCGGGGCTCCTGATGCCTTCCTGGCGTTTCTCCGAGGAAGACCGTTGGCCAGTGGATGTCAGGAAGGGAGTTTGTATTCTGGAGACCACCCATCTGCCAGCAGTGGTGGCTCTGGCTAGGGTGGGGACTGCGGGCAAAAGGGTCGGTGATTGGAGCAGATGTCCTTGAATCCTGGGTCTCTGCCCATGGACCAGATCCATAGAAAGAGTGCCCTGGAGGAGCACCTGGGTGGCTCAGTCGGTTGGGCGTCCAACCTCGGCTCAGGTCATGATCTCGCGGTCCGTGAGTTCGAGCCCCGCGTCGGGCTCTGTGCTGACAGCTCGGAGCCTGGAGCCTGTTTCAGATTCTGTGTCTCCCTCTCTCTCTCTCTGTCCCTCCTCCGCTTACACACACTCTCTCTCAGAAATAACTAAATATTAAAAAATTTTTTATCAATCGATCGATCAATCAATAAAAGAGTGCCCTGGAGTGTGGCGGAGACCCAATACCCCCATCTTCCTTCCTGTCAAAGCCACCATTTGGGCCATCGTCGATCTAGCGAAAGCACAACGTTCTCCAGCCTTTTTTTTTACTGACGTGGTGACGATGTGACACAGTCGTGGCCAGTGACACGTGACGGGGGGTTATTGGATGGGGCTTCTGGGGAAACGCTTTGTCTGAAACTCTTTAATGGGCCCCTTGTGCCCTTTCGCTTTTCTTCCTGCCCCAAACACAGATGTGATGGGATCCCATCCCCCATTGTGGCCCGTGTTTGACACTATCAGACTTTCCTGTACTTGCTAGTCCGATGGATGCCTCGTGGTATCCCTGACTGCTTTCATTTTCATTCCCGTGATTACCAGCGAGGCTGTGGTGCCTTTCTCAGTTTCTTTCCCTGTATTCTGACTCCTTTGTATGTTTTGCCCATTTTTTCACTTGTTGATTTTTAGACGTTCTTTATATATTCTGGATACCATACCCTTTGTCAGATATCAGCGCCGGGTATATTTTCTCCCCATCTGGGGCTCTCCATTTTTCCTGTGTTATCTTTTGTCATACTAAAGTGTTAAGCTTCGGATACAGGTAAATTTATTAATCTTATCGATTAATTGTGCTTTTTATGTTGGTTGAATACGTATTCTCTCGGGTCATAAAGATGTTCTCCTAGGCTTTATTTTAAAATCGTGTGGATTGTCTTTCAACATTTAGATCTCGTATTAACTGGAATTTATTTATTTATTTTTTTACAGATTTATTTTTACATATATCTTTTGTGTCCCTGCTCTGTCTTGTCAGAGTGGTTTATTCCTGCACCAATGCCACAAAGTTTGAATTACAATGACTTTGCTGTAAATCCTTCGTAGGAAGCCGTCTTATCTCTCTCCTTCGTTCCTTACCCTTTCCTCCTTTTCCTTGTCTTCCTTTGACTGTCTTCCTGCTTTAAGCACTTTACTCTTCCATATAAATTCTTGTCACCTTGTGAGTTTCATAAAAATAGCCCATTGGAATTTTGATTAGATTTACCTTGAATTCATAACTGATATGAGTAGAATTGTCATCAATTGAGTCCTCCTATCTATGAACATGATATATCTCTTAATTTTTTAGTGCTTCTTTTATGCTTTCAATGCAGATTTATACTCCTCTCCATAAAGATCTTAAATGTCTTTGATTAGACTCATTCCTAGGTGCTGTCCATTATATGATGCTGTTTAAATGTTGTCTTTTTAAAAATTTTCTTATTTTTTAAAATTTACATCCAAATTAGTTAGCATATAGTGAGACAGTGATTTCAGGAATAGATTCCTTAGTGCCCCTTCCCCATTTAGCCCATCCCCCCTCCGACAACCCCTCCCGTTAGCCTCAGTTTGTTCTCCATATTTCTGATACTCTTCTGTTTTGTCCCCCTCCCTGTTTTTATATTATTTTTGTTTCCCTTCCCTTATGTTCATCTGTTTTGTCTCTTCAAGTCTTCATATAAGTGAAATCATATGATTTTTGTCTTTCTCTGACTGACTCATTTCACTTAGCATAATACCTTCCAGTTTCATCCATGTAGTTGCAAACGGCAGGATTTCATTCTTTTTGATTGCCGAGTAATACTCCATTGTATATATATGCCACATCTTCTTTATCCATTCATCCATTGACGGACATTGGGCTCTTTCCATACTTTGGCTATTGTTGATAGTGCTGCTATAAACATTGGGGTGCATGTGTCCCTTCGAAACAGCACACCTGTATCCCTTGGATAAATATCTAGTAGTGCAATTGCTGGGTCGTAGGGTAGTTCTATTTTTAATTTTTTGAGGAACCCTCCACACCGTTTTCCAGAGCGGCTGCACCAGCTTGCATTTCCATAAATGTTGTCTTTTTAAAGTTACTTTTCTGATTGTTGTTGATGAATAGGAATGTAACTGAATCTCCCTGATTTTCTTAGAAGAAAAAAAAAACTTATCAGTGAATAATAGCAAAGGGGGTATAGTTACAGGGAGCAGATAAATATAATTCCAAAAGATATTTAAGCAAAAACAACACAGGCCAAAAAAAAAATAACATAACATATAATAACATAATTGGTTATTATAGTATTATTCTCTCAGCAGTTGATAGAGCAACTAGACAAAAACTGAGAAGAGCGGGGGCGCCTGGGTGGCTCAGATGGTTGAGCGTCTGACTTCAGCTCAGGTCCTGATCTCCCTGTTTGTTAGCTCAAGCCCCACATCGGGCTCTGTGCTGACTGCTCAGAGCCCAGAGCCTGCTTCGGATTCTGTGCCTCCCTCTCTCTCTGCCCCTCTCCCTCTCGCACTCTCTCTCTTCTTCAAAAATAAGTAAACTTTAAAAAAGTTTTTAAGGGGCACCTGAGTGGCTCAGTGGGTCAAGTGTCCGACTTCAGCTCAGGTCATGAGCTCACACTTTGTGGGTTCGAGCCCCGCATCAGGCTCTGTGCTGACAGCTCGGAGCCTGGAGCCTGCTTCGGATTCTGTGTCTCCCTCTCTCTCAGTCCTTCCTCCACTCACACTCTGTCTCTCTCTCTCTCTTTCAAAAATAAATAAACATAAAAAAAAACCCCGGAAAACTGCATCCAAAAGAATAAAATAACATTTAACCAAGGAGGTGAAGGATGTGTGTATTGAAGGCCACACATTAATGGGAGAAATGGAAGGAGACACACATAAAAGGAAAGATTCTATGCTTATGGATTAGAATAATCAATATTATGAGAATGTCCATACTACCCAAAGCAAGCTACAGACTCAATGCAATTTCTATCAAAATTCCAGTGGAAATAGAACAAATAGTCCTAAACTTTGGATGGAACCACAAAAATCCACAAGTAGCCAAAGCAGTCTTGAGGAAGAAAAACGAAGCTGGAGGTTTCATGCTTCCTGATTTCAAACTATCTTACTGAGCTATAGTAGTTCAACAGTATAGTGTTGGCATGAAAACAGAAACACAGATCAGTAGCACAGAATAGAGGGCCCAGAAGTAAACACACACACACTTGTATAGTCAATTCATTTATGAGGAAGGAGCCAGGAATATATAATGGGGAAAAGGACAGTCTCTAGAAGGAAACATAAGCCTGAATCTCCTTGACGTAAGTCTTGGCAATGATTTTTCAAATCTGACACCAAAAATCAAAATCAACATAAGCAACGATAAATAAGTGGGGGCTACATCAAGCCAGAAAGCCTCTGCACACCAAAGGAAACCGATAAAATGAAAGACAACCCACTGAATGGGAGAAATACTTGTAAGCCATGTGTCTGATAAGGGGCTAATATCCAAAGCACATAAAGAACTCATACAACTCAATAGCAAAGAAACAAACCAACCAATTTAAAAATGAGCAGAGGAGCTGAATAGACATTTTCCCACAAAAGACATACAGATGGCCAACAGGTTCATGAAAAGATGCTCAACGTTGATAATCATCAGGGAAATGCAAATTGAAACCGCAATGAGGTGCCACCTCACACCCGTGAGCATGACGAGTCTCAAAAAGAGATGAAAACATAAGTGTTGGTGGGGCTGTGAAGAAAGGGGACCCCTGTGCACTGTTAGTGGGCATGTAAATTGGTGCCGCCACTGGGGAAAACGGTATGGAGTTTCCTTAAAAAGTTATACATAGAACAACCACATCATCCAACAATTCCACTTCTGGGTACTCATCCCGGGAAACAGAAATGCTAACTTGAAAAGGTATATGCACCCCCGTGTTCATTGCGACGTCATTTACAATAGCCACGCTATGGAAACGAACTACATTTCCACGGACGGATGAATGGATTAAGCAATTGTGGTACCTATGTGATGTATATGAATATTATTCAGCCGCACAAAGGATTGAAATCTTACCATTTGTGGCAATAGGGAAGGACCTCCAGAACATTATGCTAAGCGAAATAGGTCAGAGAAAGACACTGTATGATCTCTCTAAAGCTCATAGATACAGAAAATAGATTGGTGGTGGCCAGAGGTGGGGGGTGGGTCGTGGAAGAAATAAGTGAATGGGGATTAAATATATATATTTTATATTTATATATCTTTACCCATATCTAATGAAATAATGAGCAGGATGTTGCTCAGATGCATCCACTGGGGGGAAAAACCCTAAGAGATGTGGAAAATTTGAGCAATGCCATAGACCACCTTGACTGAAGTGATATTTATTGAAGTCTACACCCCCAAAGGCAGAATACACAATTTTACATTTTCATCAAGATGTACTATATACTGGATCATAATGAAAAATGTTGTTCTTAACTTTGTTCCCCCATATACCATGTGTCTTCTTCTCTAGATGCTTTTAAGATTTTCTCCTCATCACCAGTTGGCTTCTTTACGTGAAACTGTCTTTACGTTTATCCTGCTTGGGATTCGTTGGGATTCTCGGATCTGTGGGTTTACGGCGTACATCATATTTGGAACATTTTTGGCAATTGTTTCTTCAGATATTTTTCCTGCCCCATCCTCATATTCGTTATCTTTTGTTGCATAAACATATACCCCCAAACTAGTGGCTTAAAACAACAAGCATATTGCCTGGGGTGCCTGGGTGGCTCAGTCGGCTGAGCATCCGACTTCGGCTCAGGTCATGATCTTGCAGGTTGTGAGTTCGATCCCCGTGTCAGACTCTGTGCTGACAGCTCAGAGCCTGGAGCCTGCTTCAGATTCTGTGTGTGTGTGTGTGTGTGTGTGTGTGTGTGTGTGTGTCTGTCTCTCTCTGCCCCTCCCCCACTCACACTCTGTCTCTTTCTCCTTCAAAAATAAATAAACATTAAAAAAACAACAAGCATATTATCTCACACAGTTTTTGTGGGTCAGGAATGTGGGAGCAGCTCATCTGGGTGCCTCTGGCTCAAGGTCCTTCATAAGAAGGCCCCAATCTACGTGTCAGCTGGGGCTGCAGTCACATGCTGGTTTCAGTTTTCCACCACGCGGACCCCTTCCTAGGGCTGCCCGCGTGCTTTCAAACATGGCAGCCAGCTTCCCCCAGAGTGCATGGTCCGAGAGAGAATAAGGCTGAAGCCACAAAGTCCTTTATGACCTGTCCTCAGAAGTCATACAACATCATTCCTGCAGTGTTTGAGTGGTAACTAGATTAGCCCTATTCAGGGTGGAGAGGGGCTGTCAAGGTCATGGATCCCAAAAGATGGGGATCATTGGGAGCCATCTCAGAGAATGGCAACCACGCTACTAGCTTTCTTTCCTCAACCCCTGAGTCTCCAGTTATAGGTACACTAGACCACCTGATCTTGTCCTGCAGGTCACTGGCACTGTTTAATCTCATTTTTTCCTTTGTACTTCATTTTGGATAGTTTCTCTTGCTATGTCTTCAAGTTCCCCAATCTTTTCTTCTGCAGCATCTAATGAGTTGTTGATTCCATTCAGTGATATTTTATTTCAAACATTGTATTTTTCATTCCTACAAGTTTAATTTGGTCCAGTTGGCTGACGGTGTTTAAGTCATCTGTATTACGCTTGATGGTCTGTCAACTTGTTCCAGCAATTAACAAGAGAAGTGTTGAAGTCTTCAACAATGTGCCCAATTCTTTTCTCAGTTCTGTTTTTACTCAGTGTATTTTGAACCTCTCTTTTACTCAGTGCGTGCACATTTAGGATGGTCACATCTTAGTTAATTGACCTTTTCAGCATTGTGAAATGTCCTTATTTAAATATTTTTCCATTTTTCTACTCTAAACCTATTTGTGTGTTTATACCTAATACCGCATGGGGTCGGGGACTGATCTCTTAGCTAATCTGATGACAGCCAGGCAGAACTTGAGTATGACTTAATACTTTCCTCTGGGTCAAAATTGCCACTCATGTCCCATGTCCCATTTTTTTTCAGGGCCCTTTCATTCATGATCTTAAATTGATCTTCTCTGGTCACAGGGAGAATGACTTCCATTTTGCAGATGGGATACCGAGGCTCCAGGCAGAGGAATAGGGTACTCGAGCCCACTCCCATGGCCACCAGAGGGGGAAGCCCGGCCTTCTGGCTTGCGGCCAGCTCTCCTGTCCCACTGCAGCTGTGAAGGAGGCTCCAGCTTCCTATGGAGGGTTCCTCCCTCATCACGCAAACAAATGGACCCTGATACAGGCCATTTTGCGTTCAAATTGGGTTGATCAGAAACTACTTACCCAACCACATCAGAAGGCACGTTGACATGGGTTTCCCAGAAACTATAGGAGGGAGGTTTGCCCTAGAATTAGTTGGCAGCTTGTACCTATTGTTAAAGAAGAAAAAAAGTCTTGTAAATCTCTTCAACGCTAGGAGAATGAGCATCATTGAAAGAGGTTTGGGATTTTTTTTTTTTTTTAAAGAAAACCCTCACAGCCTTCTGCCTGCCGTACAGCTGTAATGGGGCAAAAGGGGAAACTGAGCTCGCCTGAGCAAAGGATCGGATATCAAAGGCAGTGTTTCCCGCCTGAGTGTGGTATTCGTTGGGCCCCATCTGGACTCCTGCCCCCACACCATAGTCTGGAGGTGGGTGGGTGGGGAGCATCTCCTTTCACAGACCACTCCACCTGCTCCTGTCTCCTCTCCTGCCCACCCACTTCTGGCTCAGGTTAGCGCTGGAAGCCACCCACGTGTCTGTGAACCGTATACTTCGTCTGTCCAGATAAACCAGGAGGGTGTGGATGCTTCCAATGGGTTTCCCAGTCAAACTTCGGAGGGCGTTTTAACTCACAAGTAGCTCCTAACCAGCACGGTGAACCCCTGCCGGGGACCGTGGGGGCACAAAGGTGAGCCCGTCCCGGGGGAGTGGATGTTAAGCAGTGGAGACACACGTGAATGTGTGAACACCAGAGGCTCAGACACGAGAAGTGACTCCAGGACACCATGAACTGTTAAGTGACATTGGGGACAACGGAGGTTATGGGGCCAGAGAAGGGATTCGGAGGCAGGTTGTTGGATGTGGACAAGGCCCCTACTGGGTGCTCCCGTAGGACGCAGTTTTGTCCCAGGACGAGTTGACAGCTTGCACTTACTGTTACACAAAGAAAAGCATGTTTTGGGGGCGCCTGGGTGGCTCAGTCGGTTAAGCGTCTGACTTCGGCTCAGGTCATGATCTCACGGTCGGTGAGTTCAAGCCCCACGTCGGGCTCTGTGCGGACAGCTCGGAGCCTGGAGCCTGATTCGGATTCTGTGTCTCCCTCTCTCTGACCCTCCCCCGTTCATGCTCTGTCTCTCTCTGTCTCAAAAATAAATAAACGTTAAAAAAAATTAAAAAAAAAATAAAGTGGGGAAAACTGAGGCTGGGGGGTGGGGGACTTCAGGCACAGTTTCCAAGACAAGCCTCTCAGGGGAGAGGGTCTGTGTCTCAAAGGCCAGGTAAGGGGGGGTGAGGCTGGGGGGCTTTGGGAGCAGGGTGGCCCCAGACCTGTCTGGGAGACAGCAGGGGCCCCAGCATGAACTGACCAAAGGGTTTGGGCCAGCGAACGACTGGGTAAGGACGAGGTGGCGTTGGGGGCGGAGCCAGAAATCCCAGACACTCTGGTGGTTTCTGACCCAGGTGGTCATGGCTGTGGCCTTGCTGAGATCACCTTTGTCATGGCTCTGTGGGGCTGGCTGGGGCTCAGAGCTGTGGCCTTCCCGAGTGCCTATTTTATAGATGAAGGACCCGAAGCACAGGGGTGGGAGGAACTTTCTGGAAGTACAGGGGAGTGAATGGCCATGCAAGGAGACTACCAGGACTCTCGGCACGGTGGTCTCTACTCCCACACTTGGTGACAGTCTCCTCCCTTGTGCTCTGCAAAGGCTGTTGGGGTTGGGGGGGCTGTCCCCCGCCCTCTGCCCTCCCACATTCCCTTAGAGACCCAGGAGAGACTTGCCTTGCAGTGAGGCCTCTGACTCTAGCCGTGGGATGGAACAGCTCCACATGGGGTTGTCTGGAAATGCAGGTTCCGGAAGCCTGGATTTGGGCATTGAATGACAGCTCCTGCCGCCTGTGGGCACAGCCACATCTTTCCTCGGGATAGCTTTCCGGCTGTCCCTTCTCTGTCCTCCCTCTAACAGAATGTGCAGGCCACTTCTCTGAGTGCGAGGCGCGGTCTGGCTCCCTGACCTGGTAGGGGTAGGGGGAGCTGGTGATGATTTGGGGGGCCAGCGCCCTGGGCATTTGCAGGAGGCACTGCCGGGCGGCCAAGGAAGATAATGAAGCTTAAACAGACGCCCCACCCATGTGGGTTCATCCAGGGCTCTCCATGGGCCTCTCTGCTCCAGCCTATAAGTCGTTCTTGCCCCTTTGTCTGGTTTCTGGGCTGGGCGCCGGCCCCCACGACATCCTGCCCCAAGCCGACCTCAGGGAGCTTCTCACCCAGGGCCACAATGACCAGGATTCTAAACGATTGGTTTTGGGCTTCACTCGTCTCTGTAGCGTGGTGTCCTTGTTCTTAAACAGATCCTCCAGACCGCAGGCACTGAGCCGCCTGCTTCCTCCACTGGGGCCGTGGGCAGAGGTCTGGGCAGTGTCTTGTGGTCGCACTTCCCACAAGGAGGTCCGCTGGAAGAGTGTGGCCCATCACCCGTCTTCTAACAAGAACAGAGCAGGTATACAATTCCCTGATCCCAGGGTTTGTGGGGATCTTGGGTCCCCATGGAGGCTTCTGGTTAAAAGGAAGTGAGGGGGGCAGAGAGGGGCGGGGGCAGGGTTCTGTGGGATCTGGGTCAGACCAGATGGCAGGAGCAGGTGAGCAGGTGAACAGGTGTGCAGGGCTCAAGGATACCCTCCCGTCTCCTCCCCACCCCTTCCCTCCATCTCCAGGCCCCACCCTCACCGAGTGCAGGACAAGATGCCAGAGGAAGCTCGCTTTGTCTGGCCTTTCTAGCCCCAGGGAGAGCTGACCAGCCCCCACTGAGCGTAAGGATGTGCAGACTGCCCTATGAGGGCACATGCCCTGCTGTCTGGGTTACGAGGGTGCACCCTTGTGGGCATGTTCCCAGGTGCCCACATGCATGTGTGCCCAAGTGTGACAAGGGAGGGTACATCGTGGTGGGAAAAGGCGTTACCACCAAGAGGCAGATAATGTCAACAGCAGGGAACTCTTCCTGTCAGCCCTTGGAATCTAGACTTTGTTCAATACAGCTCTTTGGTTGTGCTGGCTCTGAAGACGAGTTTTAGGATCCCTCTTGGTTTGGGATTTCTACGAATCCCAAGAAGTTACTTTGTAAGTGAAATAGAGGAAAAGCTATCTGTTTATCCACCTACATATCCAACCATGTACCATCCGTGTATTCATTCATCTACCCACTCATCTGTCCATTTACCAATCCACCTGTCACCCATCTATCCGCCCATCTGTATACTCATCCACTCATCCATCCATCCACCCATTATCCATCCATCCACCCATCCACACACCCACCCATCCATCCACTTACCCACCCGCCCATCCATAATGCATTTGTCCATCCGTGCTTCTACCCATCATCCATTCATCATCCATTTATTGACTGACTAATCAATAGATAGATACACACATATACATCCAATCAAGGTTCACTGAACCCCAAATACTGCTGGGACAAACTCTGGCTGCTGGGTACTGGAGAGGCAGGTGAATCAGACATTGTGCTTGCCCCAGGGAGTTCTCGGCCTCATTCTGCAGAAAGACCAGGGGAGAAACAACAGCAACATCATGGGATCCATGCTCTAGTTGAGGCTGGTGCAGTGGGCACCCTAAGGAGCTCTTCACTCATCCACAGGTAGACCAAGGGAGGCTTCAATGGAAGGAGGCCTCGGACCTGAGTCCTGGAGGAGAAGAAGAAGCTCACGTGGAGGGAGATGGAGAAGCACATTCCAGGACAAGAGACACAGCGCTACCTCAGTCTCTTGGGACAGGTGCGGGAGTGTGGTAGCCAGTCAGCAAGGTAGTGTTCATGTCTCCTGGCTTTCATAGGTACCCTTTCCGCAGTACCCATAGTATCCTCCTATGTGGAATCAGGGCTGGTCTGCGTGATGAGTAGAGTGTGGCGAAGATGGCCGTGGTAAAGGGCACTGCAGCTTTCAGTCTGGTCTCATGCATTCCTCTATCTGTGGGAAGCCAGCTGCCATGACATGAGGACATTCAAAAGGACCCGTGGAGAGGAACGGAGGCCTCTGACCAGCAGCCAGCACCAACTTACCAGCCTTGGAAGCCAATCCCCCTCCCTGGTCAGACTTCCAGAGGACTGGCCACCAAGCCGACCTCTGCCTGCTACTTCAGGAGAGACCCCCAGCTAACACTACACAGCCACGCCCCTCCCACATTCCCGACCCACAGAAACTATGAGGATAACAAATGCTTGTAATTGCTTTGACTCATCGTGTTCGGGACAGTTTGTTATTCAGCAATAGAGAACTAATACATGGGCATGGTGAGCAGCCTGCTCAGCCCCCAGCACTGGCCCTTCCTTCTCTGTGCCGGCCACTGGGACAAAGAATGTGGCTCCCATGAATGTTTCTGACCAGGGCCAGGGCGCAGATGGAAGGAATTCCCAGAAGACACTCCTTACTTATGCACTAATTCCACAGTATTTGTTGAGGGCCCACTCTCCTGGAGCTTACCTTCTGGTGGGGGTAGACAAGCAACAAAGAGAAAAGGAAGTGAGTGCTATGAAAGAAAATTGAGCAGGATGGGGGGGGGTGAGGGAATGTCTAGGTGTGGGTGTGGGTGTGGGTGTGAGTTTAGTTGGGGAGGTGAAGGCAGGCGATGCTAATGAGGGGACATTGAGCAGAGAAGTAAAAGAAGTCTGAGAATAAACCCTGTGAACATCTGGGGAAGGAGTGCTCTGGGCTGAGGCAACCACAGTGCGTGCAAAGGTCCTGAGGTTGGAGTTTACTTGGCATGTTAGAGGAATGGCTAAGGGGCTAGCGAGGCTAGAACAAAGTGAGGGAGATTCAGAGTTGGAGTTGATGAGGTGAGGGCGGTGGGCAGCAGTCCAGGTAGGGCCTCATAAACCACAGTGATGTGTCTGGGGAATGGAAGGTGCTTGTTTCAGGCTTGGGAGCGATTTCAACACTTCTCACACTCCCAACTCCTTGACACTGGCCCACAGAAGCGGCAGAATGAATGTTCTAGGACACACATCAGCTCAGGGACGACAGGGAGGGCCCCAACCCAAGTCACGGCCAGTGGGAAGACACTCCATGTGCCTCATAGTCGTCCTTGGCATTGACTCTGGGGTACAGACAGGGAGATACCATTTCTCTCTCTTGCCCACCGTGTTGCTACGTCTCATTCCTTCTAGAGTGAAATTCAACTTTCTCGGCCTAAAGTTTGAGGCTTTATGAGGATGCCTCCAGCTCACGTTTCTAGCTTCACCTCCTACCTGAGCCCATCTTGCAGGCTGAACGTCCCCTCCCCTTTGAGACTCGTAGCTGGCCAACGTCTTTCTCCTCTTCTGAGGCTGAGCACCTTCCACGTGATGCTTCCCAGCGCCCTCCAGCCCCAGGAGAGGCTCTGTTCCTTCCCAGGCTCCCCCGCTCCCCGACACGCTTAAGTTTCTTCCAGCCTGTATTGTTTCCAATGGGCTGTTTTGGTCGTTCTCATCCTCGTCGCCCTGTAAGGAATGTGTACTTCTTCTTTGGCTACTTTATTGAGGTATAATCCGAACACTGTGATGTTCATCCTTTTTAGTTCTGACGTTTGCTGAGGTCTGACAAACGTGGACAGTGTATCACTATTACAGGACTATAGTCAGGATACAGAATATTTCTACCCTCCTCCCCGGAAGTCCTGGTGCCCCTTTGTAGACAATCCCTTCCTTTACCCCCACTCCTTGAAACCACCATCAGTCTGCTGGTCCTGCCATAACAGAACACCACAGGATGCATGGCTCAAGGAGCGGAAGTTTATTTTCTCACAGTTCTGGACTTTATTCCGAGTCCAAGGCGCAGGTATCAGCAGGGTTGATTTCTGGCAAGACCTCTTCCTGGCGTGTGGATGCTCACATTGTCATTGTGTGTTCATATGGCCTTTTCTCTGCATGCGGAGAGAGAGAAAGAGAGAGAGAGAGAGCTGTCTGGTGTCTACTCCTCTTTGTAGAGGACACAAATCTATCCGTTCAGGACTCCACCATTATGGGCCTCACTTAAAGTTAATCACTCCCTAAAGTCCTTATCTCCAAATAGAGCCACAGTGGGGGTTACAGCTTCAACATATGAATTCTGGGAGGACACAATTCAGTTCATGACGCCACTGATCTATTCTCTGGCCCTGTAATTTTGTCTTTTTCAGAACATCCTATAAATTGAATTAGATAGTATATAGCCTTTTGAGTCTGACTTTTCCGCCTTAGCATAATAAGTATCAATATTTCAATGTGTCTGTTGCTACTCCATTGATTTTCATTGCTGAGTAGTATTCCAGTGTGTAGATGTACCACAGCCTGTTTATCCATTGCTCTGTTGAAGGACATTTGGGCTGTTTCCAGTTTTGGGCAATTTTGAATAAAGCCACAAAACCCACAAACGCATATAGGTGTTTGTGTGACCATTAAGTGTTCATTTTTCTTAGGTAAATACCTAGGAGTGGGATTTTGGGTTCTACAGTTAAGTGTATAATTCGATAAGGAACTGCCAAACTGTTTTCTAAAATGGCTGCACCATTTTGCATCCCCATCACTGATGTATGAGAACTCCCATTCCCCTGCATCCTCTAATTCCTCTTCATCCAATTCCTCTGCATCCTCAAAACACTGGGTATTGTCAGGTTTTTTCAAAATAAATAATTCATTGTCTTGCCGTTCTAAGAGATAAGAGGTATTTCAATAAGGTTTCACTATGCTTTCCTTGATGGCTGATAATATTGTTTTCATGTGTGTTGTTTTTTTTGTTTTTTTTTTGTTTTTTTTTTTTGTTTTTTTTTGTTTTTTTTTTTGCCAGCCACTTATCTTCTTTGGTGCAGTGTTTGTTCAAATATTTGGTTTGCTTTTTTAGTGTGTAGTTTATTTTCTTATTATTGAGTTTTGAGAGTTCTTTCAATATTTTGGATGCATGTTCTCTATCAGATATGTGGTTTGCAAATATTTTCTCCCAGTCTGTGGCTTGTCTTTTCATTTCTAAGAGTGTCTTTCAGTGAGCAGAAGTTTTTAGTTTTTATAAAATCCAATTTGTCATTTTCTTCTTTTATAGATTTTCTTCTTGTGTAAACTTTTTTGCTGATTATGCTTTTAGTGTCCTATCAAAGAAATCTTTGCCCAACCCGAGGCTACAAGATTTAGCTCCTCTGTTTTCTTACAGAATTTTAACAACTTTAGATTTTACATTTTGGTCTATGATTCATTTTGAGCTTCTTACATATATACATTTGTAATTTTCATCAATTTTGGAAAACTTTCAGCCATTATTTCTTCAAATATTTTTTACTGTCCTTCCTTTCCTTTCTGTCTAGGACTCCATCAACATCAATGTTAGACCTCTTGATATTGTCGCGCAGGTCATGAGTCACCGTTTATTTATGTTTTTTAGTATTTTTCCTTTCTGTATTTCAGTTTAGATGGCTTTAACATTTCTACATCTTTGAGTTTAACCTACTGTCTGTGAAGTAAATTTTTCATTTCAGATGTTGTATTTGTCATTTCTAGAAGTTTCATTTGAGTGTGTGTGTGTATCTTCCATTTCTTTCTCATGTTCACACTTTCATTTCATTTCTTGAACATATTTAAAATGTTTTTTTTTTTAACGTTTATTTATTTTTGAGACAGAGAGAGACAGAGCATGAACGGGGGAGGGGCAGAGAGAGAGGGAGACACAGAATCGGAAACAGGCTCCAGGCTCTGAGCCATCAGCCCAGAGCCCGACGCGGGGCTCGAACTCACGGACCGTGAGATCGTGACCTGGCTGAAGTTGGATGCTTAACCGACTGCGCCACCCAGGCGCCCCTCTTGAACATATTTATAATGGCTCTTTTAAAGTTCATTGTAAGCTAATTCCACCATCTCGGTTGGGTCTGGCTCTGTTTCTTTTGACTAATTTTTCTCCTGGTCTTGGGTCACATTTTGCTGCCTGTTGGCATGTCTAGCAATTTTCGATTGTATGCTGGGCATTACATACGCCACATTGTTCTGAGTTTGGATGAGGTTGTCCTCTTTCACAGTGGATTGAAATTTGTTTTGGCAGGCAGCAAAGTTATTTGTGGATCAGTTTATTCCTTTTGAAGCTTGTTTTCTATCTCTGTTGGGGCAGTTCTAGAGTAGCCTATACTGCATGGCTAGTTTACATATATGACTAAGGCATGGTCATTCTGGGTTTCCAATGAATGCCCCAGGTATTCAACAAGGGCTTTCCATCCTAGCTGGTAGGAACTTGCATGGGTCTCAGGTGAACTCTGGGACCTGGCTGAGTTTTGCCCAGCCTTGTGCAGTTTCTCCTCACATATGTGCAACTTAATCTTCAACCAAATACTCAAGAGGACCCTGTGAATGTTTCTGGAATTTGTTCTCTATAAATTCTTTCCTCTCCAGTACTCTGCCTCACAAAGTCTAGTTGTCCTGACCTCCCCCAAGCTCCTGTGTTTCCTCAACTCAGTGAGATCACTAAATACCCTTTCCCTGCATTCTGGGTCCCCAGAAAGAATGCCAAGTTGGCCATGGGGCTCAATGTTGTTTTCTCCTTCTCTAGAGAATAACAATCTTAAGTTGCTTGTTTTCCAATACCTGAAAAGATCTGTTTCATATATTTTGTTTAGTTTTCTGGTTTTTAATTTTTTTAATGTTTTCTTATTTTTGAGAGAGAGAGAGAGAGAGAGAGAGAGAGAGAGAGAGAGAAGCAGGGAGATAGGGAGACACAGAATCTGAAGTAGGCTCTAGGCTCTGAGCTGTCAGTACAGAGCCTGATGTGGGGCTCGAACTCACAAGCCACGAGATCACGACCTGAACCGAAGTTGGATGCATAACCAAGCCACCCAGGCACCCTACTGATTTTGTTTTTTAATGAAAGAGGGTAAGTCCCATACCAATTATGTCTTCATGGGTGGTGCTGGAAATTCCACTTTTAAGTTTCTTTACCTGAGAAATTGGGATGACAATACCTACCTCCTAGGCTTACATGCAGTAAGACACAGGCGTGTTGGACCCAATCCTCACGCCTTTTCAGTTCCTCTACTGCCTTTAAAAAAAATCTCTTGGTTTGACACCTTATTCTTGTTGGTTCACTGCTCTGCCTTCAGACTTGGATGAGAAAACATTCCATGGGGAATGGGGTCCAGCTTCCTGAGCATTTTCTCTTGAGATGAAACAACCTTTGTGGTGAATCTTGACCTAAAGGAAATGGGACATGGGATGGAGCCAGGCTGTTAAATCCTCCCACCTCTCTCCCTTTTGTGGGCTCTTTGATGGTGTGATGGTGCGGAACCCCCCTGAGAGGAACTCCTCCCTGTCTCTGGAAAGCTTATTAGAGAGCTTAGCTGGTGCAATGCTACATGGCCGTCCTCACTTCACGTTTTCCTTTCCCTCTCTTGCATGCTCCTGAACCTGGGCTTGCTCACACAAGGTGTGGGTGCATCACACACCATGCAGCACCGGGCAAATAGCTGTGCTTGGCGACCGGGACTCACCAGATTTCACTGGTTGATCTGAAATGGGAAGGGAGTGGCTCTCCACACACACACACCATCCAAGGAAGTCAGAGTTCTAGATCTAAAACTCAAGGAGACGGCTTCTCCTTTAACCTCCGCTTTAAACAAGACGCAGAGGACATTACTGGATCTGAAGGACACAGTGAGGGCTCTTGTGAGGTTCTGGGACAGGTTAGAGAAGCCCTTTCCACTCTAAGTCCCAGACTGGTTGGGGGGGTGGGGTGTTGAGAAGGACCCCAACCCATTTATTTTGCTGACAAGAAGCCTGAGGGCCGAGGTGGGTTCCAAGCCTCTGGGTTCCTAGACCCAGCTGTTTCCCCTACACCATAGCTCCGTGCTTAGAAATAAGAAATTCAATTTTTCAACGTTTATTTATTTTTGGGACAGAGAGAGACAGAGCATGAACGGGGGAGGGGCAGAGAGAGAGGGAGACACACAGAATCGGAAACAGGCTCCAGGCTCTGAGCCATCAGCCCAGAGCCTGACGCGGGGCTCGAACTCACGGACCGTGAGATCGTGACCTGGCTGAAGTCGGATGCTTAACCGACTGCGCCACCCAGGCGCCCCTGAACAAATTTATTTCTTGACTGTCATACATTCACGGGGCTCAGAATTCTAAGGGCACTAAAATTCACCTCTTACTCCTAACCCCCGGCCATCCGGTTTCCTTCTCTGGAGGGCACCGATGCGAACACTTTCTTGGATGCTAACACAGCCTTCTGAAGACTCTTTTATACATATAGAAGCATTTTTCTTTTTTCCCGTCTTTCTTACCGTCTTAAAAAACACACACCATAAAGGTTACCATCTTAACCATTTTTGAGCGTGCAGGTCAGTGGCCCTGAGCATGCTGACAATGACACGCAATTGTCGCTGCCACATCCTCATGGAGAACATTTACATCTTCCCAGACTGAAGCTCCTCCCTGGAAATGCCAGCCCCCCACTCGCCCCTCCCTCAGCCCCAGCCCACCATCCTACTTTCTGGCTTTGTGATTTTGATGACTCTCCAGGGATAGGGGAATCTTTTTGGAGAGTCTCCAGGTGATTTGACTGGGGGGCTGGGTCGAGGTCCTGGAATCTCGGGGCGGTGGGTCCCCAGTATGGTGCCTTCCGAAGCGCGTCCTTGAACCTGTAAATGTGGCACTGGATTCCTTTTCTTTCCCTTTTTTCCTTTATATTTTGATGCAGCCTGTCTTTTGTTTCCACATTTCCTGGACTCAGCCGCGTTTCCCACCCCATTCACGGGCAAAACGCTGCATCTGTCTTAGGAGCTTGGGCATCCCTGCCCTGCTTCCTGTAGGCCTTGGGGCCGTGTGTGCCTCAGTGTACCCACCTGCACAATGGGTGTCGGCCCGTCACGCCGACTTACTGTGGGCCCCCAGGGGGTCTGGCTCCCTACCCGCTGCGCGTCGTGGGCACGCGGTCTCATCCCCACTGTGTTTCCTGTGGCTCCCGTGTGGGGTCCCGCGCGGGAGGTTTGTGCCTGCGTGGGGCAGCGGGGCACCGGGGCCTGGGTCCGCCTGTGGGGACTGTGTGAATCAAAGCAGCGGGCCGCGGCTGGAAAAACCTGGCAGGACGTTTAACGTGGCCTCTTGGCAGACCGATTGTGCAACTGCCTTTCCTCCCAGGGAAACACGTCTGCCCCTCAGAGAAGGTGCGAGAGTTCCTGGACACTGACGGGGTCCTGCTTGGTGAACTAACTCTTCATTATTCTGTTCCCGGGGCTCCTGCGTTGGCCCGGTGCCCAGTGCACAGCCGCGCGCCCGCATGGGGTCCCCCAGACGCTGGGCTGCAGATAGTCCTGGGGTCCCCCCCCCCTCTCGGAAGTGCCCACGCCGGCCCGTCCTTGTCCGCTCGCCCAGGACAGACATCAGCGAGCTCGTCCTCTGGTACCTGAACATCTTGTTGGTGAGGACACGCGGGTTCCCGTCTGCCTGCACCGGTCGGCTGCGCATGGGGCTGGGGTTTTGGCACTTGGGCTCACTGTACCCCTCCCTCTCTGGGTCATTGTTTAGCCTTTTGTCACCTCCACAGCCCCCCCCCCCCCCCCCCCCCCCGCTTCCAGGACTGGAAACACCACCTGCTGTTACGACTTCCAAGTGGGATCATTCAAAACCCAAAGTGGCCAGACACGGGCGTCGAGAGCGATGAGATAGGCCTTGATCCCCAGGAGCAAGGGGGGGGGGGGTATGGCTGCCCTGAGACCACCCCAGGCAGCCCCTCCCCAGGTCTGTTTACCACTACCTACCGCCCCCGCCGACCATGAGCTGGAGGCGACGCCTCCACCCGGCACCCATCGGCCCTCTTGTTTCTTCCCTGTCTCTTCCCGGCATCCCACAGGCACAAGAGCAGGGTCTGGACGCCGTCACAGTTCTTCCCAGCCACCTCGTCCCCCTCGCCCTGTTTCCTTGTCTGCAAAATGGGCGTGGAAGCCTTTGGGACATGCTTGTCCTGCAGAGCTGTTCCGGGACAGAGGCTGTTCTCGCCTCCCGGCTAGTTTCTTACTGAATCAACAAGCAGTCGCCTCACCTGGGTACCAGGGCACAGCACTGAGTACCGCCTGGTCCCTGCCCCAGGGAGGTGGCCGTGGGAGGGGCAGGAGCCTGGAAGGTGTGTTCGGGGGGACCCTTCCCAGGCGACACCAAAGGGCTCTGGGTTTGGGGGTGGCAGCCAGGATGCCGAGGTGGCCACAGTCACGGACACGGATGCCAGACTCCTGGGCTCACATCCACGGCCTCCCCGTCCTGGCTGCAAGCCTCAGTTTCCCCAGCTACTCCCAGGGGGAGACGGGGGGGGGCGGGTCTTGTGCCGATGAAACGACTGAGTAGTTCTAGGAGGCACAGCTCAGCACCGGGCAGACGCTGCTCAGAGGTCGTGAGCACAAAACCGTCCTCGAGAGGCCAGAATGCGGCAGGTGGATGGGGACTTTGTTGCTGCTGGGCCCGATTTCAGTGTTTCTGAAAAATGGAGCAGCCAAGGGCACTGACCCCCGCTGAGGAAGGTCAGGAAGGGGCTCGGAGTGGCCTGTCCAACAGGGGCCGGCCTGCCACCCGCCAGCCGCTATCTGTCTGGGCTCTGGGGCCACCTTCCCGGGGGGAGCGGGCAGGGAAACCGGAGCCCGGGGCGGGAGGCGCGGGGCTGTTTCATCCACCTCGGGATGGCGGCGAGTTCCAGGTGAAGCTATTGTTCCCGCGCACGGGTGGGGATAATGCGTCCCGACAGCCCCAAGGATGGGCCCCCGCGGGCCCCCGGGTTACAGACCGGCCCAAGAATGGCCCCCACGGTCTGGCCTCTTTGCGTGCTTCCGGCCCCCGGGCTCAGACACACCTGGGAGCGGTGCGGCCCGTTCACTAAGCGCTTTGGCCAAGGTCACCATCAGCCGGGGACAGAGTGCCCCTTGTCGAGGGCGCCAGCCCAGCCTTTGTGCCCTGCGGGCTGCCCCCGACCACAAGAATTCCCCCTGCTCACCCTCATTCACACAGGGAGGGTGCTCACTGCCGGGGTGGGGGGGTGGGAGGGCTGCTCTCCCTCCCCCTCCCTCCCTCCCAGGCCGCCTTTGGGCCGGAGGCTAAAGCCTTCGCCAAACAAGCCTCGCCCACCATTTTCCAAAACCTAATTGCCACGCTGTGTCTGTGATGGGCACGGACCCAGGGCTGGGCCTGCCAAGAATTTCCCCGTGTGAATACCTGCGCAGGGCATCTCCTGTGGGAACCGGGAGTCACACAGGGCCTGGCGTTTGTCCCCAGCCTGTCTTGTGACATTAGGCGGATCAAAGCCCCATTGTAAAAAGTCATGTTCGCTCTGTTTGTCCGCCTGGAGCCTGCGTCCCGGGACGGCCCTTCCCTCGTCTCGGGTTCGGGGAGGGAGCTGACCATCGAGAGATGAGATGTGGGCCCCCGCATTCCTTCTGGAAGGAGCCCCGCCAGGAGGGAGTGAAATTGTCTCTCCTGGGTCAGAGGCTGGGCGCGCCCTGAGAAAGCACGAGAAAGCGTGGGGGCAGCCCAGCTCCTGGTGTCTTCAGAGGAACAAGCTTCAACCTGGCTCTGCAAATCGCAGCTAAAAGGCAGAGAAAAACGTCACCGACGCTGAAATCACCGAGGCTTCAGAGCCAGCGATGAGGGAAGGGCCGCGGGAAGGGGCCGGGGGTGGCCTCTGCCCGGCACCCCGGGGGGAGGGGGGGTGGCGGGCGGGGAGGAGGGCAGGCTTGGACAGGCCTCGGCAGGGAGTGCTAGGAAGGCGCTCGGGGCTCCCAAGGGGCGGCCTCCCTCACTCCCAAGACCCGCCGCCACTGGGTGTCGGGGTGGGGGGGACCCGCCGCTGAGTGTCCAGTGAGGGGGGCCGGTCAAACCACTGAACCACCTGCGTGGCAGCGTGTGAGCCAGAAGGGTCCTGCCACCTGCTGTGGGCCGCCCGGGGCACGTGTCGAGCGCCGGGACGGCTCGGTGACCTCTGTCTCCGCGAGGACGTGTGTGCCACCTGCTGCCATCCCTGGTGTGTTAGTCAGTAACAAGGTCCCCACCAAATCTCCGTGGCTCAACCACGAAACTCGCTTTTCTTCTCGCGCGGAGCGCAGAGCGGAGGGGCGGCCGCTGTCCATGGGGCGAGCCCGAGAGGGAGGTCCAGTGGGTGTAGACCATCACATCTGCCCTGCTCAGTGAGACCCGCTCGTGTGTTTGAGACGCCAGGGATGTGACGTGGAGCAGGCCACCAAACGGCCTGGGCAGTGGTCACAGTTGGACCCAGCCTAACGCTCATGCTGGCACGTTTTTTTGGGGGGGGGCACAGTGCCACTCTATCTAGATCCCCTTTTCCATCTGATTCTCTCATGTCACCCCAGATGTCCCTTCTCTCACTGGGAAGATGCAGGGACTATTCTGCCCCTGGGTGCTCCCCTCAGAAGCACCGCGTCCTCTCAGCCAGGGCCCGGGGACTCGCCCAGCAGTGCTATGTGCAGTCGATGAAGGCAAACCATAGGCTTCTGGAAGGAAATGTGAGGCTGCCCCTTAGCTAAGTGACTTCCCTTGTTCTCCAGAGAACAAGGCAAAGTCATGGAGCTTGATTGGGATTCTCTCTCCCTCTCTCTGACCCTCCCCTGCTTGTGTGCTCTCTCTTTCTCTCTCTCTCAAAATAACTAAACTTTACAAAAAGGAATGGCTGGGTCCAGAGGCTCAAATGCTATCATCAGACCTCAATCTCACCTTCTCCATTTCTCATTTCTGCCTTCCTCAGAGAGTTCTAATCCTCGGATTGGCTCTGATTGATAAGAATGGGGTCACATGTCTACTTCTCAATCAACTAGTTTAGCCAGAGGGGGATCAAGAGACACTAACTGGCCATCCTGGGTCCGGGGACCATCCTTGCCTCTCTTGAGTCTCGTGGACCGGGAAGGGGCACCGTTGCACGAGACACAGTACATCGCGAGGCTTCTGTCTGTTAACAGTAGCACACATTCCAAGGTTTTCTGTGCTGGAAGTGTAAACATTCTGCAGAAGCCCAGGGGAAGGAGACGCTTCCTCCGCTCAGGGCATGGACGGTTAGGGAAGGCTTCCTGGGGGAGGTGTGTTTGCAGACAGTCAAAGGGGTGATAGCGAGGGCGTGGCAAGCAGCAGGAACAGAGGGAACAGCATGGGCCAAGAAAGGCCAAGGGCCAACGAGCATGTCTCACTTGCGGGCTCCTGATCGCTCAGTGAGCCTAGAGAGTAGGGTAGGGGACAAGACCCATGGCAGGCGGTGTTGTCCGGGACCTGTCTGACCGTTCCTCAAGATTGGGGTGAGATGGGTGGGACCCAATCCAAGGAAGGAGGAAGCACTGCGGTGGGGGGCAGGTCTGGACCTCAGGGTCTAGAATGAGCAGAGAACGTGCCATGGGCATTTCTCACGTGTGGCACCCAGGACAGGGACGGGCATGGCTGCCCAAAGGGGTCGTTCAGGCAGAAATGGGGTCTTGGCAGGTGTGATATTGCGATTTATGATAAGAGATATCTATTTGGTCTTTGTCCCCTTTGCTGGCACAAAGCTCCTGAAACCCCTGGAATTTCCTGTGATGAGAACAGAAAGGTGTTTTGTTATGTTAATGGAGTGACTCTTGGAAAGTCCCTGAGGAGGGGGGCTGGCAGCCACGGGAGCCCACCCAGGGCTTGGAGGCTTTCAGACCCACCTCCAGAGAGGGGCTGGAGCTTGAATCCATTGCGAATGGCCAATGATTTAATCAATGAGGCCTGAGTAAGGAAGCCCGCAGGAAACCCAAAAGGTCTGGGTTTGGAGAGCTTCTGGGCTGGTGGAGATTTGGGGAGAGTGATGTACCGGGAGGGCATGGAAGCCCACGGTGCTTTCTCACGCCTACGCACCTCTTCCATCTGGCCGTCCGGATTCTTTCCTTTTACAATAAACCAGTGTCCTAGTAAGTAAAATGTTTCTCTGAGTTCTGTGATTAATGTAAAATTAGATCATTAGGTGGGGCCCTAATCTCATCTGACAGGTGTCCTTGCCTGTAAGAAGAGATCAGGACACAGACACGAAGGAGGAGAGAGGCCTCAAGAGGAAGCAGCCCTGTGCACTTGTGGATCTTGGACTTCCGGTCTCCAGGACCTGAGGGGGGGAATGGATCTTGGACTTCCGGTCTCCAAGACCTGGGGGGGGGATGGATCTTGGACTTCTGAGCTCCAGGACCTGGGGGAGGGGCTGGATCTTGGACTTCCGGTCTCCAGGATCGGGGGTAGGGGGGCTGGATCTTGGACTTCCGGTCTCCAGGACCTGGGGGAGGGGCTGGATCTTGGACTTCCGGTCTCCAGGACGTGGAGGAGGGGATGGATGTTGGACTTCCGCTCTCCAGGACCTGGGGGAGGGTCTGGATCTTGGACTTCTGGTCTCCAGGACCTGGTGGGGGGATGAATCCTGTTGTTTAAGCTCTCCCATCTTTGAGACTTTCTACAGCAGCTCGAACTGACTCTACAGATGCCTGGTTGCAAAGCAGTGGGTCTGTGAGAAGGACCCCAGGGTGCTGGGGACACAGGGAAAGCAGGCCGGACACTTGGAGACAAGGGCCGCTGATGAGTGCCAGAACACCGAGCGCACACGAGCTCCGAGGTGGACTGGGCGTGGCCCCGGGCCAGGTTAGAGCAAGGTCAAAGCCACGCTGAAGATTCCTCCTACAAGGACTGACAGTGGCTGTGGGTTTGCATGGCTCTCTGCAAATCGGAGCAACGCCTGCTGTGTACGTCCCCAGCGCCTTCTTGGTGCCAGTGCCGAGGACCCCAAAGCAGAAATAACAGCGACAGCATTTTCGGCTCACTTGATGTAGGCCTTGCACCCACTGAGAGATGCATCGCCTCTGACCTTCACTGCAGCCTCCGGCTGATGTCCTCACTCCAGAGGCCTGGGAAGCCCAGGGCCACACTGCTGTTGGGCCACCCAGTTAGGATTTGAACCCAGGTCTATGGGACCTTGGAGCAGAGGCCCCTGGCCACTCAATTCTTGGCCTTGCTGCATCTACCAAAGGGTGGTTCTTGGCCACTTTTGAAAGAGTCTGGCGTTGATGTGGGGCCCTTGGCAGCTCTAGACTGGGCCCCCATACATCTCCCCTCATCCCCCCCCCCCGGATCCTCACAGTTGGGGGTCTGGGTTCGGGGGTGCTACTGGGCTGTAGAGCACCAGAACCCTGATGCAGGGACAGAGTGTGGAGTTAGGGACATGGGGTCACCAGGACTACCCTTCTGCCAGTGAACAAGGCTCAGGCTGTGGCCTCTGCTTGTTTTTTAGCTCTGGGGACAATAGGGCTGTGTCTGGGGTGCATGAGAACAGCTCTGGCCCCCTGTGTGTGCTGATCAGAGACCTCAATCCCAGTGGCAGTCCAGGTGGCATTGTTCCTGCATTCTGAAGCCATAGCTACCCCTTCCTCTTGGGGTCCCTGTTTCCCCAGAGCAGGCTTTCGATTGGCCCCCAATCGAGAAAACTGAGAGATGGAGTCCTGTTCCCGGGGTCCCTGCAGACACTGGGGAGAAGAGGGATCTGGAGGAGAATAAGGCCATACACACTGTCGGCCAGAGAGATGGGCCACAGCAACCTCCTGGGGGCCCCTGCAGGTGCCCTGCACAGGCTTGAGCTCTGCATGGGTGGGCACCACTCTATATGAGCTCTGGGAGGACCACTCAGGGAGACGGGAAGGGGATGGGTCCAGTGAGTGCCTGGGCTTCAGAATCACAGGTAGGTAGACAGGAGGGTGGCCACTCAGACTGCCACCTGTGTGATCTACTGGAGGCTAGGTGCCAGCCCCTGAGCCTCACCTATGCTGTTCCTTCCACCTTCCCTACCTGGCTCTCATCTTCCTCTCCATGGTGGGAAGAAAGCTGAGGTCTCCTGTGTGCCAGCCCCCTGCCCACACTGCCATGTCTTGTCCTCAAAGGACAACTGGACTCACCTTGGGGTCAGCCAGAGAGCACTGCCCCACGGCGCACAGGGAATGACAGAGCCTTAGCCAACCTGGGTTGATTTTTCTGAGATTTTCTGAGAGCGTATTTATTGAGAGAGGAAGTTGCAAGAGGTGAGAAATTCATCCAGAAACTTGAGGAATTGGATACTTAGAGAGCAAACCCTTTATCACAAGGGGCTGTGTCTCCTTGAACCTATACACCTGCAGATTCCTGGCACTCACTGTTTATCTGCTGGAGATTAAAAATCTGAAAAAGTTAGTTGTTAGCATGAAAATCCCAGAAGAACTGGCTGGTGGTGATTTACTTGAGAACATAAGCTCTCTCTGATATCCTGGGGCCCAGCCCGGGAGGTTACCAGTTTTCAGAATAGCCCTGACTCCCAGACCCAGTCAGGCTTCCTGCCCAGGCCTAGGTGGGGTCACCTGGGCCAGGGGTGGGAATGCAAAGTCTGAGGCTCCTCCTCAGACTTGCTGAATCAGAAACTCTGGGGGCGGGGAATAGGGAGGTAGTCCATGTTCATGGATTGGGAAACCCAGTATTGTTTCACATGTAGATTCAACATGAGCCCAAAGTCTCATTAAGCTGTTTTGTAGGTGTTGAGGAACAGATTCTAAAATCTATGTGGAAAGACACGGGTGACAGAGTAGTCAATGCAATTCTGAAAAAGATGAGACTTCGGGGGCAGGGTCAGCACCCTGTGTTTTAATAAGTCCTCAGGTAATGGGCACCTGGGTGGCTCAGTTGGTTAAGCATCCAACTTTGGCTTAGGTCATCATCCCCAGGTTCATGGGTTCAAGCTCCCCCATCTGGCTCTCTGCTGACAGCTCAGAGCCTGGAACCTGTTTCAGATTCTGTGTCTCCCTCTGTCTCTACCCCTCCTCCACTCACACTCTGTCTCTCTTTCTCTCTATCTCTCTCTCAAAAAAAGTCCTCTGGTGAGTCTGGGGCACCGCCTGGGAACCACTGGGAAAGCACAGAAGTTGTGGGGGTGGGGGGTGAAGGGGACCACATCTGGAGGCTGAAGTGTTTAAGGGCTTCCTCCCTTAACACTCTTCCCTTAAACACTCACCTGGTGAGTGGGCATCTGCGTTCTCCCACAAACACACCCCAAGGTTGCTTCTGGGGCAGGGGAGGGCGTGATTCTGACTGGGCCAAGTTGGAGTTGTGTCTAGCATTGAGGATCTGCTGGAGAAAAGGCAAGGTGTGCCCATATATTAATGAAGTCTGTCTCTATCATATGTGTTTTAAACTCTAGCATAATCCTGGTGTCTTTCACAATCCCCCACTGGCCACTGTTCTGGTCCCTCTTGATACCTTCTAAAGGACCATGGTCACTTTCCTTCCCCTGGACTCCTCACCTCTGGGCTGGCTGCCTCCACCAATGTTTCTCCCATACGGGCCACCAGCATGGCCTTCCTAAAGCACAACGCTTTTATGTGTTCTGAGTACTCAATTTTAATTTTTTTCCCTTAGTAGCTTCTGGGTTTTCTGTCTGGCCTAGGAATACTTTCTGCACTGTGAGGTTATAAGGATATTTATCTTTATTACTTTCCATATGCTTGTAGTTCAAAAAGCAAAAACAAAACTCCTTTGCCTTTAACTCGTTTGGAAATTATTCTTGTGTACAGTGTGAGGTAGGGATTTAGCTTTGTTTCTAACTGGATGGTCAGCTGTCCCAGCTCTTTTCAGCAAAGAATCTGCCCTTTGTCATGTTTTAAGTTCCAGTGTCTATTGGGAAGAGCCTTTGAACTCTTTCTCTCCCACGGATCATTTTGTCCTCATGCCACGAGTATACCATTTATTTGCCGTAGCTTTGGAATCAGCTTTAATATCTGGTCAGTCACCTTCCTTCATGATTGTCCTTTGCAGAGCCATCTTGACAACTTTTGTGGGTTGATTTCTCCCCCCCTGAGCATCAGATTCACATGGTCCAATTTTCCCCCTAAAAAAGGAGAGGAGATTTGGTCTCATTTTTAAAGAAATGCCACAAACCAAAACTCAGAGTCTTGCTGGGATTCTGAAGGGAATAGAATAAGTATATATAATCCTTGAAGATTTGGCCAATTGTGATGGTCGATCCTTCTCAGAGAACATCTCTCTTCGTTTATTTAGGACTTGATTTAAGTTCTTTAATGGCATTTCATCATTTTGTCAAGGAAATCTTGTACGCTTCTGATTAGATGTGTTTCTAACCATTTCATGGCTAGCTCGGCGAGATTAGGGCCTCAGGACATGGCAAGCCTGGGAGAGGCAGAGCAAAATCTGCCACATGGTGATGAGGCACGTTTCTAGCAGGTGCTTACTCTGTGGGGTCGCTCTGGCCTTAAGTGGCCACACCAGCTTGTAAGCCCAGCTCGTGGGGATTTCCGGGGCCAGGTTTGGCTTTGATGTTGGATCCCTTTAAGCTCAGCTCGCTGTCATACTGAACTTGGGTTATCAGGATTCATCTGGAATTTTACCATGAAATGGTGGCATGAAAGGGTGGGCTCCTCCTCTGTGCCCTCAATATGTCCCCGTGCTCCCTTCTTGCTATTGGTGACATAGTTAACACTCCTGCGACCCTTTATGACTCAAAGAGCCGGACAGCAGCTTTGCCTGGACGGCGTGAAGGGTTTGGTGGGATCTGAAGCTGAAGCCAGCGTTCCAGCGTGGCTCGCACACACAGGACTCACATTCCTCCCTCGCACCAGCACGGTGCCCCTGACCCAGCCCCAGAGTTAAATGAGAGAGCCATCCCAAGCCAGGAGAGTGGCTCTGAAAGTTTTCTGCTTCCTGAGCCAGTGGCCCTTGCCCCACATTGGTGCCTGCTTGTCACACCAAGCCCGGTTCAGAGGCAGAGGAACCACTATCCCTCGAGATGGCGAGATGGCGGGCTGGTGGCAATTCTTGATGTCCCTGCAGGGGCCCCGCCTCTGAAATAGCTCTCCTGCTGGGGTGGGCGTTGCCAGTGGTCTTCTCCCTCTCACCTCTGTCCTTCAGGCCTTCTTGCTGGGCCCTCTCTTGCCCCACGTGGGGGGTCGGGCAGATCCTTAACAGAATGTGGAGTGAAAGAAGCTGGTCACCAGTGGCCACTTACAGTGTGGTTCCATTTCTGTGAAGTGTCCAGAACAGGAGAACCCACACAGACAGGAAGTAGACTAGCGGTTACCTGGGGCCGGGGGTAAATGGGGAGTGACTACTAATGGGAACAGGGTTTCTTTTTGGTGTGTCTAAAACGTTCTGGAAAAGACTGTGGCCATGGGTACGCAGCTCTGAGAACACACTAAAAACACTGAAAGTCGGTGAAGTCTATGGCACGTGAGTTATATCTCAATAAAGCTGTTACCAGGAAGAATATGGCCCTGACCTGCCTTTCCGGAACACAGGGACGAGAGCCAGGGCGCTCCTGAGCAGGCCCCCTTCCACTGGCCTCTCCCCGGCTCCCACGTTCGCCCCCGCTGCCTGGCCGCGGTCCCCCCCACCTCCTCGCTTCCCACCACTCCGGTCCTCCCGAGCTGGGGCACGAGGTCGGCCCTCGCCACCCCGTGTAGCTCCCCCCAGAGGCGCCCAGTTCGCAGCACAAACGGGACCTCGGCCACAGTGGGCTCCCTTCCACCAGGCGCCTCCATGGTCCACTGGCACCCGTGGCCTTCATCCCCAGCACTGTATGTGGTCAAGGCGCTGGAAGGATCCAGAAGGATCTGAAAAGAACTGAGGGCTGGCATCCCATGCCTGGCACAGAGGAGGTATATGGGAAGTCCTTATGGACAGGCCGAATCACCAGCGTCCCTGGTTTAGGCCTGGATGCTGGAGGAGGAATCAGGGAGAGGAAGAGGCGTGTAAGGGGGATGATGGGAGTCTGGGGGCCTCTCGCGCTGCGGCCTCAGCCCCTCTCACCGCGCTACGGCTCCTGGGCCCAGAGCTGAGGTTGGCCAAGGACACTCGGCAGGCGGAAGCTTCCAGAGCAGGCAGGCACTAGCACCGTGGGAGGAACACGGAGGCAAGCCCACTCGCCACAGCTGTGACTTGCCAGGACCTGCTCAGCAACTGGTTTTGTCTGCATGTCTGGGCAGAATGGGACCATCCTGGGTGTCACCAGGGTGGCGGAATTAGGGCGGCTCGTCAGCCTGGAGGGGACACACTCATCGCTGGGTCTTTCCACCCCTTTTGCGGACCCTTGTTACCAGACACCTTGCCTCGCAGGCCCTGACTTACTGTCTGTTGTTGTTACATCTGGAAGCGTCCATCCGTCCTGCTCGCGTCGCTTGGTGCCTAGCGAGGGCCAAACTTTCCCACAGAGACGTTCCCCACCCAGCGGGCGCGCTGTGTGTGGGTGGCGGCCAGGGGGACCCGAGCGCCTGCTGCACAGCCCGGCACCGAGCTCTTTGGGGGCCCCAAGGGTGACCCCACAAGGCCGGCCTCCCGGAGCTCCCAGCCAGGCCTCGGGGGTTGGGATGGGGGCCAGGCTGGTGGAAGATGGCAGTGACTAAGCCGGGGGTCTCCATGCTGTGCACGGTCTCCGCTGAGGATCCCACAGAGGGAGTGAGGGTCCCGCAGGGGGTTAAATCAGGCCCCTCCCTTCTTTTCTTTTAACTTCATTTTTATTTGTGTTTCGTTTCAATCCGAGTTAGTTAACGTAGAGTGTAATGATGATTTCGGGAGTAGAATTTAGGGATTCATCACTTACCTACGACGCCCCGGGCCCCTCCCAACAAGTGCCCTCCTTAATGCCCGTCCCCCATTTAGCCCATCCCCCTCTGGCAACCCTCCGTTTGCTCTCTGTGTTGAAGAGTCTCTTCTGGTTTGTCCCCCTCCCTGATTTTATCTTGTTTTTGCTTCCCTTCCCCTACGTTCATCTGTTTTGTATCTTAAATTCCACACGTGAGTGAAGTCATAAGATATTTGTCTTTCTCTGACTGATCTCGCTTAGCATAACACCCTCCCGTTCCATCCACGTAGTTGCAAATGGCAAGGTTTCGTTCTTTTTGATGGCCGAGTGATACTTCATCGTATATATATCCCACGTCTTCTTTGTCCATTCATCCCTCGATGGACATTTGAGGCCCCCCTTTCTCACCCTCAGTAAGGACTTATTGAGCACCTCCTGTGTGCCAGGCAGGCACCAGGCCACTTAAAGACACGGTGGTGAGGCCCTCGTGGTGGGGACGACGGTCTAGCAAACAATCCTACACACGCATCATTTCACCCCATGGAAAGGCCAGGGAGGTGCAGGGAGCGGAAGGAGGTGGCCCGTCCTGCTGGTCAGCTGGGGCCCGGGGCGGGAGTCAGCCCTCGGTGCTGTCCCGGGAGGCAGCGTGTTGCTGGGGGAAACGCAGGGTAGCAGTGGCCCGGGGAGACGAGACAGGGGCACGAGGCCAAGTCACAGGTGGGACCTTACAGGACTTTACCCTGGAGCCTTGCTGAGCTCCGGGTGCAGGGCCAGCTTCAGGGGCCGGTGGTCGTGCCCAGGACCTCCCTCCGCCAGGCCCCTGCACTCGGTCTAATGCATCATACTTGCCAGCTGGAAACTCTTACCCAGTTTTGAACAAGGGGCTTGCGTTTCCGTTTTGCTCGGCATCTCTGTGGGTCCTGCTGCCGCCCAGGAGCCCGAGCCGGGCCAGGGGCTGACTCCGGAGCCCAGGCCCCTCCACCATCCCATCTTGGCAGTGGGAGGAGGGCTGGGGCTTGCCCTCTCTGCTGGGCGGGGACGGGCCTTTCCAGGACCTGCTCCCCTCCCCTGGAAGATAATCTCCGGTTAGGAGCCCAGGCCCTCAGCGGCACATGGGCCTCTGATGTTTCACGTGGAGGGCGCTGCCCGGCGGGGCCTTGCGGAGGTGGATGGCGTGGGCCCGGCTGGGAAGGGGCGCGGACGGTCTCAGAGGCTGGGCCGAGTCCTGCAGAGCAGGGCTCCCCCAGGGCTCTGGGCTCGGCCTGGTCACAGGGCTGCCTGCTGCAGGCCAGCGTGAGTGCCAGGCAGAGGCACGCCATCCAGAACATTCTTCCCGGAGTTTGGCCCAAAGGGCAGGAACTCAGGTCCCGGCACCCGGAGCAAGCGAGCATAATTCCTCACCTCAACTTGCTCATCTGCACAGCGGGGACAACTCCCGGCTGCAGGGCGGTGGATGGGGGGCTTGTAACGGCTCCGGGAGCCCCTGGCCATGCTGGGCACGTGCGTCCTCTCATCTCGGCTCCCCGACAGACACACTGCTTCCGGAGAGGACCACAGACGCGGGCCCCTGTGTCTGGCCCAGAGGAGGCACCCAATGAGCACTGGGTTAAAGAAGGAGGGAGTGGCTGATGTTCTGCTCCAGGAACGCCCCCCCCCCCGCCCCCCCAGGCTCCGGGCTGCCCTTGTCGCCAGGCGAGGCCATGGCCGGGAGGCAGGGAGACAGAGCAGGAATGTCAAGGGGGTGAGAAGGAGCTGGGCGTCCCTCAGGAGAGAGCGGTAAGTAAGCAGCGTTTGAGGACTAGGAAATACCAAGCGGAGAGAGGCCTGAAGGGCCCTTCGCAAAGCAGATGGGAAACCGGATTAGACGCTGAATCAATAGGACAGCCTCCCAGCACATCGAAGACTGGGCTTCGGAAATGTGGAAGGAAGGTCTGGGCACCCAGCCGTCCTGCCAGCCCAGGTGCCCGGCAGCTGGGCCAGGTGGTACCCGTGCCCGCCTCTGTGGCGGCCAGACCTCCCAGATCCTGGGGCCCCTGCGGGGCTCCTCGCTGGGGGAATGGAGGGGAGGAGGGGAGGGCGGGCAGGGGTCGAGGGGCAGGAGCAGACCCTGCCTGCTGTATTCTTCCCAGCGGGACAAAGCCACCTTTACAGGCCCTTCCGTGTCTCCTGAAGCTTCCGCCGCGGGCTGTGAGCTGCAGGCTCCACTTGGCCGGGTCTCCAGGCCCCAGGAGGGGCTGCCATTGGGCCCCACATCCTTGGTAGTGGTGCCATGGGCTTTGGTGCCGCGTAATCTTCAGAAAAGGGAGGCAAGTCCAGGCAGGGTGGGCACCTTCCCTCCACTGGTCGCCGGGTGTGGGCGGGGCTGTGCCAGAACCTTGGGCTTGGTACCCCGAGTGCTTTATGCACCCACCTCCGACCCAGCTTCACACCAGGCTGGGCCTTCAGGGCTTTGGAAGCTACTTGGGCAGTTTCTTGAGGGTTCCAGGGAACGCTGGTCCCAGAAGATCCTCTAGGAAAAGGACTTCTGAGGTCAGCTTGGCTTGAGAACCTTTGCTCGCCGTCTCCTCTGGGAGGGGCCTGGAAGGGCTCCAGCCAAACCTCAGTGAAAACTCTGCTTCCTCCTGTGATTTCCAACCCCCGTGGCCCTATTCACGTCCCGCGGAACCAGAGTCTGCTTTGGGAAACGTCTGTGCCTGCCCTGTGCTAAGAGGGCATCTGCACGGTGGTGACCTGTCTTGGACCGGCTTTGGGCCTGTGAGCCGGCTCTGTCTGGAGGACCAGTTAGCTGCCGCCCTGCCCCAAGCTGCAGAGGCCCCCTCCTCCCCTTCCGGGCCAGATACGCCCCAGACTCCTCCATACTGTGTGGGGCAGAGGGAAGGGCACCCCTTTCTGCCTGTGTGGTGGGAAGGAAAATTGCCAGCTGGCTAGAGCAGGGGGCTCTGTCCTGGCCGGGTGCTGGCGTCTCAGGCAGTTCCAATGAAACAGCATAGAGATCTTTTTTCAGGCTGCTGGCCCTTGGAGAGACGGGGGCAGGCGGCCCAGGAAGGATGCAAAGGCAGGAGGGCAGGAGGGTACCGCTGGGCCCGGCAATGCTGGCTGCATGCACAGGATGCCAGGGAACAAGTCGCTGGGGCAGAGACGGGCTTCGAGGCTTCAAAGCTGGATGACCCAGGCCTGCCCAGAGTCTGGTGGGGAACCAGGGACCCACAGCAGGCTCAGCAGGCTTGGCACATGGGGACAGGGCCAGGGAAAGGCTCAGGGAGGTCAGAGCGGGGGAGCCAGGCATGCCAGGGGGATTTGGGCAGGGGTCAGGGATCAAGGCTTGGGAAGCTCCACTTGGAAATGCCTTGGAGCCCAGCGGGCTGCCCTGGGGGCAGGACACGGGATTCCCCTGGGTGAGCTGGAGCAGAACCTGGGCCCTGGCGGGGTGTGGGGAGGACAGCAGCGCAGCCAGCTATTTAGGAGAAAGCTGGCACTTTCCCAGTAGTGAGTACCCCATCTCTGGAGGTATTTCAGCAGGAGCTGGGCCCTACCAAGCAGAGATGGCACAGGACAGAGGTTAAGAGCATGAACTGTGGTATTCATCCATCCATCCAACCATCCATCCATCCACCCAGCCATCCATCCAACCATCCATCCATCCATCCATCCATCCGTCCATTTATCCATCCATCTATCCATCCATCCATCCATCCAACCATCCATCCATCCATCTATCCATCCATCCATCCATCCATCCATGCATCTATCCATCCATCTATCCATCCATCCATCCATCCATCCACTCCCACATCCATCCATCATCCATCCATCCATCCATCCATCATCCATCCATCTGTCCACCCAACCATCCATCCATCCATCCAACCATCCATCCATCCAGCCAGCCAGCCAGCCAGCCAGCCTGCCACCCATCCATCCAACCATCCATCCATCCGTCCATCACCCACCAGGGCCAAGACACAGTTCTGGGTTTGAATCCCACCTTTTCATCACTCTGCAACCTTGGGTTGCTCACTTAACTCCTCTGAGCCCTGCTTTCCTCATCTGAAAACGTCTGTGTTTCTATCCCTTTCTTCACTGGGAAGAGTGAGTCTGAAAACTGGGATCTTGAACAGCCCTCAGGGAATTTCAGGTCCCCAGTCTGGCCAAAGTGGGTGCTGTTGCTTTGGGGCAGCCCCACCCCCGGGCCATGCACGAGGTGGAGTGCAGGTGTGGGCGTGAGGAGGGACCCCAGTGCGCTTGCCTTCAGCCTCTAGCTGTACCACCTCAGCCTTTGTGGGACCCCAGAATCTACCAGAAGAGCATCCCAAAGAGGCCTGGCTCTCCCCTCCTCAGTGGGCCAGCTGCTCCTCCCAGCACCCTCCCCAATGACAAGCCAGAAAAACAGCTGTGTGTGCTCTGTAACTGGGTGATCGTGAGGGTCTCTGGTGGGCTCGGTTTGCTGAGTGGTGCAATGGGGACACACAAAGCTTCTGCGTGCAGACATGGGGACCCCAGGCCTGGGACAGGCAGCGATTCTGCCGCTTGGGGCCCCTCCTCAGGGGCTGGCACGGCGTGGGAACGGTCTGGCTCAGGCTTCATGTGCTCCAGCAGATTGACAAGGTCCAGGGCCTATGCTCTGCCTCCCAGGGGACAAGATTGACGGCTGATCGGTGGGGGGCAGGCGGCCAAGGCGGGGTGTGCTGGGAACAGTGAGCCTTTGACTCCCTTCTGGTCCCTCCCTCTCCCCCCAGGCCTGGCCCCAGCCCCTCTGTGGGGATAACAGAGGGGAAGAGCCCAGCACCCCACAGTGGCCCTGAGATGGTGGGTGCACCATGGCAGGAAGTCAGCCCTAGGCATCTGCCACACCGAGGCCGTGAAGTGTGTGGAAGGTGATATGAGCCCTCATTCCCTGAGTCTGCCCCTGGGTCTCCTGCTCCTCCTGGCTGCCCCTTTTCTCTGCCTCTGGAGCATGTGTGGCTCCCATACCCCTTCTAACTCCTGCCGCAGGCCTGCTTCCTGTCAGCCCAGGACCTCTTGGACCCCTGCCCTAGAAAAATCCATGAGTTCCTAACCTACACTGGCTCCCAACACGGCTGAGGGTAGAGATGGGAACATGGCACCTGGGGAAGGACAGAGATTGGCTAGACTGAATGTGGAGCCTGGGGAAGCCAAGTGTCTTGTCTTCGTCCAGCTGCCTTTTCCTTGCAAACTGTGACGACTCATTTTCATGGCCAGGGCCTCAGCCTCCTGACACTGGAAGGCCCCTTGCAGATGGTCCCAGTCAGTGGGGTCCGAAGAGCCCCGGGCCCTGAGGAGGAGCACCGGGGGCTGCGGCCAGGGTCAAAGTGAGGGCCTCTGGGGCTCCATCGGCTGCAGCAGAACAACTCCACAGGTGTCAGCCTTGTCCTCACTCCTGTCGGATCACCCACTGTGGCAGAGTCCCAGCCTTCCAGGGACAATGCATCAGGGCTGGAGACACCTCCAGGCCTCCTCTCTCCCATCCAGGGCTCTTCCTCTGGCTTCTTCAGGGGGATGGGGAAGGGGCTTCTGGTTCACGTGTGGCTTCCCAACCTCAGTGGGAGGAGAGGGAGCTGAGGAAGGGAGGCTGTGCCTGGAGCCCCGACTTAGGATCCTGGACTTGGCACCATTGGAGAAAACAGTAACCCCCAAGACCTTGGCCAGGGCCCTGTGTAGACTCCTGCTACACATTCCCCCTGCCAGAGGGTTGTTGGCACAGTGCGGGGGATGCTGGCTCCGTAAGGTGGCTTGACATAAGGTCCAGGCAGCACCTGGACCACAGAGCTGGACCTTGCTTGGGACGGACAGTGGGTATTTGAGAAAGAGTCTCCTTGTGCAACCAGAGTTAGATCAGAAGGACGCACCCATGCACTCACCATCTAACTTCTCACCCATCCTCCAGCCAGACTTCTACTTTTCATCCCAGTCTTCCACGTAGCCATCCACCTGCCAATTGGTTCATTAATTCATTACTTACTTATCTGTCTTTTCAGTCATCTGTTGGCCCATCCATTCAAAGGTCTGTCCATCCATCCATCCATCCCTCCATCCATCATCCATCCACCCATCCTTCTATCCATCCTTCCATCATCCCTCCATTCATCATCCATCCACCCATCTTTCCATCCATCATCCATCCACCCACCATCTATCCATCCATCATCTATCCCTCCATCCATCATGCATCCACCCATCCTTCCATCCATCCTTCCATCCATCCATCCATCCATCCATTATCCATCTATCCATTCATCCCTCCATCCATCATCCATCCACCCATCCTTCTATCCATCCTTCCATCATCCCTCCATCCATCATCCATCCACGCATCTTTCCATCCATCATCTATCCCTCCATCCATCATGCATCCACCCATCCTTCCATCCATCTTTCCATCCATTCTTCCATCCATCCATCCATCCATCCATTATCCATCAACCCATCCTTCCATCCATCCTTCCATCCATCCATCCATCCATCATCCATCCACCCATCCTTCCATCCATCCTTTCATCCATCCACCCATCCATCCATTCATCCCTCCATCCATCATGCATCCACCCATCTTTCCATCCGTCCTTCCATCCATCCATCCATCCATCCATCCATTATCCATCTATCCATCCACCCATCCATCCAGTCACGCATAACCCTTTTAATCATCCACCCATTCATCTACCTTTCTGCCTACTATTCCATGAATCAGTCTACCTGCTGATAGGTCATCCATCCATCTAACCACCTATCCACCCTTCCATCTTCCCACCCCACTCATAAAGGTGGCACTCCTTTATCCAGTTGTCCATCTGTGGTCTGCTAATTATCCCACTGTCCATCCACCCATCCACACACTGATCCAGCCAAGTATTCATGGACAGATAATGCCACATGAAGCTGCCGTAATGGCAGAGTGCAGAGTGATGTCATAGTCTCTGAGCTCTTTTTCACCCTGTGCAGATGGCACCTGTCCTTCCAGTGCAGCTGACCGGTGCCAACACCAGGGAGGTCTTTGGGGCCATTGGGGACCACTGGAAGCTTGTCATCCTCATGTGGTCTTGGCCTGGCCTCCTGCCACTTGTGAGGGCAGCCCTGCTTCCCTGGCCAAGCCTGCAACCCGAAGACCCACAGCCCCGCACTCCTAGGATGCAGCCTCCCACTGCCCCCTCTGCCGGTATGCCCTGGCAGGTACCCAGATGCTGGGCATGGAGGTGTGCACGGAGCATAACAGAAATCAGAGCTGAAGGCCTCTGAGCTCATCTTTGCCCTAATCACCAGGCGGACCTGTCCCTCTCCCATCATAGGTAAATATAGGACTCTATTTACCCGGTAACACAGCTGGCCAGTGGTGGCCGGGTAGGTGGCTTATGTAATGGCAGCATGGCTCTCAGCAGCCCTTGTGTGCCCCTTCATGATGTGGCTTGTACACTGGGGCCCATCCCTGGGGGTCATCTGTTTGGTCCTGGGAGCCCCGGATGGCCCGGGTACAAGGCCTCACCTGCTAACTGGGCTCCTGGCTGTTTTTGCGGCCCCTCTGGAGGGACGCACATCTTCAGGCTCACGAGTGCCCAGCAGGCCTCTCACAGAGTCCCCCATCGTCTCGTTACAGATGGGACACTTGGGGTCCAGAGATGAGACATGCTCGTTCCAGGTCACTTGGAAGATTCTGGAAGGCTGAGGCCACTGCTCTGGGCTGTCTGTCCTCAGCCTGGCCCAGGTGAACCCTTCCCTGGCCCCCTCACCCCTGGGAGCTCTGAGTCTGGCAGCCGCTCTGTGTGGTGGGGTGACCAGGCTACGGTGGACCCCATCCTCCTAACCACCTCCCGTCCATCACACGGCTCTCAATACCAGAAGCGCACCGACCCTTTCCACCTCTGCTGGAGGAACTCAGGGTGTCCTGCCCTCACCTGCTTGGGTTGCCTCCTCTGAGAAGCCCTCCCTGAACCCCAAGTCCCAAGGCCGAGGCTCCTGAGGCTCTGTAGACCTGTTTCATCATCTGCCACAGGGGAGAGTGACCCTGACCTGGCTGTCACCTTGTAGACTAAAGGAGGAAACCACTGTAAATTTCCTCCTGTGTCCCCCACATGCAGAAGGGGCCCAACAGGCGGAGTCTGCATTTTCCTTGGCCCAGGACTGAGGGGAAGGACGAGCCGCTGGGGGGCTGAGTGGGTAGATGGACAGATGGACAAATGGAAGAGTAAATGGACGTGTGATTTAATGGACAAGCAGGAGGGCAGGAAGGGGGGCAGGGAGGGATGGAGAGAGAAAGAAGAGGGGGCAGCCGGACAGCTCGATCAGCCCACTGCCTCTGGAGCCAGACTAGGGCTCTATCCCAGCTCTGCCACAATAGCTGTGTGACTTTGGTTAAGGGCAGCACCTCTCTGTGTTTCATTTCTGTTTTTTCATGTATAAAAGAGAATATAACTGTACCTACCTGGCGGTGCTGTTGTGCAGATAAAAAAGAAAAAAAAACCCATCATGCAAGGGTCTTAGTGCAAGAACAGCCTCAAGCTCTTGAATTTCTTCCCTCCCAGACCGACCTGGCTCCCGTTCCCAGCAAGCCTGGGTATCTGCACAGCTATCCCTGCGCTGGGTGTGCCGCTGCCCTCCTCCCCCGCCAGCCCCCCCACCCCCCACCCCAGCCTGTTAAAATCCCCTGGATCAGCGCCTCTCCCAGGTATGTCCGCTTATGTAATCATCACTGGAGCGGCTACACACAGACTCAGCTCTTCCCTCGCTCTCGCTCTCGTGTTTACTCTTTGGCTCAGGGGATGGTTCCATTCAGAAGAAATTGCTATTGTTTCTCAGCCTTCCCTTGGGAAAGCTGAGTTAGGGAGGAGCTCGATGAGCCAGAAGGGGTGGGGGGGAGGAGGGCGGGGTGGTGGCAGGACAGGAGGAGAGAGGGAAGCAGGCCCTGGCACAGCCCAGGGCTTTCTTGACACACACGCAGCTTACGATGCACTTTATTTCCTTAAAAAGAGAAGCCTCAGAGAAGTTTTTGCATGGCCTCATTTTTTGATACACCTGAAAAATGGTTAGGAAAAAGGTGGACTGTTGTCCAGTTCCCTGGTCGTGACCTTTTACCGTGTCTTGCCGTCCTTTTTGTTCATTCATACATGGATGCGTGTATGCATCTCTCCATCACACATCCACCTATCCACCCACTCACCTGTCCACCAATTCGTCCATCTGTCCACACGTCTAGCTAGCTAGCTCTCCATCCATCCATCATTCATCTATCCACTCGCCCATCAACTCATCCATCCAACCATCATCCACTCATCCATCCACCAACCCACTCATCCATCCATCCATCCATCCATCCATCATTCATCTATCCACTCGCCCATGAACTCATCCATCCAACCATCGTCCACTCATCCATCCACCAACCCATCCATCCATCCATCCATCCATCATTCATCATCCATCCAACATCCTTTCATCCACCCACTCATCCATCCATGCATGCATGCATCCATCCATCCATCCTTTTCTTCCTCTAGCATGTATTGAATTAGCAGTAGAAGAAATTCTGCACTAGAAGTTCTGGAACCTGGTTTCCATTCTCAGCACAGCCACCATGTTGAAGCAGATTTCTCCATGCAAGCAACGTTTCAGATGGTCATCTGCTCCTGTCTGAGCCTCAGGTCTGCCATTTTCTCTTGTGTCCTTCACCAAATGCTTCCCTTCTTTGAGTTCCAGTTTCCTCATCTGCGAAACAGGGCGATGGTGGTGCTTGCCTTATTATTTTGAGGGCACAACACAAGAATATACATGGGAGTTCCTGGAATCACATTATGTTTCCAGCGGGAGCTATTCTAGAAGCGTGCTTTGGGTGGAGGATGCCGAGATGGGCCAAGAGCCTTCCCTTTGGGGCTTCCTGGGCAGTGAGGCAGAAAAAGAGCGGCGGGCCTCAGGGCGGTCTATGCTAGGATGAAGAGTGAAAGGGAATGAGGCCAGAGAGGCCTTGTAGGGTAGGGTCTTGATGGCCATGGTGGAGAGAAGCGATGTAAGGTTTTAAGCAGGGTAGAGTGTAGTTGGATTGATGTTTGGGAAGGACCCTTCTGGCTGCTGTGTAGAGAAGGGTTAGGAAGGTTGGAAATGGGGTCCCAAAGGGAGGGACACCATGTTAAAAGGATTGTAGTTGCCTCTAGGAAAGATCATGAGACTAAATGACGAGGGGGTGCAGCACTAAACCTTACAGTTATTTTTTTTTTCTCTCTTAAATGTCAAAACTATTCAGGTGCCAGAATCCATGGTTTAGGCCTCAGGTCGCCTGGATCTCTCCAGATCCCTGGTCGTTTGGTCATGCAGTATTCAGGCCTTCCTCTCCAATCCTTTGTCCCTGGCAGACATTGCCAATCAATTGGAGCTCTCCTTCCCCTAAAGCCTAAAACCATGCCGTCCAATAGGGTAGCCACCAGCCACCATTCAAATATGGCTTTTTAGATCTAAGTCAACTAAAACGAAATACAATTAGCAACTCTGTGGCTCGACTGTAACGGCCACGTTTCAAGCCCTTGATATATACCTAGATGCAGCTCGCGGCTCTGTGCCGGACAAGCAGATCGAGAACATTTCCACCACCACCAAAGTCCTCTTGGACTGTGCTGGCCTCAGTCAGGCTACCACGGCCAGTCCGCCGGAGCTGGGAGGGCATTCTGCCCTCCTGGGGCCAAATGGGTGAGTTCTGCCAGGCCCCCGACTTGCCGTGGTCACATCTCCCTCCAGGCTGGGTCTGCCCTGTTTCCGTTCTATCCGAATTTTTACATACGGTAAAGTCATACTTAGAGCCACGTCCTTCTAGGTGGACCCTTCCTAAGGTTACTTTCTTTCTGTCTCTTAAGGGAGATAAAACAAAACCAAGGAAAATCCTTGCCTCGCCGTGCGGCCACAGACATAATTGGCAAGTGTCGTTTCTGCCCTAAGCTCACCTTATGCCTCCAGCCTCCAGAGACTCGATGCTTCTGTTTTCGAGTCTATTTTTAGTGCTTCTGGGTGAATGTCACTGCCGCCGGAGGCTGACATTTCATCCTCTGGGAACCTTGACCCGCTGCTTTTCCGGTTGTGAGCTGAACCTGCTTTTTCATGCCCCAGAAGGAAAGAACAATGATCATTAATGATTGGCATCTTCTGGAAAATCGGAAATGGGGCCTCCGTGATCCGAGGCTGCCCTTAACCCCAGCTGTGCTGCCTGCGGGGCCACCGTGTGACGGACGTAGCCAGGGTTCCACGGCTGCTGGGGTCACACCCTGGGGTCACCAGCCATGCCAAAGCAGGGCAGGTGGGCGGTGGGCTGGCCACGTGACCAGGGGGCAGAGGAGGCCGAGACAGCGCTTAGAAGCTGGTGTAGAGACCTGTGGTCCACCTGCAGAGACCGGCATGTGGGGACACCCTCCCAAGGCAGGGTTAGGTAGAAGTGAGAGGAAGAGGGGGAGCCTTGCTCTCGGTACGGGGCGAGGGGGGGTGTCTCAGCTGGGCGGGGGAACTTGATTGAGCCTCTGACTCTGGGCTGGGTCCTATTCTGGGTCCTGGGGGGTGCCGAGGGGAGGGAAGACCAGGAAGGAGTTGGGGGGTGGTTAGTGGGACGGGGAAGGGGCACTGGCTGGCAGGTGGCTCAGGCAGCGGGCATAGAAGGGGGTGAGGCCTCGCTCCTGCTGGCAGGCGTGGATGGTGTTTCCTACAGGTTCCCCCAGGGCCCTTACTTCCCCCAGGTGCCAAGAGGGCCCTTTCAGTCCCTTTGGGAGAGGGGAACCAGGGCTGGCCCGGCCTTCAGGCAAGAGAGACGGCACTTGCCGAAATCGCCTTTGACAAGGAAAGCAAAGGTCACGGGAACAATTCCTCCCTTTCACGCTGGGTGATCTGGCAGGAGCGTGCTGGAGCGGACGGAGGGTGGCCGCCCCTCCCAGGCGCCCAAGACAAACAGGGCGGCAGGAAGTTCCCACGCTCCCAGGGCCCGTGCAGTCACCTGCTCGGCTGGGGCTGCGAGGGGGCGGGGCCTCAGCCACCCACAGGTGAGAGGCGGCCCCACTGCCTGGGGGAGGGGCCGGCAGGCGCACCCCCGCCGAGCACCTACCTGCCAGGCGCCCCGAGTTTTGCAAACATCCTTGCCGAATCCTCACGAGGCTCCTGCTAAGTGAACGTGACGAACTTCATCTCACAGCGTGGGAAACTGAGACCCACAGAGGTTAAGCGTGTCGCCTCAGGTCGCACGGACCATTAAAGGGAGAGCTGGGGTTTGGACGCGGGCTCCTCTGTGTCCAAAGCCTCTCGGCTCTCCTCGGTCAGGTCACACGCTCACTCCGCAAACTTTGCTGGAGCCCCACCGTGTGCCAGGCGTGCTCCCGGGGCTAGGATGGGAACAGGGCAGTGGCCCTGTAGGGTGCCGGGTGCCCCCCATCACAGCCAGCGTTCTCATTAGCAGTGACCTAGGGTTCCATCTGCCACATGGGTGAGTGGGTCCCAGACCGACCCGTGGGGAACGTGCCAGAAGGCGATAGGTCAGCACGCCCAGCCGTGGGGTGAAGGCCCTGGAAGGATGCACCCTGGGTTCCCCGATTTCTGTTTTGGCCCCACTTGTGGAGGCCTCTGGTCCAGAGCGGCCTGGCTTTCTCTCAAAATCAGGGTAGCTGAGACCAAGCACCTGTGCCACCCACGAACACCCACTTCTCAAGGAGTGGATGGAAAGACCAGATCCCTAGGCCAGGGCCGTGTGTGGCTCGCTTCTTTCCGAGACACTCGGAGAAATGTGCCTGGGCGGCAGCCCCTGGATGACAGGACTGTCTCTCCTCTTGAGCGACACTGATTGAGTGCCTGCTGTTTGCGGGCTTGGGGCTCTCAGGGGTGCAGACAAGAACCTCCCTGCCCTCGGCTCCGGGTCCGGTGCCTGACGCACAGCAGGTGTGGGGGAGAAGCCACGGCTGGAGAATCAAGTTGTCACCCCCGTTCCCAGGGACAGAGGCTCCTGGGGCTCCCCAGGGCTTAGAGGACCATCAGGTCTCAGGGGACCCCTGGAAGAACCACACGGCTCTCTCACGGGCACCCGGCCTCGGCCGGTCCCCCCAAACGGGACCGCACATCGGGGCACCATCGTGCTGGTTCTGGGGGCTCCTCAGAGCCTGGGGTGAGGCCAGGTCGAGGGGGCATGATGCAGGCTGTTCAGGGCGGGCCGAAGTTGCCGGAGCCCAGATGATGGTCAGAGCCGAGAGGCCTGGACCTAGGGTGGAGCCCTGGGGTTGGTCCTGGCTGTGTGGCTGCGGGAGAAGCTCTCCCCATCTCTGGGCCCCCAGCCACGAAACCAGTGTGACCACTGTGACCCCGTTCGCCGGCCAGGTTCCAGGAGCCACTTGCACTGCAGTCTCAGAGCTCGTGTGCATGAATGACAGGTGCCTGAGGGCAGGTCCCTGACAGGTCCCTCCTCAGCCAGCCTCCCTCTGTCCCCTAGCTCCCAGCTGCAGGAACAGGGAGTCAGGCCCACGATCAGCCCTGCCCACCCATTTATTCCTCTGCCCACCTACCTCTGGACCTGTCTGTCCATCTGTCCCCACTTCTAGCCAACATTTACCGTCCTCCTCTGGCACTTATCCGGCCGTCCCTTCGAGTTATCCACCGGCCGGCACACGGGCACCAGCCCCCACCGGGCCGTCTGTCCGTCCACCCGCTTAGCCCTCCCCTGCCCGCGGAGTGGTCCTTCTGTGCGCCCACTGATCCACCTGCAACCCCCCCCGCCCCATCCCTCCAATCCCCAGCACTGACCTCAAGTCGTACGTTGGCTCGAGCAAGGCTGCTGTGAATTCCGGGTGACGTGGCAAAGGCTCCGTGGGTCGGGAGTAAACAATTTCAGCCCCGTGCCGCCCTCCTTGCCTGGGAGGTCAGAGGGCGCGGGGGTCAGGAAGCACGGGCTTTGGGTCCCCTGTTCATTAGCTGCGGGACCTCGAGCACCCCGTCTGAGGCTCCTGGAGCGTGAGGAGGCCCAGGGGTACCTGCTCTGAGCCGCGGCCACGGCGGGGGGGGGGGGCGCCCACGGGAAGCAGGACACGTCGTGGCTGCGATCAGCCTGTTTTATCAGCACCCACGCCGCCCTGGTGCTGCCCGGCTGCCGGGGTCCGTGCTTCGGGCAAACGGCGGCCGCGACAGGACACAGGCTCACGACAGACGACCTGCTTCTGCAGCTTTTCATTCATCCACGCCTCCCCCCCGCCGAGGCCCGCGTCCCCTGCCCTATTTCCGGTTCCACGTCGCCGTGACTGTCCTGTTGGAATGGGGAACATTTGTCCGGAGCCCTTGTCGTCAGCGGGATGGCCCCGACACACGTGGCTGTATTCTCTGTCCCGTGTGGGAGAACCAACCAACCACCCCGCTTCCTGGGGGGAGACCGAGGCCCAGGGCGGGCGTGGGGGGCTTATGCAAGGTCACGCCCCCCGTGGACACATGTCAGATCTGGCACCAACACCCGGGTCTTGCTGCCCTGGCCGGGAATGCGGCCGTCCCCCAGGGCCACCCCGTCCCTAGGTCCCCTCTGTGTGCATGTCTGAGGAGGATGCCCCCGGGCCCACCCACCCCTTGTGTTTCCACGGCTGCCTCTCTGGGACAACCTCCACCTCTGCCAGGGCCCGGCTGTCTCCAAAGTGTCTTCGGATGCCAGAGACCGCAGTATGGATGACCACTGGCCCGGTTGCAGCTCAGGAGAGCCCCACAGGCCGGGGGCGGCCGCCGGTTCAAGATGGCCTCCAATGAGCCTCAGCTCTCGCTCTTCCCTCCCTCAGGGACCTCCTTACCCCCTCAACATGCTCACCTTGTAACCGATAGGAGGCTGTGTGGAAATGAGGGAGGACGACCCCCGAGGCCGTGTTGCAGAAGGCCTGCGGTTTCTTTCCTGCTTTCTTCAACCACTCGCTCTGGGGGAAGACGCCCGCCATGCTGTGAGGACACCCCTGTGGCCCTGTGGACAGGTCCCCGCGCTGAGAAACAGGCCAGTGTGGCGTCCTGGAGGTGGACCCTCCAGCCCTCGTCAGGCCTCAGGTGAGCCCAGCCCGACGGCCTCGTGAGAGGTGCCGATCCGGAACCACCCGGTCCGGCTGCCCCTGGGTCTCTGACCGGCAGGAACTGTGGGTCACGATAAGTACGTGTCGTTTTCGGCCGGTGAGTTTGGGGTGACATGTTACGAAGCAAGAGAGCGCCAGTATAGGAGGTGGGAATGGTGCTCTCCTGTTACTCATTTTGAGCCTCAGTTTCCTCCTGGGCAAGACAGGATCATCATGGCTTCCCCTAGAGCACTGGACGGGAGGTGTTTGTAAAGCATCCCGCCCCGTGCCCGGCTTCCCCCACAGCTGGGGTCATCGGCCAAGGAGCGGGGGAGCACCCTACCAGCATGGGCACCTTCTCGGTCGGGGATGTGTGCCCTCACACACACACACACACACACACACACACGCGAATCCCCCGGGCCCAGTGCCAACGGGGGCACCAAGGCCCTTAGTCACAGCTGTAGAACCAATGAACGAAGTGAATCGTTTCTTTTTCAAAAATTGATTAAGGAGGGGCGCCTGGGTGGCTCAGTCGGCTAAGCGTCCGACTTCGGCTCAGGTCATGATCTCACAGTCCGTGAGTTCGAGCCCCGCGTCGGGCTCTGTGCTGATAGCTCAGAGCCTGGAGCCTGTTTCGGATTCTGTGTCTCCCTCTCTCTCTGACTCTCCCCCGTTCATGCTCTATCTCTCTCTGCCTCAAAAATAAATAAACATAAAAAAAATTTTTTTTTTTAAAAATAAAAAAAAAATTGATTAAGGAAAGGTTAACCATGAAAAAATCCATGTAATACAAAATGTAGCGTCTAAGTCATCTTCTTAAGTGTGTGGTTAGTAGTGCTATGTTCACACCGCTGTGTCGCCGTCCCCACCATCACTCGCCAGAACGTTCCACCTTCCCAAGCTGAAACTCTGTCCCATGAACGCTAACGCCCGCGCCCCCTCACCCGATGCCCACCGTCCACCTCTCTGTCTCGCGCATCTGGAGACCCCAGGGCCCTCACGTGAGTGGGACCGTGCGTGTCGGCCCTGTGTCACTCAGCATCGCGCCCTCTAGGTCCGTCCCTGCTGTAGCAGGGGTGAGCATCTTCCTCCTCTTTGAGGCTGAAGAATATTCCAGAGTGGAGGGTCTCTTACGCTCCTTTGCCCTGACCACGAGGTCACTGAGGTCAAACATAGTCATTTTTTAAAATTTATTTATTCCCAGCCCCTGTGCCGGAACCTGGCTCTGAACAAGCCAGACTCAAGATGTATTTGCGGAAGAGGTGAATAGAGTCCACACCTCTGGGTTTGTGGCTGGCTGTGCCGCGCGCTGGCCGGGTGGCCTCAGGCAGGTGGCTTTCCCGCTTTGGGACCCCATCTCCTCGTCTGCAGGATGGAGACAGCGAGTCGCTTGCAGGGCAGCCGTAGGGCTCACGTGCGATGACCGGACTCAACTGGTGGGGTCTGCTCTTCCCAGTCTGACCTCCAGGGCCCTCGCGTCACCCTGGCCCCACGGCTGTGCCCCTCAGCAGGGTGTCGGCTGTGGGGGCCCGTCTGTAGTTTCCACATGGTGGCACAGGATGTTTTCATCAGCACCCGTCTTCTGAGCTAAGGCAGCGGGTCCTACATTCCAGGCGTGGTAATTCCGCCGACAAGCCCCGGGGACCAGGCTGAGAGGTCTCGTGCCCAGGAATGCCAGCGGGCGACAGCCAGGGCGCGGTTCGACCCTGGTTTCACGCAAGGCATAATTTCCGACGTGAGCCAGTACCTTCCCTGGCGGCTAGAGGCTCTGCAATTCCCACTGTCCTTGAGGCACCCCGCGTCAGGAACGCTGGCGGCCGTTTCGCGTCCAGCCTGGTGGCCGTGTCACCTGGGGCGTGACTGCAGGGGCTGTGAGGTCAGATGGGCTGGGTCGAACCCCGGGCCAGCCACTGGCCTCCCAGGTGGCCCCGGGACCTCGTCGAATTGCTCGGTGCCTCACTTTCTCACTCTGTAAAACGGGGATATCACCCTCCTCACCGTTTTCTGGGGTTGTTGTGCCGACCGGACACGTCGAGGCCGGGGGCGCACTCGACACATGCCAAGTACACGGGGAGCTTTCCTGGCTTTGCTCCCCGCTCTGAGCCTTGGTGCCTTTGTCCGTGCACTGGGGGTGCCCTCGCCGCACCCCGCTCGAAAGGCCTGTTGGTCTCTTTTCTTTCCCACCCGCTTAGGCCTGGCGCACTGGTGACGATGTCTTTCCAGAAGAGAGGAGATCTGCCAGTCCGTTTCTGGCGGACTTCCGTCGGCCCCGTGCCAGAGCTGCGGGTCACCTGACCCGCCACCCGCATCCCGCTTGGCTGGTTCACGGGTACCGGCCCCCTCGCCTCCCCCGCTCCTGTCCTGCCTTCCCTGCTCCCCAAATGCACCACTGTCTCTGCCCAGGTGGCAGGCCGGAGTCCACTGTCAACGTCCCCGGGCCTCACTGCCCGCACCCAGCTCCTCACCTAAGCCAGGCCACCCCTCCCTGCTTCGTGTCTCCCGCTCCCAACCCACCGCCACCCGGGGGAACTCAGTGCTGTCGCTACCTGCACCCTACCCTTCTTGTAGAGCCTTTTAAGGCCCCGAATCTTAACTGCTGCAGTGGCCTCTCTGGACGTCCCTCCCCCCGCGGCTCCTGGTACACCAGCCTCGCTGCATTCTTTCCCGTGCCTCCAACAACCTGGATCCTTTCCTGCCCCAGGGCCTTTGTACTTACTGCTCCCCCTGCCCGGAATGCCTTTCGCTCCATTTCCCACATCGCTGGCTGCTTCCCATCCCCGGGCCCCAACCTCAGGGCTCCCCCTCAGAAGACCTTCGCTGCACTTTATGTAAGTGAGTTGAAACACCGCACTGAAAGTGCTGAAGCGCCTCCTCCGTGTTCCTAAATTCCACTCTCAGAACTTCACTTCTGGCCGCCCAAACCCTTCCGTTCGCCACGACTCTCAGAACCTTCTAGAACACTCTGGCCACCAGAGAGATGTGCGGGTCCTTCTCCACACCAAGCAAGTGTCGGGCTCTCCAGACATCAGCTGGGTGTCCCATAGATGAACTCAGTTCTGCTGCTGTCTACCTGTCCGGACTGCACAGGGGACGGGCTCGGTCCCCCGACACCGTCCCCACTCAGATGCCTGTTGCGAGCCCAGGCTGTCACCCGTGCTGCCGACCGGCCAGCTGTAGATCAGAGGTTCCCACCGCCTCCTCCTGACACTTGAGAATTGCTAGAAAGGCTCATGGAACTCACTCAACACAAAGAGTTCGCTTTCCAGATTCCTGGTTTAGTACAAGAGGACAGAACTCAAGAACGGGATGCAACTCTCCAATGGGAGAGAGGCATAAAGCTGAGGCGGGGCGGGGGGCGCGGAGTTTCTGCGCACCGTCAGGGGAAAAGTTCCCCCACGCCTCCGTGTGTCCACCAGCCGGAAGCTCCCCCAACGCAGACCTTTTGGGGTTTCCGCGGAGGCCTCCTCCCACAGGCGTGATGGATCAAGTCATTGGCCATTGGCGGTGAAGTCAACCTCCAGCCTCCTCCCCACCCTCTGGTCACACGGTTGGCCTCTCCCGGCAGCCAGCCCCGTCCGGGGGCTGCCTTCGGGCCTTCCTCCTGTTACCTCCTGACCGTAAGCCCATGTGTGGCGGACAAGGTGCGTTCACTCCTTCTGCCCATTCTCGTTTCTCTCTCCCCCATCCCTCCCTTGCCTGCTCACCTCCGGCTTGACCTGGGGCTCCGTGGGTCTCACTCCGTTGCCTCTTCTTGGGTTCAGGGGAAACCTCCCTCAGCTTCCCTGGAAGTGTGGCCCTCGGTCTCTCCAGATGCCATCCAGGTCGAGGCAGTTCGAACCGGGTGCCTCGCTCCCAACACAGACCTGGATCCCCGCGTCGCTGCTCGAGGGGACCCACCAAGAAGACCCTTGCTGGCCCGAGACGAGAGTAAAGAACCGAACTCTGTTGTGTTGAGACACTCAGACTGGAGCCTGTTTGTTAGTGCAGCCCGGCCTCGCTCATCCTGACTCATGCGAGGTCCCACCTTAGACAGAGCTGTCCCTGTGAAGGCCTGTCTTGCCCCGGCTGGAGTCAGGCGCCTCCCCTGGGCTCCCCCAGCACTTGGCCTTTCACATCGTGTCCCACCTTGCGAGAGTCGCCGCGGCACGGGGGCCACCTCTCCGCCTGGCTGAGAGCGCCCCGGGGGCAGGTGCACGCCTACCTTGCCCCCCCCCCCCATCCCCAGGCGCGGTGCGGAACCTGGCTTCCCTAGGGCTCAGGCCCTGCCTGTTGAGCCTGTTGAACGACCGGGCTTGGCAGGGACCCAGCGGTCCCCCGTGTGCACATTCTTCTTTCAGAGGAATGTCCCGGCCCAGGTTCCCACAGAAGCGTCCGGACCAGGGGGAGTGACTCTTTGCGCTCTGGCTGTTGTTCTGCTGTAGAAAAAGCCATTCTTTTGAACTCTGCTGAGGGAGCCCACGAACAGGGCATAACTGAGACGCAGGAATCCCGGGGTCAGTGGGCAATCACTCAGGCAGGGGGCTTCCCTCCCCCGGCGGGTCAGCAAAAAATGTCAAGTGAAACCCATTCTAATTAAAGGGAACATTAAGCAGGGGCCTTTTAAACACGGCTATTTCCTAAAGTCCTCTTTTTTGCTACCAATTAATTCCCCTGAGGAAGGGACAGGGGTGAGGGGGTGAGCGCCCGAGACTCTCACCGCCCCGACCCACTCGCCCTGCCTTTGTCTAGAACCGTATCTCAGTGGTGAGTTAAAGACTTCAGGGAAACTTCTCCGGGCCCTAATTCACCAGCTGCTTCGTGAGAACACAGTCTCTCAGGCTGCACCCCTTTCGGGGAGAAAGATGATAACCCAGGGGACCCCCACAAGGCGGCTGGGATGTGACCTGCCCCAGAGACTGTGCGATTGGTCTGAAAACAGCTCGGACCCATAGATGCCCTTGGCTCAACAACTATTAATTGAGCGACTTCTGTGTGCCGGGCACTGTCCTAGCTAGGCCTTGGGACAGAGCGTCAAACAGGACTGCAGCTGCCCTCCAGCACGCGGCTTGCCCTTGACTTTGTCTCCGACGATGTGATACATGCAGTCTTGTGTTCCTGCGAGCGTGTGCGTGCGCACGCATGGAAGAGAGGGAGGGAGGGAGGGAGAGAGAGATGTTTATCTCCTCCCCTCTCGATGCTGGCTTCTACAGTTTTCCAAGCGTCTTGGCCAACGGCGGCCAGAGGAGGGGGAGGGCAGTCAGGCCCTCGTGGGCTTCACGACCGAGCTGGGTGTCCACCTCACGGGGAAGGGTGGACCAGACCCCGAAGATCACTCATCTGAGTACTGGGTTGAGGGTTCTACAGTCAATTAGTCATGTCTGCCACGAGTGCAGACACGGAGAGCGGTGGCCTGTGTGCTCTGCATGTGTTGACCTTGGTCTAAAATCGAAATTGAAGTCCATTTGAGGAAACATCATGAAGGCTACTGGACAAAGCCATCGAACTTTCTCATCTCAAGGGCCAGGAGGACCCTGTGACATGTCCTGAAGCCCACAGTGCTCGGGGTCACCTGAAGGACTCAGACACCCACGCGGGCCAGACTCACACCAGGTGAGCCCACGGTCACCAGCTTCGTGGCTGCTGTTCTCGCTCTCCGGGGGCTTCCCGGTGCCCCATCTGGCCGCTTGCCGGGAAAGTAGCGCCTTCAGTGAAATAATCATCACGGTCAGTCTTGGAAGGGACAGAAGCCGAGACAGGAGTCCCGTCCAGGGCAAGGCCCGGGGCTCCTTCCCAAAGGAGGCGGCCCACCTTTCGTGCTGAACAGCTTGTGGTTCCTTTCACGCCACGTCTGTTGTAGCCTCTGTACCTTTGCCTGGGCTGTTCCGTCTCTTCCTGGCGTGCTTTCCCTCACTGCCTCTCTGACCGTCCCGCGCTTGCCACCGATCGTGCCACGGTGTGAACGACCTGTATGCTGGGGTCTGTCTCCTCTGCTAGGTTCCAGAGGCCCAGAGGACTCCGCCCCGGGTGTGGCCCACGACGGGCGCCCTGGAAATCTCACAGAACGACCGTGTCTCGACTTTGTGTCTCACGCCAGCCGTCACTTCTGAGTCTGCCTCTCTCGGAGCTCGTGGAAAACAGCAGGTTGGTCCATTTTGGTCTCCCGTGCAGGCGTCGAGGTCACACTCCGTCCTCGGATGCAGAAAAGGAGGCTCTCTGAAGTTTTCTACAATTTGCCTTTTATTGCTGTGTAAGAAACACCTCCTTAAGCTCTCTGAAAGGTTCTTGAGGACATGAATGTGTGGTCTCTTCCCCTGGAGATGGGCAGGGTCCCCGTTTGCCCCAGGAGCCGGCAGGGGGAGGGGCCCCAGGCCAGCTTCTCTATTGCCCCTTGGGAGTGAGAGTCCCACTGGGGATCCGGCCAGGGAGGCAGAGAAGCCAGAGTCACTGTTACCGCTGCAGGACTTTGCCTGGGCACTTCGGTCATCCGCGTAAAACTCACGAGGCAAATATTGTTAATATTGGCACGCTATTCCCGTCCACGGTTTCTCAGGCACCTGACCAAGCTCCAGGCCCTGAGCAAAGCACCGTTGGACGCATTCCCTGTTTTACCCGGCCGCGGCTCACCGGTCAGTCCTGTTTTGCTGACGAGGAACGGGAGGCCCAGAGCGGCAGTTCGAGGTCTCCCTGCCTCCCGCCGCGGCTCGGGCCTGCCCCGTGGCACCTGCTGATTCTGCACGCGGGAGCTCTCCGCCCTGACCCCGGGGACGACTCAGGCCTCAGGAACTCTCCAGGGTTCCCCCAGGGTCCCGCCAGAGGCCACCTAAATTCGTATCTGTACCGGTTACCCACGCTGCGTGCCAGGTCACCCCACGCTTAGGGGCTTGAAACGACGTTCTACTCGCGCACAGCTCTGTGGGTCGGCAGTCAGGCACGGCTGAGCTGGGTCCTCCGCTCAGGGTCTCATGTGGCCGAAAGCATGGCACCAGGCAGGCCGCGCTCCTGTTGGAGGCTCTGGGGGAGAACCCAGTTCCACGCTCATTGAGGAGGTTGTCCGGATTCAGGTCCTTGCCGCTGTAGGACTGATGTCCCCGTTTCCTTTCTGGAGAAAACCCTCCGCTTTTAAATTTTTTTTTTAACTTTTTTTTTTTTTAATTTTTTTTTTTCAACGTTTATTTATTTTTGGGACAGACAGAGACAGAGCATGAACGGGGGAGGGGCAGAGAGAGAGGGAGACACAGAATCTGACACAGACTCCGGGCTCTGAGCCATCAGCCCAGAGCCTGACGCGGGGCTCGAACTCACGGACCGCGAGATCGTGACCTGGCTGAAGTCGGACGCTTCACCGACTGCGCCACCCAGGCGTCCCTAACGTTTTTTTATTTATTTTTGAGACAGAGAGAGACAGAGCATGAATGGGGGAGGGTCAGAGAGAGGGAGACACAGAATCCGAAACGGGCTCCAGGCTCTGAGCTGTCAGCACAGAGCCCGACGCGGGGCTCGAACTCACGGACCGCGAGACCGTGACCTGAGCCGAAGTTGGCCGCTTCACCGACTGAGCCCCCCCTAGGCGCCCCAACCCTCTGCTTTTAAAAGCAGACCTACCGGCCCACCTGGCTAATGAATGTCCCCACATCACAGCGAACGAGTTAATTGCCCCATCCTACCCAACCTCACCATGGGAGCGAAAGCCATCGTGTTCACAGTCTCAGGGGTAACATTGCCGTAGGCGTGGACCCAGGGTAGGGGAACTTGGGGACCCAGGACTCTAGCGGCCACACTATGAGCAATTAACCGGCACCGGGCGGTTGTGCTTTTGCCGCGGGTGCACCCTTTCCCGAGGAGGCCGCGGTGTGTGGGGCTGGGGTGGGGGTACGTGTGGATTCGGACAGGCCTCCGTTGGGATCGTGGTTCCATCCCCCGTGGCGGAAGGCTTTAAGGAAGCAGCTCGTCTGTAAAACGGAGCGGGGGCTTCTGGTGGGGCATGTGGAAAGCTGAATGAGGCTGTGCAGATCAGCCTTTTGGCAGAGGCCGGCCCTCGGGCACCGGAGCGGCTGAGGCTCTTGGGCCACGGCTTTTTAACAGCGCGGTTTCCTGGTGGGCCAGTTGTTCACGAGGGGAAGGAGGTCAGGGCCGTGCCTGATCTATTGGAGCAGGAACATTGGGTGGGGGGTGGCGGCCGATCGGACATTCCTATGCCCCCCGCGGCGGCGTGGTGATCCCTCCTCGGCTGTGCCCTGAGTGGCACCTGCAGCCCCACGGACAGCCCCACACTTCAGGGCCCTCAGTTTCCTCCCTGTGTCTTCCTGGGGCAGAGCAGCCAGACTGATAATTGATGGGGGGCGGTGTGGCCCTTTGGGAGTGGACGAAGAGTATAAGATGAGGGGGCCACAAAGACAGGCTCTTCCGTGACCAAAGGCAGGGGACGGCGGCGGTCAGCGAGCAGGTTCTGGCACGACTGTCCGCGTGTGCCTCTCAGCTTCGCTGCGAACGAGTCATGTGACCAAACCTCTCTGTGCTGCACTGTCCTCCTCTGAAAACGGAGAGGAGAGCAGACCTAGCTCACAAGGTTGTCCCGAGGGTGAGACGAGATAGTGCGGGAAGGCAGCTGGCACGTAGTGACTGCTCAACCAAAGTTATCTTCGCCATCATCTCCCTTTTCCTCGGCATCATCACCACCATCACCATCAAGATCACCACCGCCATCATTACCTCTTCGTTGGTTTAACAGGTGGGCTCGTGCTATGAGTGTCCCAAGCAGAGGGAGAGAATCAAGCAGGGATGGGTCAGATTTCTCTGACCCACCACCTCTCAGCAGGGCCCAGCTGGACTGTCTGGGGAGGGGTGGTGGTCACAGAAGCAGACGCTGGCCCAAAGGCATGAACTTTGTCCACCCAAACTGGGCTCTGGTGGGCCTGAGTCGAGGGTCGGTGTTGGGGGTGCTGGAAGAATCTAGGAATGTTGGAGACTTGACAGAAGGCAAGAGGGGGATGAGGCGTCTCCCGGCATCTCCCCCCTTCCACCTGCTTCTCTAAAGGGGCTCTTTGGAGAGAAGCTGCAAGGCAGGATTCCGGAGGACTCCTGCTTCTCTTGGCCTCAGTTGTCCCATCTCTAAAATGGGGACACGCCCGGCCGCACCAGGACTCACAGAGACACTGCCGAAGGCCTGACCTGAGCAGTCAGTAGGTGGCGCTGGTGGGCACGAAAGCCACTGTAGGGCTGGCGGGAGGAGGGGGCGGGAGGCGAGAGATCCTGCTGTGGCTCTAGGGCAGCTGTCTGTGGGAGTAGGCCCAGCAAGGCGCCGGTGAGGGCTCTCACGACTCCTGGGGGCAGAGGAACCGGCTGGTGTTGGAGGCTCTCCCCTTTGGTGGAGCTGTAGACCCTGCCTTGGGTACCCTAGCTGTCTGCGGACATCTCCAGCTCAGCGTGCACCAGACAAGGGGTAATACCCCTCCGGAGTCACCCCTATCTCCCCGCCCCACTGGGTGGGGCCTCCTCCCAGGTGTGGTGGAGTGACATCCCATGCCCTTGGCCCTTACCTGGACCCTGTCCCTGAGCCCTGCCGGGGTCACCTTTAAACCCCCCACCATCGGCCCCCCGGGACCCGTGTGGCTGTGGTAATCTCCTCTCCCACCCCTTCTAACCTCCGCCTAACATCTTAAAGAAGCTTCCAAAGTGTCACGTAAGGCCCTGCATCTGCAACTTGCAGGGTCCCTGGCCCTCAGGATAAAGTGCAAGGCCCTGATAAGGCCCACGAGGCCCTGAAGTGTGGGGCTGGCTCACGGCTGCAGCCTTGTCCTTAGTCACGGGCTGGCTTGCCCCAGCGTCCAGGCGGCATGGTGTCCCTCCCTCTGGGTCTTGCTCAGGCCTCTCCTACTTTTCCTGTCCATCTGCCTCGTGGGTAGGCTGTGTGGGTTCCGGGAGTCACTGCTTGTCTTGTTTGTGGGGTGCCTGGCATATATGAAGCCCTCAAGAATGTTCTGTGTTCGTATGCCTACGATTACTCTTGCCCTCACCCAGCATGGGATGATGAAGTAGGTGGATACACAGATGAATGAATGAATGAATGAATGAATGACACTCCCCTGCATCTTCCACTGGCCTCCCGGATGGTTCCGAGGTCACGGAAGGAGGTGGCCGTGTGGGTCCCCTGCAGGTGGGACCCAGGCCAGCTGGGGAGTCCCGACTCCCCCGGGGGGGGGGGGGGCAGGTCTTAGGTTGGCTATGGCTCCGCCCTGACCTTAACCCCAGAGGAAGGAAGGAATGGTGGCCGGGCAGAAAGCCCCGCCTACCTGGGCAGCCCCACCCTTCCGTTTTCTTTCCGTTTCATTCTGTTGCAAAGGAGGAAAGGCCGACCAGGCGGATGGGGCTGCAGGCACAGACGGACAGGTATTTTGCAAGTGAGACCAACAGACTTCTGGCGAGGGGCTGGGGCCACTGTTGAGCCGTCTAGGTCCTCCTGGGTGGGCGCCTCCCAACCCAAGATAGTGCCAAGGTTAGATCACTCAGGCGCGGCCTCCAGCCCTCCCACCCAGGATGGCCCACCTGGCTTCTGCCTGGTCATTGCCTCGTGCAGAGGTAAGGATGGTCTGGAAGCCCCAGAACCGGGGCTGGAGCCCCTGGTGTCTGGGTCAACCTGTGCCGCTTATAAACTCAGGCTGAGACGCCCGCTCTCTCTGAGAAGGTGAGGTTGGGGCTCTGGGGTCAGGGGGAGGGACCCCGTTTCCATAGATTTGGGCAGGGCGCTCTCTACCTCTCAGGTTCTGGGCCTGGGAAAGGGAGGTGTGAAGGGACCCAAGGCCATGGGGGCCCGCATAGGAGCCAGCCTCCCACGTGGGGTGTAAAAATCATGACATATTCAGAAGCTGGAATGTTCTTCTCAGGCTGTAAATCAAGCGTGGTCACATCACCTCTCCAGCCACCAAGACCTCTCCAGGCACTTGGGACAGTTGTCCACCCCACGAGGCCCTGGAGGTCTGGCCCGGCCTGCCCAGGTCTATCCCGCTCATACGTGGTCCCTGCTCCGGCCTCCGGTCTCGCTGGCCCAGCTCCCAAGCTCCCCTTCATGCGTGCTGTTCCCTCTGCCTGGAACTATGCTGTTCCCTCTGCCCAGAACAGTCCTACTCCTGACCCCATACCTTCTCTCCTTAGCCCGCTGAGTAGCCGCCCCACGTCCGCCTCCTCTGGGGCTCTGCACACCTGTTGTCACGGCTCGGGTGTGTGATCGTGTTTCTCTCGCCTCGTCCCTGTGCCCCTGGAGGACAGGTTCTGGCTCCCCTTGTCCACTGGGCGGGAGGCACACGTTCCACGGAGAGGTCCAAAGCTGGGGCCCTGCTGCCTCCCCCTTCCCTCCCGGCCCGGCCGGCCCTGGGAGGAGACGTTTGTTTCCCTGGGGAAAAGGGCCTCTCAGGACGGCATCTGCCACTGGAGAAACCGGGAGGAAGAGGGAGTCCAGGCAGACGTGGGCTCCGGGCCTCCGGAGGGCCACGGATGCCGCCAGGCACCCCTCGTGGGGTCAGGGACAAGGGGTTCTGGGAAACGGCTCTCCCTGAGAGATCGGCCGTTCAAGTGGACGTTGAAAGAGCCATTAGCTTGAGGCGGCGGGAGACGCGCAGGAAACAGGTTCTGGACGGAAATGACACGGTCCCGTGTGGGTGCGCGCTCCGCCCTTGGTGGGGTCTCCTGGCGGTGCAGGGGGGAGAAGGGCAGTCCTGACAGCACTGCCCCCCGCCACGACCCCCTCCAACCTGGGACCCTGCCCTGGGGTGCCTGGCACCTGTGAGTGTTTCCATCCTGGGGCCTGGGGCCGTGAGTTAGGACCACCGGCCAGGGTGGGGTCCCCGCGCTCCCACCTGCAACCCCCAAGTCCTTCCGCTGTGGACCCCCTGCCTATAAGTGGTTTGCACGCCTCACTTAACAGTCGGGACCACTCCCCGAGGAGCTAGCTGCTCTAACTGGCCATTTAACAGATGAGGAAAGTGAGGCCCAGAGATGCGCAACAAGAGGCTTGGGAGAAGCTTTCCTCCCTCTCCCAATCTCTCCCCGCCCCTCCTTTACTAGACAAGACTTTCCTGCGCAGGCGTGGGCCGGGTGTTGGGAATACCAAGAGGGCCCTCCTGGGCCTCGCCCTGGCTGGTTACCAGCAGGGGACAAGCAGGTCAGTCCCCAGGCCAGCTCTGGCACACTGGCGGTGGACCCTGGAGAGCTGTGCGGGATGGGGCTGGGAGGCAGGGTCTGGCTCGGGGAAAGTGTGCTGAGATCCATTAGTGATGTCTGCCGTGCACGTAGGCCTGGGGAGAAGGGGCGGGATTTGCTGTCCACCCCTGGAGCCCAGACCCGCAGAGCCTCTAAAACCCCTCCCGACAGCGCCGGGCTCTTCTCTCCATCTTCAGATGAGAAGGCAGGTTCTGTGTGAGGTCTTACAGCTCAACCATGGCCGAGCTGGGACCTGAGCCCAGGCTCCGAGGGTCCCCGTTTTCCTCGGCCTCCTGCTACTGTGCCCTGACTGCCTCTTTGCTTCGGCTGCTAGGGAGCTCCGAGGACAGCTTGGGGGGGCCTGCCCTCAGGTGCCCCCTCAGCCTGGGGTTTGGAGCATTTCTCTTGCCCCCTCCTCTGGGCTTTTTATCCTCCCTGCCGGGCCTCCCGTGGAGCGGGCCGGACATAAGTTATCAACTATAAATAAAACCAAGACTTCCGTTCTGGCCCTCACTTGGGTTTCCCGGTGCATTTTTTTAAAAGTCCTTAATGGAAGGAGGGGAGGGGAGACTCCTAACGGAAGATGACATCACCATCAGCTGGCCCCGGGGGGCAGGCCCCCAGCCCCACAGGCCCGCGTGGGCCCTGAATGCCCCCATTATGAGGGGGAACCTCATTACACAAGTTGCGCGGGGTGGTGGAATTTCAAATGGGGTTTTGTGGTTTCTGCCCTTTGCTGCGGAGCACACACAGGCAGCTGCAGTCACCAGCTTCCTCTGCCGCCACAGCCCTGGCGCCCGGCCAGCCTGGGTGACCACCTCTTCCACCATGAGTCAGTTTCATTCTTAACTCTGTGACTCAGGCCTCTTTAAAGGGACAGCAGAGCCGACTGGCCCCGGCAGGGACACGGGAGACAGTGGAGGAGCCTGCCCCGGGAGGGGGGAGGGAGGGGAGTGGAGGGGAGGGGCCCTGGGTCCCGTGGACGGAGGAGGGGTGGCTCTCCGCGGGCGGCCGTCCCTCCACCCCCCTCCCCCGAGATGCGGGGGGTTTCCTGCCTGCTCCCAGGGAGAGCAGCCTGTGATTCCCCCAAATCTGACTGTCTGCAGGGCGGGAACCCCCGGGCATTCAGCGACCTTGCTTTTTGTCTGGCCAGAAGCCCTGCCCGAGCCGTGGCCCCGGAGGCCGGCCGGAGCCGTGCACGCCGCCCTCTCTGTCCTGCCTAATTCCCATCACTGTGCCCTTCTGCTCCCCCTCCCCCCCGCCAGGCGGTGCCCCCTGCCACCTGGGACGCACGGCCCCGGCTTCCCGTGGCTCTGCCTCCTTCCTGAGGCTTCCCCTGCCACCCCGTCGGAGCAGCTGAGTCCTTCCTCTGTGGCATGAATAACAACCCACAACTCTGTCCGGTTTGCTTGTGGGTTAACTGGCTCCCCGCCCCCAAAGACTGTCAGCCCCACGAGGGCAGGGCCCCTGCGTGTCTTGTCACAGCACAGGGCCTGGCACACGGTAGGTGCTCGGACGAGCGAATGGGTGAATGGCCGGCAGGATTCTTCCGTAGCCCACGCCTGTCAGCACCCCCCCCCCGCCCCCCGAGAGTGTGGGGCAGGCCCTCCCTGCCAGATGGGGCACCAGGGGACAGAGGAACCTGTGTGCTGGACAGGCCAAGGTTACCCGTGGATGTTCCCGAGCCCAGGGGCTCCTGCAGGGGCAGGTCTCTGTTTGGGGCCCCAGTGAAACCCAAGAAGAATTTCCCTGTTTTCCCTTCCGTCTGACTCACACTTAGGTCGAGAAGTTCCCCTTTTGGTCAGCGCCTCTCCCAAGGCTGCTGAGTGGCTGGGAGAGGCCGGTGGGACCTGGGCTATGGTTCCATTCACAGAAATAAGACCTACCTGGTGCCCCCATCCTGCCTGCATTTGTGGGCCCCCGGCTGGGCCCAGTTCACAGCACTGGCAGGTTTGCAGGGGGAGGTGGGGGTCTTATGGGGGTCTGAGCTGCCCGGATTCCCGCATCCACATGGCTGGTGTTCATCTGGGCCTCTCCCTGCAGCCTGCTGGCTCACTGTCCTTGGGGGGGCTGGGGCAGGGACTGGAGTCTGGACCGGCCCCAGAGGGAGACTGACCCGTCTCTGTCCCAGGCAGCTGGGAGGCCGGGGTGGGGGGTGGCAGCCGGCCTGTGTGATGGGCCCATTCCCCTCGGCAATTCCCCTCTTGAAGGCTGGGGTGGATGGAAGAATGAGGGAAGGGAAAGGAAAGAGAAGAAAATGTTGGCTTTGGGGCACAGATTCTTTAAAAAAATTTTTTTTTAACGTTTATATATTATTGAGAGAGAGACAGAGCATGAGCAGGGGAGGGGCAGAGAGAGGGAGACACAGAGTCGGAAGCAGGTTCCGGGCTCCGAGCCATCAGCACAGAGCCCAATGCGGGGCTCGAACCCACAAACCGTGAGATCATGACCTGAGCCGAAGTCGGACGCTCAAGCTCAACCGACTGAGCCCCCCAGGCGCCCCTGGGGGCACAGATTTTCCACGCGGCCACGGCCTCCTCCGAGGGGCTGTCCACAGGCAGCCCCAGGGGTCTCACAGCGTCGCTCATTCCTTGCTCGGCAGCCGGTCCCGGAGCCCCTCGGTGCCAGGGCACGTCGGGGACATCATCAGTGACTTGCCACAATCCCGCCCCGCTGAGCTGCCAGTCTGATGGCGGAGCCGGACAGCGAGAATGCGGTGTGGGAAGTGACTTAGCAGAAATGCACGGAAGGGGACATGCCCAGCTGGGGGGTCACGGAAGCCTCCCAGGAAGAGGGGGCATCTGGGAAAGCCCCGAGTAGGGAGGAGACATCAACTGGGGGAAGGGTAGGGGGAGGCAAGGAGGGGAAGGCCTCTGGGAGGAAGGGGGTACGTGCAAAAACCGGAGGCAAGAGGGAAGGTGTCGTGTTGGAGGCACTGAGGCCATTGGGGCAGCGGGAGAGAACAGAGTGCCCGGTGCAGGGTGGGCACACATGCAGGGCAGGGAACACAGAGGCTTGGAGGGAGGCCGGGGCCCTGCTGGGCTGCAAAACCAAGCTGAGCAGCTCTGATGTTTCCCAAGGATGGTGAGGAGGCTTTCCGGGCTTGGTCTGCTTCTGGAACCAGATTCTGGCTGCCTCTGGGGTCACGGTGGGGGGGGTGGTGGAAGGGGCACCTGGGCAGGGCCCTGGGAGGGGGGGCGAGCTTCCTCCTCCTGCCAAGGCTCTGCCAGAGCTGTGGGGCTGCCCCGGGGGCGGCAGGGGGTAGGGACACCTCCAGGCCCGGTGGGCAGGGGCAGCCAAGACCATCGCTGGAGGGAAAGCTGAGTACCAGCTTGGGAAGAGCGGAAGCAGGTGAGCTTAAACCAAAGAGGAGGGACTGGTGGGTGAGACACCACCCGGGCCTGGACCCTCCCCTCTGGGGCCAAGCAGCTCCCCCGGGACCATCCCCAGAGACGCCTCAGCAGCTCCCTTGTTGGCACAGGGACAGAGATGACAGGCTGTGGTGCTGGGTTCTGGTCGGGACGTTGGCTCCCAGTGCATTGGCGGGTCTCATCGGTCACCCGTGGCCATTTGTTATCTGGAGAGACTCTTCTGCCGGGCCCCTCTGTGTGTGGCCGTGAATAATGGAGAGTGGCAGTCGAGCGGTGAAGGTAAGAGATGGGGGTCGATACTCAGCCGCGAGGGGCAGGGCGCGGGTGGAGGAGGCAGGCGCGGGGTGTTGCCAGGGAGGCTCTCCCGGTGGCACCTTCCGGGCCACTCGGGGGACCCGGCGTCTCCACAGCAGGCGAGACGGTCCCACCAGCTCTGCCAGCTTCGCCCACACATCACAGCCTCCTGTTTTGCGCCCCATGGGATGCAACGATGCCTCCTCTCGTGTAGTTGAGGAGACGGTCCCGTCCGGGGCCACGCAGCGCTGTGCGGCTCAGGGCTCCCCACTGCCCCCTGCCCCGGTCAGGGCTGCTGCAGGCACCAAATCCAATCCTAAGAGCGGAGCGCTTTGAAATGCAAAAGCTGTAAGGTAGAATGACGATGAGACAGACACAACCATTTATGGTTTTATGAGGCTGGGCTGCCCCTGTGCTGGGCCAGTCCAGAATTAATTAGGCCCCGCAGCCAAGGACCACAGACCCAGCTAGGAGCGCTGGGAGGGGCAGGCTGGGGCCAGACAGGAAGCGACAAGCATTGCTCATGCTTGCTGCTGCCCCAGAGTCTGGAGCCTCAGGCCTTCCCAGCAGCGAGTCCGTTCTGCTCGAGTCAGCTGGCGGGAGGATGGGGCGGGGGGAGCTTTGGGGCCTCTCCCTCCCCAACCAGGTGAGGGGGGAAGGACAAAGATCAGGAGAAGCAAGAGTAAGACCACGGGTCCACAGGCGACCAGGAGGGTGGGACGGATGGGGGAGGGGCGATTCTGCCGGGCCTAGAGTTTTCTCAGCCTAGATCCGGAAACCTGGTGACTCCGAGCTCCCGAAGGTCACGGGCCATGACCTGGGTCACGGAGGCTGATGGGATGGACAGGTTTGATGGCCGGAGAGAAGAGAGCGGGGCACGGAGGACTGGAAGGTGAAAGGAAAGTCACAGGACCTTGGTTCAGCGAATAATTGACGGATGGGTGGGTAGATAGATGACGGATAGATGTGTAGGTGAACAGATGGATGGGTGGATGGATGGATGCGTTAATGATGGATGGATGGATGGCTGATGGATGGGTGGACGGATGTGGTGAATGGGGCGTGAATGAACATAGGGATGCTGAAGACATGGGCAGGCTGCAAGGAAGGGCTCCCGTTGGACGGATGGATGGACGGATGGATGGACAGATGGACAGATGGATGGATGGATGGATGGATGTGGGAATGGATGGACGGTTGGATGGACAGATGGACGGACGGATGGACAGATGGACGGATGGACGGATGGACGGATGGACGGATGGATGGATGGATGGATGGATGGATGTGGGAATGGATGGACGGATGGATGGACAGATGGACGGACAGATGGACGGATGGACGGACGGACGGACGGACGGATGGACGGATGGATGGATGGATGGATGTGGGAATGGATGGACGGATGGATGGACAGATGGACGGATGGATGGATGGATGAGCGGGCATGTGGGTGGGTGGATGGATGGATGGATGGATGGAGGAATGGATAGATAAGTGGATGGATGGATAGATGGATAGATTAATGGATCAGTGGGTTGGTAGAGAGTGGAAACAGCACCTGAATTTATCTCAAGGAAGGAATGTGGGAAAGTAAGGTGATTCCAGCAGAGGCCTTGGTGGGGCCAGTAGGACCTCCTTGTCAGAGTTTTGGCATGCATGGTGTGATGCCCATGGCCTCCACCAACGGGGCAATAGCCTGGAGGTTGCTGACCCAAGCTAGGACAAGTATACTTGGATCCTCCTCTTGCCTTGGCTTTCTCAGCCCCTTCACCTTGGCCTCATCTCCCCTCCAGGCCTTGATTCCTCTGTCTGAACATGGAGACTTGCTAGATGAGATGGGCCTCTAAGGAAGGCAAGTGGAGGCTCCTGGGTTCTCCAGGGGCCAGAGGCAACACCCCAGCCCTTCCCCCGTCCTGCCCATGGGCTCCCCCTCCATCCACTCCTGGGCTCAGTCCAGGCACCTGCCATGCACCCTCCTCCCCACCATTCTCCAAGCATCTGGCTACAAGGCCAGCCCAAGAGATGGGCCCCGGGGAAAAGGAGAACTGACCTTTGCCCCGAGGTGGGCAGCTGAGGGGCTGCCGTGGCCACAGACGGCTGGTCAGACCGCTGGCAGGTTCCAGGCTGAGTCACCCTGAGTCACCACTGTCACTTCCTACCACACATTCCCTCATTCATACAGTGTCTCATCCCTAAGGCCACTTCCCTGGAATCTTCTCGGGCAATTGCCAAGGGTGTGGGGGCACTCAGCCTGCCCCAGTCGGACGGGCCAAGAGCTCGGCCCTTGGAGCCCTGCAAGGAGAGAGGCCCGGACAGTGTGGCCTCCCTGGAAGGCGGCGGATGCCCTCTGAGCCCCGCTCCGGTCGGGGAGCCCTCCGACCCTCACTGGCCAGGCACTCCCTGGATGGGCGGGGCAGGTCCCTCCCGCTATGAGGTCTTGTACCTGCAACCTTGAGACTCGGGTACCTGGAAACACACTGGAGTGCACCCGGCAGAGGAGGGGGAAATGGCTCACCTGCCCTCCTCTCCCGTCTCCCGCATGCCGCTCATTGGTTCCTTCGCTTCCCACATGTTTCTCGTGTGCATTCAGCCCTCTGGCACGGGGCCAGCTCCGGAGAGACACCAACCCCACTCCTCGCCCGCTGTCTTTCCACCTTGCCCAAGGAGGAGGCGGCTGTGGCCAGAACGTCTCGCACACATCTCTCTCTCTGCCAAACGCGTGTCCCACTCGTGTCACCCTCGCTTTGTGTTTGAAATCCCACTGGGTCTTCAAGTCTCTGCATCAGTGATTTCTCTTTAAACATCACAGGGAGCCACGGGACGTTTTCACTCCGAACCATTTTGTACAAGAGCCCCAACCACAGGCTGTGTTCGGTTCGAATTCCCAAGGTCACCAAAGGAAGTGCAGCTGATTACAGACAGTCCCCAACTCGACGTTGTGGAAGGGACACGTGTGCTTCGAAGCTTGAATGTGGATCTTCTCCTGGGTCCGCAGTCGTCTCTCGGGGTGCTGGGCAGCAGCCGGGGCCCCAGCTCCCGGTCAGCCAGCGGTCGCCAGGGTCAACAGCCGGTGCTCGGACCCCCGTCTCTACCCACACAGACACTCTGTTGGCCACTTTCATTACAGGATTCGACACGTCACATGAGACACTGGATGCTTTGCTGTAAAATGGACTTTACGTTCGACGATTTTGCCCGACCGTAGGCCGATGTCTTTTTTCAGGGCCGGTAGGCTGAGCTGTGATGTTCGGTAGGTTACATGTGTAATCAAATGCACCTTTGACTTTGCAACATTTTCCGTTTGGCATGGGTTTTTTAGGACGTTACTCCAATGTCAGTTAAGGAAGGTCTGCATGACCTGATAGACATCAGAGTCTGTCAATTCCCGATTGACCTGATGGCTTGCTGTCCATCACCGTGTTCTTTGATAAGATTTTACCAATTTTTTGCAGGAATCCCAAGAGGCACCCCATTGCGGGACACATTTGTGTTCCTCCCTCATGAGGAACCTGCCCGCGTTATACCCGGAGGATATGGAGGGCCTGGATTACGCGGGCGTAGAAGCAAGAACGGAGGCTTTGGAGTCAAGAAGCCTGTGCGAGTTTGGCCGGCGCCTGCTTTTCTGGACCACCTCTGCTTCACGGGAAGGGAGGCAGGTGGCACAGGGGTTAAGAACATGGGCTCTGGGCTCCGGCTGCCCCTCTCCATCTGTGTGTCCTTGGAAAAACTCTTTGAGCCTCCTTTTCTTCGTCTGTAAAATGGGGACACTCGCGATCATCACTCCCTCACAAGGTCGTTTGACGAGTTAATACGTGGAGGCTGATCTAAGACGAGTGATACGCGTGAAGCGTCTGGTGTGAGGGGAAGGTGCAAAGGGCACCAGCTGTTTTCTCACTGAAGCGGCTCATTTGCGAGGGGAGCAGCCAGCACCATGGGTGCAAGTTGTGGATGAGGCCTGTTACGGTCAGAGCCACGAGGGGCCAGGGTCCCATCTCACAGATGGCAAAACCGAGACCGGAAGGCTCTGGGGCCGCCTTCTTAGTCACCCAGGCAGCCGGACTGTCTGCGTGTTCCCCTTTCCCGGCACCGGGCCTGGTGGCCTGTCAACGTGGAGCTTACTCAGAAGGAGCACAGGACCTTCCAAGTGGCATTGGCTTGGCAGGAGGCCGGGCACAGGGCAACCAATATGACCAAGGCCTTCTTGCCTCTGGTGTGGGGATCAGGGCCCCTGGCGGACATCTTGAGAGCATTTGTGTTTGGGGGGTGGAGGAACGGGGGACACCCCCCAACTCGCTTAAGCCTCAAAAAGACCCCGGTCGAGGGCACCTGGGGGGCTCAGCCAGTTGAGCATCCGACTTCAGCCCAGGTCATGATGTCACGGTTTGTGAGTTCGAGCCCCACGTCGGGCTCTGTGCTGACAGCTCGGAGCCTGGAGCCTGCTTTGAATTCTGTGTTTCCCTCTCTGCCCCTCCTCTGCTCATGCCCTGTCTCTCAAAAATAAACAAATGTTGAAGAGAAAAGAAAAGAAGAGAAAAGAAAAGAAATATTTTCAGGAGTGCCTAGGTGGCTCAGTAGGTTGAGCGTCCAACTTTGGCTTAAGTCATGGTCTTGTGGTTCGTGGGTTCGAGTCCCGTGTCGGGCTCTGTGCTGACGCCTCGGAACCTGGGGCTGCTTCCGATTCTGTGTCGCCCACCTCTCTGTCCCTCCTCCTACTCTCACTCTGTCTCTCCCTGTGTCTCAAAAATAAATAACCATAAAAAAAAAGACTCCAATCAGCCAGAAGGTGATTCTCGGTGTTGCTGATGATGGTATGGCTTCCAGTCCCCACCCCCTCCCCAAGCCTGCCTGTGGTCACACGTCCTACATACGCTTTGCAACAGTGACATGTTTCACCTGCAGTTGCTTATAGGTCACTGTCCCTGTGTCTCCATCCCCATTTTCTCTGTCACCCGTCCCCTTGTGTTGGTGGCCCTGCGACGGCTCTGGACATGTTGGGGCTTTGGCTCAGGAGAAGCTGAGCTGGGGATCCGTTTGGTTTGGGCTCACGAGATGTATTTATGTCATCTGTAGACACGGCTGTGAACAGTTGGGCTGATGCTCGGTCCCTGGCGTGGGAGGGGCTTCCGGGGACACCTGCCGCTCTGGGGGCTTGCCGGGCACCACGTCGGGAAGACGCAGGGTCGGGGAGGGGGCTGTAATACACATGGGCCGTCCTCAGCACTGGCGTGTGGACAGCGGTCAGGGGAGAAGACTTGAGGCATAGGCAGCGTGGATCAAAATTCTTCCGATGGGTGGACGGAGGGGACAGCTCGTGGATGACGGTCCGTGTGGGCGTGCCTTCTTTGCACGAATGCACCCAACAACCCAAGCAGGGGACGCGGAGGCCCTGAGAGGGCAGGGGACTTGCCCAGAGGCACAGTCCCCTTCTCCTGCCACACGGTGGGCTCGGGACCAGACCCAGCTGACAACCTCTCAGGCGAAGAAACGCATCAAAACGAAAACCGCTGACGGGCAGAACCCCTTTTCACCAGCCACGCGGGTGCTTGTCTCCAGAATGTTCTTCCTTCCTGTTCAAGGAGCGTTTGCAGTATTGCAGGATGCCACGTCCCTCGGCTGCCAGGAAGTCAGCTGCGGGGCCTAGAGGTCAGTTGAGTTAGAATGTGCCGGTTCAGAAGCCAGTGGGCTCCTGGCGCTCCCGGACCCTCTGGGTCTCGGCTGGTCCCTTCACTCCAAGATGCAGGAGGACGCCGAGTCCTGCCCAGCCAGACCCGGGAGGGCTTGGGACTGGACAAGATGTCCTCCGTTTTCTCCCACTGGGGCCGCACGATCCCCAACCCCGGTTGTCCACACGGCCTTCCCAGACCCAGCGAGGAGGCCGCCACTGTCCTGCTCAGAAGAGCTGTCCCCTGGGGCGCCTGGGTGGCTCAGTCGGTTGAGCGTCCGACTTCGGCTCAGGTCACGATCTCACAGTCCATGAGTTCAAGCCCCGCGTCGGGTTCTGGGCTGACGGCTCAGAGCCTGGAGCCTGCTTCCGATTCTGTGTCTCCCTCTCTCTCTGCCCCTCCCCCGTTCATGCTCTGTCTCTCTCTGTCTCAAAAATAAATAAACGTTAAAAAAAAAAAAAAAGAGCTGTCCCCTGTGTGTGGCCTGAGTAACTGTCGCTGGCCCCTCCATATTCGTGTTACATGAATCAGCTACTGGCCAAACGAAATTCCCCGGCCCCCAGAGTGTGTAACTAGTGTCGGGCACGTGCCGAAGCACTCTACGTGTCGGCCCGGCCATCTGCACGGCGTTCAGAGCCTCGCCGCTTCCTGCCCTCTTCCCCGATCACTTCGGCCCAAGCCGCCTTGGCTTACTACACGGCCCCCTGTGGCCCTTTGACCCCTCTCTTGCCCCCGAAGGCAGTGATCTTGTCACACCCTGAGCCTCGTGTTCACCTCCAAGGGCTCCGTCTCAGAGAAACCGCAGTCTTGACCAGACCTGCAGCCCACGCGTCTCCCCGCTCAGCCCCGCCCGGCCCGTCTCTGACCGTCTCTGGCCGCATGGCCCCCTCCCCCATTCCTTGAGTGTAGCCACGACGGCCTTCCTGCTGCTGCTTCACATTCTGCGGGCAGCCTCCTACCCCAGGGCCTTAGCACTCGCTACGCCCTCCACTTGGGACACTCTTTCCGGGACACCCACACAGTTTGCTTCCTCTTCCTCTTGAAGGCTGCTCAGGGGGCCTCCCCTGATCCCCCTGTTTGCAGCCACCCCCCAGCAGTCCGTAGCGTTCAGCACTGCCTGATGCACTGAACAGCTTATGCGTTGGTCTTGTTACCTGCTGGACGTCTGCAACCTTGCAGCAGGGCTTCTGGCCGTTTCCCTCACTGCTTTCTCCCCGCATCGAGAACCGCGATCGGCACATAGCAGGTGCCCCATAAACACGGTGGAAAGAATGAAGGGACATCCCCGAAGGACGGGTCACATCGTCCCCTAAGTTTTATACGTGGAGACGCAGCGGGTCTCGGAGACGGATGAGCTGCCTGGGGTCTCGCGGTTCTTGTGCGGATCTGAACCTGGCTGTGGGATCCAGCTTCTCAGCAAGGCCCGCGCTGCCTCCCACGTGCACAGGGTGCCCTGCCCGGTGAGGGAGGCAGAGGGCGGTGCCCAGCACACGGTGGAGGGAGGGGGGCAGAAGCGTCCGGATGCCAGGGAGGGGGGCTCTGGCTTAGCTGGGGTGGGGGCAGGGTTCGTGGGAGAGGGGACAGCGCGGGCAATGACAGAAAACAGGCGTATCAGCCAGACGGCCTCATGGGGCCCAACTGGAGCTCAGGGGGAGGTGCGGGCAGCGGCGGGGACCCCGGGACAGGGAGAGCAGGCGCGCTGGAGAGTGGCGAGGTCGGCCGGCGGATGGCCTCACGGGCCGCTGGGGGCAACCCGGAGTCCACGCGGAAGGGAGCGGGGCCAGGAGCTGACACGGGCAGGGTCCTGTTGGGACGACGGGCAGGGGTTCATCAGAGCGTGAGGGCGGGTATGTCACCCGGGGGAGATGCCAGTGCGGGCCGGAGTCCCGAGGGCAGGCTCGAGAGCAGAGGAGGGGAGCCGGAGGGGCGCCGGGGAGGGGTCAGCGTGCCCCCAGGTGTGTGGCTGGGGGGCTGCTTGCGGGGAGACAACTTACCCACGGTAAGGGAGGCGACAAGGGGGTTCCGTCTGGGGTGTGCTGATGTTCGGCTGCTCTCGGCCCAGGAGAGAGATCCGGGAGTCCCGCTGCCCGCATGGTGACGTCGGCACGGAGGGGATCGGGTCCCTCCGGAAAGGGGGCGTCTGGAGGAGAGCAGGCCCTCCCCGCCCACCACACCTGTTGCTCCCGGGCACAGAGCCCCTGGCGCCCGGTTCGTGCCGGCCCCTTCTGACACAGGAGGCCAGCCGAGGCTGGGGAATCTTCTGTCTGCTGCCTCCGATTTCACAGCATTAGTGAAACGTTCGTCTTTGGGCTTCGTCCACCCTGCGTCCTCTTGGAAAACTACCAGGAGGGCTGGAAAGAGCGTCCGGGCCAGGGAGGGGGCAGTGGAGCCTGGGCCCTGGTCCCAGCTCAGGGAGCTGGAGATTCTGGGGCAAAACATGAGCAGTAACTTCCGGGCATCTCAGAGCTGCAGCGACTCCTCTGAGCCCTGGATCTACGTCCCAGGCATCTCCTCGGGGTCCCATGGGGTGACCAGGGGCACCCCCAGATCGATCTCCCATCAGGTGCCCAGGGACACCCCCATATCTGTCTCCCATCAGGTGCCCAGGAGCACCTCCAGATCGACCCCCAGATCTATGTCCCAGGCATCTCCTCGGGGTCCCATCAGGTGCCCAGGGGCACCCCCAGATCGATCTCCCAAACTTCTCCTCGGTGTCCCATCAGGTGCTCAGAGACACCCCCAGATCTACGTCCTAGGCATCTCCTCGGTGTCCCATCAGGTGCCCAGGGGGCACTCCCAGATCGATCTCCCATTGGGTGCGCCCAGGGGCACCCCCAGATCAATCTCCCATCGGGTGCTCAGGGCCATCCCTAACTCACCACGCCCCTAACCAAACCGTTGTTCACCCATCATCCCCAGCCTGGTGCTCCATGGTGCTCCCAGCTCAGGGAATGGTACCCAGCCTGGCTCACATCTGTCACCCCTGACACGTCCTTCCAGAGACCATCCGGGGGGTCCTGTCCGTTGGTCCTGTCTTGGATCCAGCTCTCAGACTCCTTCCAACCTCCTTCCAAGAATCTCAAGTCCATCTCCTTCTCTGTATCTCCCCACCGCCTCTGTTTGCCACCCTGCCCTCGTGGCCTCACGGTGGGTTTCCCCGCGGCACCTCCAGAGTGACCGCTTTAGGCCTACTTCCCTATCCCTCTGCGTATGGCTACCCAGAGCTAAGCCATAGCCCTGCGCTCCAGCAGCCCGGGTCCAGTGGGGCATAGGCCCCCATGTGACCTACGAGGGACGTAGGGAGTGCTGAGAGAGGGGTGTGCGGAGTGCGGGGCCCAGCTGGGGTAACCCGCAACCCGAGCCGGGAAAAGCCACCAGGAGGAGGGCCGTGTCACAGCCGGGCCTCCAGACAAGGGAGGCCAGGCGGTGGGGACAGGAGAGGAGCTCCAAGCAGAGAAAGTGCATCCTGACCTCTGTCTGGATGATGCCTGGGGAGGTGGCTGGGGAGCTCAGCTCCAGGGACGCCCAGGGCTGGCACCAAGCTTAGGAATGAACGGCTAACAGTCATGGACATTATGCTAACGTTTATTGAGCGCCTACTGTGTGCCAGGACCTGAGGTGATATGCATTAACTCACCGATCAGCCCAGCCACGCAGTAATTGTACCCAGCGTTCGGGTTTAGAGACAGAGGCCCAGAGAGGTTCAGTGGCTTGCTCAAGGCCACACAGCCAGTAAGGGCTGAAGCCAGGCTGCCTGGCTCCAGGGCCCGGGTATGGACGGAGGGGTCAGAGTCTTGGGCAGAATGGGCCATGGAGGCCCCAGGTGCTCCCGCAGCTAGGCTGTAGCACCAGCCGAGGGTGTCTCCTGACCCTGGGGCCCTACCTGCCACCTCGCCCCTGGAGCTGAGACCCCCCGCTACCCCCAGCCCTGGGGCAGGAATGCTGCCACCCTCTGCAAAACCTTACGCACATTGCCCGCCCCACGTGCTCTGCACAATCCTGAATGTTCCACCGCCCGTTTCGCAGTGGGGATGCAGAAGGTCCACGGAACGAGGTGACACTCCCAAGTACACATACGTCCAGAACCGGACCCTAGTCTGTCCGATCCCAAAGCCCACCCAGCCGCCTCCACAGTGACCCACAAGTGCCAATGTTCGCTAAGCTTCCCTCTCTGTCTTGCCTCGTTTCACGTCCTTGGCGAGGGCAGGCTTCTGCTAACGTCTCCGTGCTGTGAGCCCGCGGAGCCAGTAGCTGGGAGAATCCTGCCTCTACCTGTTGCGTGTCTCCCGACAAACCGAGCCGAAAGAGCCTAACGTTTACTGAACACCTACTACGTGCCAGCCCAGCGATCTCACGCCATGACTTTGCAGATGGATCTTTATCACATTTTACGAATGAGGGGGTGAGACTCAAGGAGGTAAAGGTCTAGGTCACCTAGCAGGTGGGGGGGGGGGTGGGCGGGAGGTTGGTGGGGGCGGGGGGGGGCAGGATTCACTGCCTGCGACTCCAGGGTGCCTGCTGGAGACACCAGAGCAGCCTGGGGGCGGTGCTGGCGCCCCCTTCAGCAGCCTCCTTCCTTCTCCTGCTTCCTGCCTGGGGAGAATTAAGTGGTGAATGTTTTCAAAGTCGACCGTCAAAAGAAAATGGTTGGAGGAAGGAAATGTGCAATTAGGAACTTCAGAGTAATTTCCATCGTGTGGTTTGAGCTCAACTGTAAACACTCAGGATGGAGGGGACGTAGCTCTTTTCCCTGGCTTGGGGTTCCAGCCAGCTCTGCTGGGTCCCTGGGGGGGGGCGGTGGGGAAGGCAGCGGGGCCAGGAGCGCACAGGGGAGGTGCTGGGGGCTGCGGGGAGCTCCCGTTCCCCAGAGACAAGCTTCTTCCAGCAGAAAGTGCGGCCTTACAGAAAGGAAATATTAACATTATAATTATAATTCTGTTTATTTAATTAAGTTATTAAACAGGCCTGGCCTTGGGGAGAGAGAGAAAAAAAACCCCTCAGATTCATCCCAATTGTTTCTCCCAGGATGTAATTAGAGCCTTTTAGAAGGGATCGGAGCCAGAAGAGGCAGGGCCCGGGGTCGGGGCGTTGCGGGCAGGGTCGGCCCCAGGCAGAGGCGGCTGTGCTTTGAGAACAGGCTCCATGAGGGCAGGGGTTCGGCCTGTGGGAGTCTCCTGCCTGGCACACAGTAGGTGCTCAAAAAGCAGCCGTTTGGTGAGCGCCTCGTGAGCTGTGAACCTGAAGGGCCCAGAGTGGCGGTCTCGGCTGCCCTCAAGAACCTCCGTGGATGGTTTTTCCAGACTCTTCCAGAGAGAGGACTGAGGCCCTGCTCTGGCCTCCCTGGTGGCCATGTTGGCAGAGCGTGTTCCATGCACGGTCCCCATCACGGGTGGCTGATGACTAAGGAGGACAGCACCACCCTTGGGAGACGGTCCCCAAATTCTGCCAGCACCCAGACTCTCCTAAGGTGCTGGAACCCGGGGTCAGGAGCTACACGGGTTGAGGAGGGTTGAGCAGCTAAAGCCTCCTTCTCAGAGTCTCCATCCCATTCTTTCAATCTGAGAAGCCAATTCTGGGACCCCAGACCAGCCTAAGGGAGCCTCCGCTGAAGGAGGGGGCGCGGGGAGGGTGCTGGCCTGGGTAGGCCCCAGATCCGGTTCTGCGCCCCCGAGCCGACAGCTGCCCTCAGGCTCCGTGCAGAACCTCCCGTCGGACGGGAAGTGTCTCGTTCCAGCTGGCACAGCCTTATCGAACAGTCGGGCTTTGTGAGTGTGGACAGCTGCAGTGATGGTGACTGACTCTGGGCTGGGGGTGGGGGCCGGCTGGGGGACTGGATTTGGGAGGCCGAGGAGGGGGAGGCCAACGCCAGAGGCATCTGCAAGGGGTGGGGGAGTGAGGATCATGGAGGTTTCATTCAAAGCCTCCCAGAAAGCTGAGCCCCTCAAGTTGGTGCCAGGATATGAGGCCTAACAAGGGAGTGACCGGGAGGGAGGAAGAATGTGCCTGGGGAAGGTGGGAGGGGCAGGGCCTAGCCCCTGGCCCCCTGCACACAAAAGAGCCATCTTTCAATGGGCGGCACTGAAGTAGTCACAAAACTAACCATTTTGGAGGGATGGGAGGATGTAGAGACCCTTTCTTTATACAATAATTTGTCCACCCATCTACCCATCCATCCATCTACCCAACCACCCATCTACTCATCCATTCATCCATCCATCCAACCATCCATCCAACCATCCATCCATCCATCCATCCATCCATCCATCCATCCATCTATACTTCCTTCCTTCCTTCCTTCCTTCCTTCCTTCCTTCCTTCCATCCAACCATCCATCCATCCATCTACCCTTTTTTCCTTCCATCCATTCATCCAACCATCCATCCATCCATCCATCTACCCTTCCTTCCTTCCTTCCTTCCTTCCTTCCTTCCATCCATCTATCCATCCATCTACCCATCCATCTACCCATCCATCCATCTACCCACACATCCATCTACCCATCTATCCATCCATCCGTCTACCCAACCACCCATCTACTCATCCATCCATCCATCCATCCATCCATCCATCCAACCATCCATCCATCTACCCTTCCATCCATCCATCCATCCAACCATTCATCCATCTATCCATCCATCCATCCAACCATTCAACATTCAAACAATTTTCACTCAGTCACTTCCTCTGCTAGGCTCCAGGGATCCAGAAAACGATCAGACTGTCCCTGCCCTGGTGGCATTCCCAGTGTGTGTATATGGACATGGAAGAAGGGGAAACAGTCAGAAGACAAATAAATCCTTATGGTGACTCAGGGAAGTTCTGTAGCTTGAGAAGGTGTAAACCAACTATGGATGGGTGGGGGGGGGGGGTGTCTCAGTGACCGACCCTCAGGTTCTCACCTGAAAAATGGGGATGATTATTGTGGTGTTAGACAAGACAATGCACATAAGATACACACCTTGTGCCTGGCATGGAAGGTGCTTAATGACCGTTCTGCTTATTATTTGCATCACCATTGATATCATTATTATCATCTCTGTCCAGGATGGGAGTGGGGTGGTTTAGGGAAGCCTTCCTAAATGTGGGGTCATTGAGACTGGGTATCAAAGGATGAGTAGGAGTTTGCTAGGTATAAGCCCTGGGTTCCCAGCTCCCCCCCACCCCCAGCAGCCCACATTTATACCGCATATATTCCTGCCTCTGCACCTTACTTACCATCCCTGCTCCTCTTCTCCAGGGTCTCCTTCCTTTGAGATCAGCGTTACCTCTAACTCCTCCGGGAAGACATCTTACCTACTCCGGGCGCCATCTTGCTTCCTCCTCTTTGGAGAACGACGAGTGCTTGAAGATGGGCTAGAGACCAGTTTTGGGGGTGGAGCACCTCAGTTAAGTGGTCGGGGCAAGACTCGTAACGTTTGACTTGAGACCTGATGAGAAGTCAGCCATGTGAAGATCTGGAGAGAACACAAAAACAGTAAAGGCAAAGGTCCTGAGGAATGAACAGAGAGTTAGGCTTTCTCAAAATGTTTGAAAGACTTGTGCACCTGAAGCAGAAGAAGCAAGGGCTTAGAATGGAGGTGAGGGCAAGAAGGAGGGAGGGGCTGATCGTGCGGGGCCCTGGAGGTAAGAACTGTGGATTTTGTTCTGAGCAGAATGTGAAACCAAGGGAAGGTGTTAAGCAGGAGAGCAACTGGTCTGAGTAAGTTTTTCAAAGTACCACTCAGGCTACCGTGGGGAGGGGGGCACTGTACAAGGAAGGCAGTGAGAAGGGCATCCCAGTAGACAAAGCTGGAGAGGGTAGAGGAGGTGTAGCCGGAGAGACAGGGCCAGTTCAGGGCATATTTTGGAAGTAGAGACAACAAGGTTTGGTTTCTAAATCGGCTGTTTGTGGGAGAAGGGAAGAGGGACGATTCCCAGGGGTTTAGCCTGAGCAACAAGGAAAAGGATGAGCCATTTGCAGAGACCGAGATGAGCCTAGAAGAAATAGGTTTGAAAACCAGATGGGCACACACCTCAGTCCAAACACACAGGCTCTGGAGTCGGAGAGACCTGGGTTCAGATCCTAGTCTTAACTGCTTTCTGTCTTGTCCTTGCATTATTCCTCTAACTCTAAACCTCTGTCTCCTCACCTGGAAGATGAGGGCTTGTCACTTCATGGGGGATATTAGGGCAATTAATGTAACATGCTTAACACAATGCTCCAGGTAAGAGCTCAGATAAAGACTATAATTAGTCATTACCTGTCCACTGGATGGGGAACTCCTCGACTTCATCCAAGCAGCCTGGCTGAATCCCTTGTTCCAACAGGTCTTGGGACCTAGACTGCCTGAAAGCTGCCACCCCTCCCCCCCCCCACCACTCAGGTTCCGGGAGCCTTGGGGTATGGGGCCTCCATGGGAGGGCTGCTGGTTCCAGAATCAAGCAAGATCACAGAGCACATTTTGCAATGGGTGGGAGGGAGTGGGTGCCTGGCACCCAGCAAGGAGCTCCATTCGTAGTTATCTTCCCGAACCAGCTCTAATTGGCAGAGAAAGCATCCCCAAGGCCCCTCTCTGCTTCATGAAGGGCTTATAATTAGTAGTTGGGGATCAAAAGGGGGAAAGGTTGGCTGAGGCTATGCTTGGAGGAGGGGAGGGAGAGTCCTCTGAGAGGTGGGATTGAAAGAGTGGGTGTTCTGTTCCAATCCTTTCCCCACCCAACAGCTCTAGAGAGCAGTTACTTAAGCTCTCTAGAGGTTGGTGTTTGCTTGCTCATTTTACCTCCCCAGTGGGAGTGAAGGCTTTGGCTGAGGCAAGGATTATCTCGCTCCTCACAGCGTTAGGTGCAAGTTTACCCATTCTCCCCTCCCTGCTGACGACTTTCAAACACCTGTCTCCCAGTCTGGTCTCCCTGCTGAATTTCAGACCCCATCTCTAGCTATGTATGTTAGCGTCTCCACGCGGATACCCTACGTTGTGGCAGGTTTCACGCTGAATAACTCATGATTCCATCCAATGAACTTTCCATTTCTGTTGTTACTCTTTTCGGTTCTGGGATTTCCATTGTGTTCTTTATTTACTATTCCACTTTCTCTGCCTAGATTCCTTATCTGCTCCCTTATTATAGCCGTGTTTTCCATGAATTCTTCAAGCATATTTTTCTTTACTTCTTTGATCGTGTTTATAACCATTGCTTTGTCCGAGAAGTCTATTAACCAAAATATCCTGGTATTGATTTCTATCGACTGTTGTTCCCCCCTCTTGACTATGAGTCACATTTTCCTGTTTGCTTGTGCATTTGGTAATTGTTGATTGCGTGTTGGACATTGTGGACGATACGTTCATCATACCATCTGGATTCAGATATCTTTCTCTAAGAAGGGTTGATTTTTGTTCTAGCAGACAGCTCAATTCCTGGCTGATTGTTTGAATGTGTGTGATCTTGGTTTGCTATTTGTTATCGCGGGCCTGTCAAAAACCTTAGATGTCTTCCAAACATCTCTAACTTGGTGAGAATCAAGCTCCAAACTGAAAAACTTGTCGAGGCTTGGTTTCAGGATTTGTACCCTACAGTAGGCTTTACTCTAAAGTGTGGTCTTGGGGCGCCTGGGTGGCTCAGTTGGTTAAGCGTCCGACTTCAGCTCAGGTCACGATCTCGCGGTCCGTGAGTTCGAGCCCTGCGTCGGGCTCTGTGCTGACTGCTCAGAGCCTGGAGCCCGTTTCGGATTCTGTGTCTTCCTCTCTCTCTGCCCCTCCCCCGTTCATGCTCTGTCTCAAAAATAAACGTTAAAAAAATTAAAAAAAAAATAAAGTGTGGTCTTTACTACTAAGATAGGGTCTTTCTGGTGTCACAGCTAAATGCCTCAGGGTTTAAGCAGGTTCTGCTCTGGTTGAGCAAGAGCCCCCAAGGTCCCTAGCACTGTTTGACATCCAGCATCTCTGTCCCGCGCTCAAACCTTTAGGGGATGATACCACCTGTTAAGCCTCAGGTGACCTCACATAGACTTCCTCCTCGTCCCCTTGAAGCTTCCCCTTCTCCAGATCCCAGCCCTGCAGACTGTAGCTGCTTCAGCTATCCCAAACTCTCTGCTCCCTCAGTTCAGGGATCTCTTTCTTTAAAAAATTTTTTTTAAATGTTTGTATATTTCTGAGAGAGAGACAAGACAGAGCACAAGTTGGGGAGGGGCAGAGAGAGGGAGACACAGAATCTGAAGCAGGTTCCAGGCTCTGAGCCATCAACCCAGAGCCCGACGCGGGGCTCGAACTCACGGACCGTGAGATCATAACCTGGGCCGAAGTTGGACACTTAACCCACTGAGCCACCTGGGTGCCCCTTGGGATCTCTTTCTTCTACTTGGGTGCCTGCTCATTGCACTGCCGTGGGGAAGCATCCCCAACCACAGGCCCAGGGAGATCGTGAGGCTCACTTTTTTTTCCTTCCCTTGGGGATCACAGCCTTGTTCTGCCTTTGATACAAGTTGAAGACCATGGCTTCGTATCTCCTGTTCAGTCTTAGGATTGTTACGGCAGAGGGGCTAACACGGTTCCAGTTACTATGCTGTGACCAGAAAAGAGAAACTCACTCTTATTCCAGACTTACTACAATCCCTCCATTTCGTCCAAACGGATCCCGCGGGGTCCTCTTTGGTGCCACCCTCTCTATCACTCCCTGGCGGGGTGGGGGGAGCCATCAGCAAATTGGTCTCTCTGACCAATTGGAGACCAACTGGTCTCTTTGACATTGGAGCTCTTGGGTCTGTCAAAATTTCCTTCACTGCCCCGTGACCACCGTCTCTTCTCCCTGTGGCTGCTCTGACGGTCTCCTGGCTGGCCTTCCAACCTCCAGTCTTGCTCTGTTCCAATCCTTTCCCACCCAGCGGCCAGAGGGCCTGTTCTCAACCCGTACATCAGCTTTACATAAAACCCTGCCATGTGGTCTTGGCTGGCAGCCCTCGAGGCCTGCCCCCCGCCTACGTCCATGCCCCTTTTGACAGCCAGGCCCTCATGTCCCTCCTCACGGGATCTCTGACTTCCAGATGACATCATCATTTCTCATCTCAGAGCCCTCACTTGGTGGGTGAGGGCACCGTCGTGCTCTGGGTGTTTCGCCTGACAATTCCTCAGGCCTTAGGTCGTCTCACGCCTCCTGAGCGACCCTCCCTGACTCTCCAAGCCTGAGTCAGGTGCTTTTTCTATGTGCAAACACAGTGCCTGCATTCCCTGTGTCTTAGAAGGCTTGGAGCTCCTCAAAATCGGGAGTAGGAGGCTCGCTGTGCGTCCCTGGAGCCTGGTTCAAGCTCCCTCAGCAGCGGCTCGTGGTTGCTAAGGAACCAGCACAGTGGAGGGTTTGTGCACCATAGTGCTGCGGGGTGGGGTGGGGGAGCCCTGGGGATTTTTGCTGGGGATGCAAGTCCCAGAGAGGAAAGGGTGTCTCCATGGGCTGACCACCGCCAGAGACGATTCTGGGCGTTTTGTGAAGGTCTCGCACAGGAAAGGGGCAGCGAGAGCTTGTCGGAGGAAGAGTGAGAAGGTCGTCTGTACCCCAGAGTGGCCCCCTGACGTGGCGCTGCTCTCCCAGGGGGCTTTGGTGGAGCACATCCTCAGCACTGGCCGGGACCCCCTCGCCATTCTCCCCACAGAGGCCCCATCTCACAGTGGGGCTCCCCAGTCCGTGAGCGGGTGGCAGGGCCCTGCTTTGGGACAGGAGGGAACAGCCTGTGGCAATCACGACGGTGAGCTCTGGAGACACGCAGAGTGGGGTTTGAGTTTTGCCGCCTCCTGCCCTCGAGACCGCGCAGGCTCGGTTCCATCCCAGACCCCACGAGGGAGCCCATAAGACGCCGGACACATGGCCGCAAGCTCTAGCCCCGGCTTCCCCTGGCCCCCACGAGGCTCATGGGGCGGATGCATGTTTTCAGCTTCACCAGCCAGTTTGCTGGGTGAATCTCTGCTGACTCAAAGTTAGCAGGTTCCCAAAGTAGAAACCTTGTCAGATCCCCGGGAATGTCAGCCCCGGTGACTCACGTGTGTTTCTCCCCAGAACACGGTCACAGGCCTCTGGAATCAGCTCAGCTATCTTGGAAGAGGCGTTGCGAGGCTGGGAGCGGAACACTGGGACCCCGCCACACGAGAGCCGGGCCTGGGCGGGCCAAGAAAGGAGTTCCCACTAGGAAAATCTGACTCAGTCAAATCTCCGCCTTCGTTTCGGTCCACAGTTCCTTGGCTGTGGCTGCAGCTAAGAAGTATGGCTCTGCGACGAGCTGCCTGGCGGAAGGCGGTCGGGATGTTTTTGTTGTTATGGTGACGGTGTTGTCGGCGGTGGCGACGGCGGGGATGCTGGTGGGGGTGGCGGTGGTAGGAACGGGGTGTTGGTGTCGATGGCGTTGACGCCTCACGCCCACGAGCAAAGCTGTGCAAGAAGCCGGGCCACCCGATCCTGCCACTTACTCCCTGGTGGCCTGGGGCGACGTATCGCTCTCTCTGAACCTCAGCTCCCTCATCAGCAGGGGGACAATGGTATTGTCTGCCTTTCTGGGCTGCTTGGGGATCAGAGGGACCAGGACCAGCGAGTGCCCGAGACCCCGTGGAAACCTCGGAAGCCGTACGGCTGCAAGGCGCTGGGCATGCGCTAGCCGTGTAGACAGGTCCCGGGGTCCACCGAATGCGGCTGTGGGGGATCGTGTTCCCGTGATTTTCTTTTTCTGTGCAGCACGGTTCCCCTCCTTCTTCAGGCAGCAACACCGCCTTTTACTTGGATAATTTTTTTTTTTTTTTACCATTTTTCTTCTCGTGGGGTTTCGAAGGGGCTGTCAGTCTTGGTACCCACCCCATGTCCCCTCGTCACGAGGATGGGCGTGTGGCCCAGACTGGAGTAAGTCGAGTTCTCCCCGGGGCTTGCTAAGAGAAGCAGGGGTCTGAAGGGCCGAAGGAAGTATATACGGAGAAACAGGAAGAGGAAGAGGAAGAGAAACCGATGGCGGCCAAGAGAACCCCAGGGGCTTTGTTTAAGCACCTGGATCCAGCTAGACCTGCAGATAGAATCATCCACTCCTGAATCTCCCAGTTACATGAGCCGTGTAACCACCTCAGGGAATCCAAGCTCTGTGCCTGTACTTTGCCAACCAGAGCGTCCTTCCCTCTACCTCTAACCTCCTCAGGCTCCTAGAAGCCCCAGAACCTTCCCAAGAAAGCGAAATCTGTGACAGGGCTGACTTCCAAGTTTGAGGACAAAAGCCTCTTGTTTTGCTGGACCTGGCTCTTCTGTCCCCTCTTTCCAGGCAACAGAGCGAGACCGACCCAGGTCCCAGATGTCAGGGGACAGAGGTTGAGACCTAGCGCAGTTCCCCTTTCCCACGTACGCAGGGAGCACCTGTACGGGGAAACTGTGCCATAAACTGTGAAGTTCCATGGCTACTTTCACTGATCATATAAACAAACAATCTGAGCAGTGTAGGAAGGCACAAGGAAAGAAGCAAAAACCACCCCATCACCACCTCTGCCTCCAGAGATAACCCTGGGACACCTGCAGCCTTCTCTCCAAGTCCCCAGATAGAAACATTCCGTTCCCTGTCAGCGGACCACAGACCTGATGTTCCGGAACTTTATCCAGGTACCCGCACATCGTGGAATCTTCTGGACACTGAACCCAGCTCCCCGCTTTGTTAGAGGGGAACTTCTTTGTGGTATCACGTAGATGTATTGATTCACGCCTAGCGATGCACATTTAGGTTATTGCCAATTTTTTACCATTTTAAACACAACTGCAATGGACATACACATATGTTCAGATTTGGTCCATTCTGCTCAAGGGTTCTCTGAGGAGTTGAGGGTCCACGATGGCAGGAAGGGGCCGACAACACTGGGTTTTACCTGCCTCCAAAGAAATCATTTTGGAGGTGGGAGAGAAAGGTTGGTGAGAAGGTCCCACTTTTAAGAGCGGTGGCTTCCTCGGTGCTCAGTACAGGTTACCCTGCTCTTTGGGAAGGACAGGTGGCAGGAGGGGGAGGACGAGGGGGAGGGGGTGGCATTGTGGGTGGTGGTTCTGTTACACTTGCCTGATTTCATCATGAAAAGCCCCCTGCCCTGGAGGCCCCCTCCGCCCGGGCAGACTGGGACAGTGGGTCACCTCTTGCTGGCACACTCTGTCTCTGGGACAACGGGTCCCGCTGCTGCCTCCCTCACTGGCTTCTGGGAAAGTGTGTGCTGAGAAGTGCTCAGGCCGAGTGCCCAGGTAGGCTTGGCCCCTGGCTACCAGGGGCTGGCAGTGGAGACCGGCCCCAGCTCCTCTGAATCCAGCACCCAGGGGACGCTATGCCGATTCCCAAGTACAGGGTGCTTTGCTTTAGTCCACCTGGCAAGGGTGCCCATGCTGGAGGCTCACAGGTTGTCACCTCTCCTGCCCTGACCTTGCACAGAGGAGGAAACTGAGGCACAGGGAGGGAAGCGACTTGGCAGAGAGAGTGTGATAATGATGGGGTTCCCTGTGGTTTTCTTTGTGTTGCTTGTGTCGAGGTTCATTGAACTTCTTCGATCCCTGCACTTAGAGTTTTCAACAAATTTGGAAACTTTTTAGGTTACTTTTCCAAATATTTTGTTTTCTAGCTCCCTCCCCTCCTTGAGGGATCTCATTGACACTTATATTTGAACACTTAAACATTTCCCACAGTTCCTGTCACCTGTTCATTTCTTTGCCAGTCGTCTCCCTCTCTGTGGTTCATTTCGGCTAATTCCGGTTTCTCTGTCTTCAAGTTCACCCTTCTTTCTTTCTACAACGTCTAACCCACCATTCATCCTCCCGGCCAGGGTGTAAGTCATCTGAAATGTTATTGTTTCCATTTCTAGAAATCCACACACGGTCTTTTTGTATCTTCCTTGTTTCTATTTCATACGTTCCATCTTTCCAGCAGCTTTGGAAAACATAAAACACTTGCTTGGGGAATAACCTTCCATGTGCAGGAAATGTACAGAGATCTTGTATGCTTCTCCGTCACTTTCTGCTAATGCTTCCCTCTGGCGTTAGTGTCGTGTGGAATGCTGCTCACACCTGCTTCCATGCTCTGGTCTACTTGATCCTCTCATTTTTGTCCTTTGTCTGCCTGTTTGAAGGGTTGATTTTTTTCCCCTCATTTCAGGTTGTATTTTCCTGCTGATGATTTTGGTTGGATGGCTGACATGACAAAGTTTACTTTGTTGGGTGTTATTTTTTTATTCCAAAAACACATTCTTAACCTTTGTTCCTTTTTTTTAATGTTTATTTATTCTTGAGAGAGAGAGAGAGAGAGAGAGCGAGCATGAATGGGGGAGGGGCAGAAAAAGAGAGGGAGACACAGAATCCAAAGCAGGCTCCAGGCTCCCGGCTGTCAGCACAGAGCCCGATGCAGGGGCTCGAACTCACGAGCCGTGAGATCATGACCTGAGCCGAAGTCGGACACTTAACAGCCTGAGCCACCCGGGCGCCCCTTAACCTTTGTTCTTGGAGGCAGTTAAGTTCCCTGGAGATAGTCTGATTCTTTTTTGGTCTTGCTTTTAATATTTGCTGGGTGGGACCAACTTCAAAGCAAAAGGCATTCTTAGTGTTCTAACTGACGCCGATGAATTATGAGTTGTTGGTGTCAGGCACAGTTCCCAGCCCTGTGCACTCAGGGCACTGTTCCCTCACATCTCTTTGGGTGGTTCATTCCCTACCCTCAGGTGGTTTTCTCACATGGGGTTACTAAAACCATGCAATCCTGCCCAGCATGCCTCCTATGTCTGAAGGTTTGGCTGCCCAGAAATGGGAGTGGCCTGCTATCTACTCCTATTCCCACCTTAGCCCATCATATGTGAGCAGCCACCAGGGACAGATGTGCAGGTTGTGCACTGCACAACACTAGGGGTTGCCATTCATTAAGAATGGAGCCAACTTTAAAGAAGCAGAGCTAAGAGACAGAGAGAGAAAACCAACCAACCAACCAACCAACCAACCAACCAACCAACAGTTCCTGGCCTTACAATTTGAACTTCTGGAACCATCTGTGCCTAGGTTCATGAAGTCCCATCCCCGTGTTGTTTAATCCAGTTTGAGCTGAGAGTTCTGTTCCTTGTAATAGTAAGGATCCTCATTACACACTTCTTGGTTGATGGAGGGGCGGGGAGGAAGGGCAGTTAGAGATGAAACCTAGACCTCTAGCCTGGGGGACAGGGGACCGTAGGGCCACCAGTCGGTGAAGAACATCTCAGGAGAAATGAGTCAGCGTGGGGGACTGGGTGATGGTTCGAATTGCCAAAGGGCTCCTTGTCCCAGACTGTCCTTCGTCTTTAAGTCTCTGACCTTGCAAATGGGACTGTGGGTATGAGAAACCTTTGCAAGGCATGAGTCTCTATGTAGGATTCCAGTGTGTGTGTGTCTGTGTGTGTGTGTTGGTGGGTTGGAAGATGTGATCTATGCCATTTGTGTTCACACTTGATTGCATCCCCTCCCCATAGGAGAAGGGGACAGCCCCCTGGAGGCCGTGAGACTCGGTAGTGCCTCCTGCAGAAAGGGCCCGCGTTCCTGCCCAGGGCTGCTGGTCTTGGCTCTCTGCTTACTCTGCTCAACGGAATATATGACGATATCTTTCTTTGGAATGGAAGTGTTGATGTGCCATTGAGCGTTGCCAGGAAAGATGGCATGTTCCACCCCAGGACTGCGCCTTCTGCTTAGACCCTGGCATGAAGAGTGTGGGGCAGACTGGTGGCTACGATGCAGAATGTGCAACACACATGAACCTTCACTGTTGTAGACCTTTGTGACCTGGGGGTAGCTGGCTGACGCGGCACAGCCATCAGGGGATGCGGCGCTCGTGGGTGATGTTGCCATCGGGCTGATGCTTGTCCCTTCCATGCACACCCAGGAATCCAGCCCTGGCCAAGCTCATGGAGAACGCATTTGGTTTTGGGCACTCCCACCCGCCTAAGGTAGGTATGCAGCCTGGTCTGGGGCAGAGAGGAAGGGAAGGGCAGACACCAGTGCCTTGGGCTTGAAAAAAACCAGCCTTATGGAGGTATAACTCACATCCAACAAAATTCGTCACTTTTTAGTATTCAATTCAGCGGGGTTGGCAAATGCACGTGGTTGGGTAGCCGCAACCTTTAACCTTTCGAACCTTTCTAGAAGGTTCCATGGTGCCTCTTGGCAATCGATCAGCCCTCCCCCGTCTGCGGGTAACAACGACGTGCTTCCTGCTGCTGTGGTTCGAGTCGCCTGCCGCGGAGCCCCGTGGAAATGGAAGCATACATCGCGGGTTCCCTTCTGGGACCATCTCCTTTGGCCCCCCGTGGCGGTGGCGAGGTGGTGTGAGGCCGTGTGTGTCCACGGGGTTGTCCCTTTTCATTGCGAACAAACCCTAGAAGGCTTATCCGTTCACGTGTCGGGGACCAGCTCTGGACGCACGTGTAGGAGTCTCCCGCGGGCACACGTTATCCTCTCTCGTGGGTGAACACCCAGCTTTGGAACGAGTGGGTCATAGAGTGAAAGGGTGTTTGAATTCACAAGAAGCTGCCCAGTGAGTCCATCGATGCAGGAGAATCCCTGTTCCGGGTCCCTTCCCACACCCGGTAAAAACCCGTCTTTAACGTGAACCAGTTGCGGTGGGTGTCGAGCGGCGTCTCACTGGGGTTTCGTTTTTTGTGTTTTTTCATTCCCATGATCACTAACGATGACAAGCGGCATTTCATGAGTTTGTTGGTAGCCAGTCGGATATCTCCTTCTGTGGAGTGTGGGTTCATGTCCTGTGCCCATATTTTCATTGGGTTATTTGTCTCGGGATTCAACGGTAAGAGTCCTTTATATATTCTAAGAATCTGTTGTCAGAGATGTGCGTTGGGAATATTCTCTCTCAGTCTGTGATTTGCTTTTCTGTTTTTTTTTTTATCATGTTTTCCCAAGTGCAGAATATTTTAATTTCGATGAAGTCAATTTATGTTTTTTTTCTTTGATGGTTAATGTTTTTTGTGTCCTTGTAATTACTATGTTGGCCCATGAGTCATCATGTGGTTAGTTTTTATTGACTGCTTTCTTCTGACTGTGGGTCTCATTTTCCCGTTTGCCGGTGTTTCTCTTTTTTCTCCCATGTCGACCGATTTTCTCTTGTGCATTGCACCTTGTGGGTGAGACGTTGTGGGGACGGTCGGTTCTCTTCTGTGCCCCTGGAGAGTGTTGACTTCTGTCCTGGTGGATACCATCACTCCTCCATGCTGCCCCCGAACTTGTATGTACTTGACCTCCTACTTTGTTGGTGAGCTTTGGGGAGCCCCAGGTGTCCCCGAACTCCTCTGACTCGGGGCATGCCCTTCCTACACTGTCTCCCATAGATCCCACTGGGGCTTGATCCAAGTTTGTTGTAGGGAAAGTGGGTCTTGCCTTAGGATGTCATTCCTCCTCCGAAGACACGCCTTTTTGATATCCAGCTGGACGTCCAGGGGTCAGTGACACCCTGCGCCCTGGCTAGACCGTGTCCCCTGGCACCTCTCGCCCTCTGGAATCACACTCCACCCCCAACTCTGTAGGTCCTCGCGGGTACCCTGCCCCGGCTTCTGTGCCCGAAACTCTGACCTCTGCACCCTTGTCTCAGTGGGACCAGCAAGCTTTCTGAGGAGCCCAGTCTGCTGAGCCAGAGCGGGAATTGTCTTGCGAGATTTTGTGGCTCCCCCTCCCGAGCTTCCTTTCTCTGGGATCATGGTCACGGACAGCCGGCTCCCCAGCGTGTGAGTGTCCGGAGGGCAAGGCCAGGCCAGTACTGGGGATGCCCACAGAGCTGGGAGCAGAAGTTATGTACAACTTTTCCATCAAGTTGCTGGACCCTACCTAGAACTCTGGGCCAAAGGCAGATTCCCCAAACAGGCCAGCTGTCCTTCTCCACAGGTGCAAGGGCGAGGAGTGGGACGACGGGCCAGGCTGACAGACACGCACACACGGAAGCGGGATAACAACAGTGTCCCTCCTCCCCACCCCCCCGCCCCGTCCCCGGGTCAAAGGGGTGCCTGGGTGGCGCCTGACTCTAGTCCTCTCCCTTGCGTCCCTCCCAGCGCCCCATTTTCTCACGGTTTTTAAGGAAGCTTCTCTATTTCCTAGTTACTCCCCAGAGAAGTGCCAGCCGCCCAGCACCCAGCAGTAGCCCTCCCCCTGCTGGTCTCAGGGCCCGTCCTGGAAGCCGTCTCTCCGGGGCAGCCCTGTCTGGGCCCCGGGCTCTTCTGAGCTCTGTCTGCAGGGCCTCCCGGGGACCGCGCGCCCACCCTCCCCCGTAAGCGGGACACCTGCGCACAGACCTCTGTGCTCAGTGTGGGACACAGAGGCGGAGCCCGGGAGGAAGCCGGGACCTGGGCCATCACTGCTCCCCAGATAAAGGAGCCTGAGCCCCAGAGAGAGGCCAGCCTGGAGCAACGGCCCAGCCCAGCCCAGCTCCAGATTCGCACCGAGGGCTCTGCTCCAACCTATTTCCACACCCCGTGGGGCCTCTTTCCTATGTGCCCACACTTTTCTCGGGGGCAAAGGCAGTATCATTGCGCTCATCCCTTCATGCATTCATTCGTGCGTTCATTCGTTCACTCGTGTTGGGGTAAAACTAGCTGCCAGTGTTCCCAGCCCGCCCTCCGCCTCCCCCTGAAGGGGGTCCTGCTGGGTCCCCGGGGCTTCCTCCCTTCCCTTCCGTCCCCCCAACCCCCCACTTCCCGGGAGGGTTTCTGTCCTTCTAGAAGGCAGGTTCCGATGCAATAGTGCCTCGGGGAGGGAGGGGGCGGGGGGCCGGGGCTGTGGGGTGTTTTCAGGAGGGGCTGTGGGAGGAGGGGCAGCTCACGGCTACACACTTTGTGTGCCCTTCACGGGGCTCGAAAAGTATGGACAAACCAGCGGAGACGGCTGAAGTGAGCTGTGGGCTTCGGGCCTGCACAGACGCTGCTAGCTCGGTCGCCCGATCGCACATCTAGCCCTTCTGACTCACTGCCTCCCACTGCAGAGGACGGGTGTCCTGTCACAGCCTCCTTAGCCATGGGATGGCCATGTGACCCATTTCTGGCCACTGAGACATAAGCAGAAGGCTTCTGGGAACTTGGGGGATGTCTAAAACTTTCCTGACCAAAAAGAAGGAAAGGAAAGACAAACACAGTGGGCGCTCTTTCTTCCCACCTTGGGGGTGGAGGTGAGGCCCAGCGCCGTGGCAGCCATCTTGCAGCCAAGAGGCAACGGGCGGGAACAGCAAGCCAGAAGAACCGTAGGGAGGCCAGCCACTGAGCCGACGGCAGTGGCAGCCTATTTCCAGACTCCTTGTGGGAGAACAAAAGTTGAGGTTAGTGGGGCTCCCCGTTAGTTGTTAGTGAAGGCATTCCTGAGTGACACGTGGACCCTGTGTACGTGTGTGTGTGTGTGTGTGTGTGTTAACCATAACAGTGACTGCATGAGACAAGGCCCCGGCGAGTTTGTACACTTTCCCACCAATATATGCTGAACCTTTGCTCTGGGAGAGGCACTAGGTAAGCGGTGGTTATAAGACGGATGGACACCTGTCCTCAAGGACGCTGGGGGGGGGGAGGGGCAGATGGAGAGCAAGCAATTTCGAGGTGCGCGTGGCCCGGGCAGGGGGAGCACAGGAGGTGGTAGGTGCTTCTGATCTGTTCTGCAGGGGGGCCCATGGGCCAAAGGCCCTCCGGGGAAATGACACTGGAGTGGAGACCCTGTTGTGGGCTGAGGTGGTTCCCGTATTCATATGCTGGAGCCCTGACTCCCAGTGTCTCAGAATATTCCTCATTTGGAGAGAGGGTCTCCACAGAGGTAACCGAGGTGGTTAGGGTGGGCCCTGATCCCGTGTGACCGGGGTCCCTGTAAGAAGAGGGGATCGGGGCACAGACACGCACGGAGGGACGACCCTGTGAGGACACGGGGAGCAGACGGCCGTCCACACGCAAGGAGAGAGGTCTCGGGGGGACCCGGCCCTGCCCACGCCTGGACCCGGGGCCAGTGAATGTCTGCTGCGTGAGCCCCGTCTGTGGGTCTGTGTTCAGGCTCCCCGAGCCGATGCTTACAGACCCAGAGGATAGATGCGCATTAGCAGGAAGGGGGAGGGCTGCATTCCAGGCAGAGGGAACAGCATGTGCGACGCAGAGGCCTACCAGAGTCAGGGTTCTCTGGAGGCGCATAGGCGGGGCACACAGCTGGACGTCAGGGGCAGGCCGGGTCCCACAGGTCTGGACGCCCTGCCCAAGCACTATGTTGTGGACCCGCAGGATGGAACGGAGCAGGACTATGGCCTGCTCTGATGTCCGGGCGCAGGGCAGAAGCGGGGGGCAGGGGCTAAGCCCAAGGCAGAGGGAGCAGGAGAGCAGAAAGGGGCCCCGTGGTGTCACAGGACAGGGGCAGGGTCCCAGTGGCAGCGACCCACGCTGCAGGGTCACATGTGGCCCTGCAGCCGCATGCTTTTGTCTACATGGGAGCAGGGCTCGTGCTGGGACGAGGGGCTGAGCCTCCGGGAGGCCGAGCGCCCGCTGAGGAAGGGGGTGATTAGCGGGGCCCCTTTGAAGACGCCGCCGGGCTCTGGGCTAAGCCGCCAGTGCGCAAGCCGGGACCCCCCCCCCCGCCTAACAACCGGCCCCATCTGACACGTTGCATTTGAACTTCATAAGGGGGAATATTTGTGTCCTGGAGGTGGGATGAAACGTAGCCGGCCAAAGAATTTTAATCACTCACGTAAATGGCCCACAGTCTGCATTTTTCCGCGGCCACCTTGTATTCATTTCTTTAATTTTCCTTGGAGGGCGAGGCAGACGCGGCTCCACCAGCCCTCGGGTTTTGCGGGTGGGCTCCAGAGGTGGCCTGGGGCATCCGCCTGTCACCTGGACCCTGTCACCTGGAGGCTGCCTCCGCCGACCGGCCTCACCCCGAGTCAGGGAGGACCTGGTGGCAGGCTCAGTCCTGCTCTCACGTGAGCTTCATGGCATCCCCATGCCGTGGGACCACTGTCGGCCCCGTGTCACAGGCGGGGAAACCGAGGCTCCCGGAGGCCGAGCGCCCTGCCGGGTTCACACAGCTTACCTGCTGGCCCCGCCCGAGGCCCTGCCCCGTGGGGACCCTTCCTTGCTTTGCCGTCACTCCCTGGAAATTCTCCAAGTCCCCCTCCGGTGCCCGGGGCTGGGAGCCCTCAGTCGGGCCTGATTCCTTTCTCCCTGTGCAGTGTTCCTGCCATCCCCACATCGGCTGCATGGGGTTCGTGTCTTAGTCCCCGAACCTGTGAATGTGACCTGATTTGAAAAAAGGATCATTGCAGGTGTGATTGAGACCAGCCTCTCCTGGACTATCGAAGGGGCCCTAAGCCAGTGGCAGGTGTCCTTATAAGAGAGGAGGAGAGGAGGGGCCGTGTGACCACAGAGACAGGAGTGATTCAGCCACCAGCTCGGGGACGCCTGGAGCCCCGGGATTGGAAGAGGAGGAAGGACCCTCTCCCGGCACCTCCGGAGGGAGGGCCGCCCTGCCCACACCTTGATCTTGGACTTCTGGTCTCCAGATGGGGACAGAATATATTTCCATTGTGTTAAATTACCCAGTTTGTGGTTGTTTGCTCCCGAGGCCCCCGGAGGGTGAACGCGTGGGGTCGGCTGGATGCCCTGATGACCTATAGGGTCGTGCGGAGCCCTGGTTCGAGGGGGGACAGCCTCACAAGCAAATGGGTCCCTCTGGCCGTCATGGTATTTCTCTCGTGGGACAGCGTGGGCCTGGGTGAGGACACTCTGGACACGCTGATTTGGAGTGACTCAAACTGTCACCCGCACACAAAATATATCCCTCCGGGGCCCTGCCTACACTGGGGCAGCGCCATGCCAGGCCCTACAACATTCTCTCAGAGAAGGTGAATTTCTCCCCACGACCCCTTGAGGTGGGACTTTATTGTCCCATTTATAGATGAGGCAATGCCATGAGGCAGGGGGAGAGATGAAGCTGAGGTCCTGGTCACTGTGTGTCCCCTTTGCGGTGGCCCTGATGGCAAAGCCTGGAGAGGCTTTACGCACAGCTGCCCAGTGGCTCCCAGAGACCGACAGAGGTGAGTCTGGGGTGGGGGCTCACAGGCCAGCTCCCACTCTGCAAACAGCGGGTACCCCAAATCCTACTGGTGGTCCACACCGAGGGTGTGGCCAAAGGCTGGGACCCCCCCCCACCTCCCTCTGCCAACTGGGCCTGCACCAGTCTCCCCCAAACCCAACCTACCGCCTGTCCTAAGAGGGGTTCCCAGAGCAGACCCCGAGAAGGGATCCTGAGAAAGAAATCTATAGGGAAATGAGCCCAGGGAAGACGGACAGCTTGTAGGGCATCAGGACACGGGGCTCAGGTGGCCTAGGAAGGGGTGGTTTTGAGCAGCGTCCCACGGAGACAACTTAGCTCCAACCTCCAAAGGGCTCTTAGACACATGGGTCACCCCCCCAAGGTTCAAGGTCAAGAACGAGGAGCCACCCCTACAGAGTCCTGGCACTCTTCACCAGAGCCTGAATTAGCACAGACACGAGCAAAGAGGGCTGGGGTGAGACCAGAAGGGACACAGGGGACTCATGTTGCAAGACAGACATCCAGGGCACCCTCCATGGGGGCTAACGTGGCCTGGGGGTCCTGGAAGTGCCTGCCGGGAGGGGGTGAGTGGGAGAGGCTAGGGGAAAGGGGCAGGGGGTTCTGCAAGGAGGGGGTATCATGAGCTGAATTGTGTCTCCCCCTCCCCAAATTCATATGTTGGAGTCCTAACCCCCAGGACCTCAGAATGGGACCTCGTTTAGACAGAGGGTCTTTGTAGAGGTGGTCCAATTAAAGTGAGGCCATGGGGATGGGCCTTGGTCCCATAGGACTGGTATCTCTACAGGAAGAGCCCATTGGAACGCAGACACACAGAGGGAAGAACTCGTGAGCACCCCCAAGGAGGAGGGGGCCCCTCAGGAGGACCTGGCCCTGCCGACACCTTGATGTCGGACTTCCAGCTTCCAGAACTGAGACCGTAAATTTCCGTGGCTTAAGCCACTCAGTCTGTGGGACTTTGTGGCAGAAGCCCTAACACGCGAACGCAGTGGACTTCCATGTATTCAAATGAGAAGGACAACATGTTGAGGAAATGGAAGCTGCCCGTTGGGGATGACAGGCTGTGGATTTCTACCAAATGCAGTAGGAGCCATTGAAGGATTAATTCCGGGGACAGCAGAGAGAGCTTAGGGGGACGGGTATCACATGACCAAGCGTGCATCTTAAATTTTTATTTACTTTTTTAAAAAGTTTACTTATTTATTTATTTGAGAGAGAGAGAGGAGGGGGAGAGAGAGAGAGAGAGCGAGCATGCGAAAACGTGTGCAAGCAGGAGAGAAGAGATAGAGAATCCCAAGCTGGGGTCAATCTCCTGACTGTGAGATCATGACCTGAACTGAGATCAGGAATTGGATGCTTAACCGGCTAAGCCACCCTGGTGCCCCAATTTTTATTTACTTTTTCATTGGAGTATAGCTTAGGGTAAATATAAGTGTACAGCTCAATGAAGTTTTACTTCAATTTTATTGAGATACAATGGGTGTACAATAAACTATCCATATCTAAGTGTTCAATTTCATGAGTTTGACATATGCAAACACGTGTGAAGCCATGGACTCAAGCAAGGTCATGAACTCATCCATCACATGCCCTGGACCCCCGTAATCCACCTCTCTCTCTGCCCTTGTCCCCGGGACAACAGCTGATCTGCTTTCTTTCACTAGACGTGTGTTAGCATTTTCTATGACTTTATACAAAAACAATCACAAAGTACACGCTCTTTCTTTTGGTCTGACTTCTCTCACTTAGCACGAATGTTTTGAAGTTCATCTATGGTGTATCATGTGCCAACAATCCACTCTTGTTTGTTGCTGAATACTATTCCACTGTGTGAACGCATCACACTTGTTATGTGTTCACCCACTGGTAGACCTTTGGGTTGTTTCCAGGTTTAAGCTGTTACAAATAACGCTGCTGTGAACATTCCTGTACAAACCCCTGTGTGGACACAGGTTTCTATTTCTCTTGAGTAAACATCTAGGGGCGGAATAGTTGGGTCACACAATATGTATGTGTTTAGCTGTGTAGGGAAGTACCAAACCTTTCCCCCAAAGTGGTTGTACCATTTTAAACTCTTACCAGCATAAACGAATTTTGGTAGTTTTATATCCCTGCTCAAATTTGGTGTGCTTAGTGTTTTTGTCATTGGTCATCCTGGTGGGGGTGCAGTGGTAGCTCACTGTCATTTGTTTTTTTTTTGTGTTTTTTTTTTAATTTTTTTTTCAACGTTTATTTATTTTTGGGACAGAGAGAGACAGAGCATGAACGGGGGAGGGGCAGAGAGAGAGGGAGACACAGAATCGGAAACAGGCTCCAGGCTCTGAGCCATCAGCCCAGAGCCTGACGCGGGGCTCGAACTCACGGACCGCGAGATCGTGACCTGGCTGAAGTCGGACGCTTAACCGACTGCGCCACCCAGGCGCCCCTCACTGTCATTTGAATCTACATTTCTACAATGGCTAATGATGTTGAGGACTTTGTCGTGTGACCATTTGTTTATCTTCTTTAATTCAAGATGTATTCAAGTCTTCTGCTCACTTTTATCGGCTTGTCTTCTTAGGGTTCTTAGAGACATGCATATATTCTGGACATGAATCCTTTGTCTGATATCTGTGCTATCAATATATCTCCTGTCTGTCATTTGCCTTTTCATTCTCTTACTGGTGTCTTCTCAAAGAGCAGAAAATTTTAATTTAAAGACTGATTTTTAAATTTTTCCCTTAATGGTTTGCACTTCTCATATTTTTAGAAAATCTTGGCCCACCTCAACGTCACAAAGGTTTTCTCCTCTGCTTTCACTGAGAAGTCACATAGGTGGAAATCCAGTGGATCCAAACTGTTTTTTGAAGACTCGTTTTTCCCCTTCTCTGAACTGCACTGGCACCTTTGTCAAAAATCATTTAGCCATTTTTGCGTTCTGTTCCATTGATCCTTGTGTCTGTCCTCACGCTGCTACCAAACTGTATCAATCACATATATTGTGAAATCAGATAAGTTCTCCAACTTTGTCATTCTCTTATAAAAGTTTTTTCAGGGGTGCCTGGGTGGCTCAGTCGGTTAAGCGGCCGACTTCGGCTCAGGTCATGATCTCACGGTCCGTGAGTTTGAGCCCCGCATCGGGCTCTGTGCTGACTGCTCAGAGCCTGGAGCCTGCTTCAGATTCTGTGTCTCCCTCTCTCTGACCCTCCCCTGTTCATGCTGTGTCTCTCTCTGTCTCAAAAATAAATAAATGTTAAAAAAAATTTAAAAAAATAAATAAAAGTTTTTTCATTCATTCTAGGTCTGTGCATTTCTATACACATTTTAGTATTAGCTTATAAATTTTTACCAGAATGTATTGGATGTATACATCAGTCTGAGAACAAGTACCATCTTAATATTGAGTCTTCCAATCTATGAACATGGTATATCTCTTCACTTGTTTAGATCTTCTACTTTTTTTTTTAATGTCTTGGTATTTGTATACATTGAGAAACGATCACCACTATAAGGCTAGTTAACATCCATCGCCTCCCATAATCCTAAAAAAAATTTTTTTTAATTCTTTTTCTTGTGATGAGCACTCTTGAGATTTACCTTCTTAGCAACTTTCATGTGCGCAATACAGTATTATTAACTAGAAGCACCATGCTGCTTATTACACCCCTATGGCCTGTTTTACAATTGGAAGCTTTTGCCTTTTGACCCCCTTCACCCACTTTGCCCACCCCAAGCCCCCACCTCTGGCAACCACCAGTCTCTTCTCTATCTACAAGTTTGGTTTTTTTGGTTTTGTTTTTTTTAGATTCCACATATAAGTGAGACCATACGGTATTTGTCTTTCTCTCTCTGACTTATTTCACTTGGCATACCTTCAAGGTCCATCCGTGTCATCTGCCACAAATGGCAAGATTTCATTCTTTTTTATGGCTGAATGACCTTCCATTGCATGTGTGTGCGTGCATCTGTGTGTGTGCATGTGTGTGTGCACACACATATATCCATTCATCCATTGATGGATGTTGTTTCTCAGGTTGTTTCTTAGGTTCTTAGGTTGTTTCTTTGTCTCGGCTGTTGTAAATAATACTGCCTCATGAGGTCATCATGAGGGTGCATAGGTCCTTTTGATTAGTTTTTATTTTCTTCAGATAAATACCCAGAAGTGGAGAAGTGCCAGATCTAATGGTAGTTCTACTTTTAATTTTTTGAGGAACCTGCATACTGTTTTCCATAGTGGTGCACTAATTTACATTCCCACCAACAGCACACGAGTTTCCTTTTCCCCACATCTTTGCCAACGTTTGTTATTTCTTGTCTTTTTGATAATAGCCATGGTGATGGTTGTGAGGAGATATTTCACTGTGGTTTTGGTTTTCGTTTTACTGATACTTAATAATGTTGACCATCTTTTCACGTACCCGTTGGCCATTTGTATGTCTTCTTTGGAAAAATGTCTATTCAGATCTTCTGCTTCTTTTAAAAGTTGAATTGTTTGTGTTTTTTGCTATTGAGTTGTATGAGTTCTTTATATATTATAGATATTAACCTCTTAGAAGATATATGATTTGCAATTATTTTCTCCCATTCGGTAGGTTGCCTTTTCATTTTGTTGATGGTTTTCTTTGTTGTGCAACTTTTTAGTTTGATGGAGCTCCATTTGTTTATTTTGTTTTCGGTGTCACATTAAAAAAATCATCTCCAAGACCCATGGTAAGGAGTTTACCACCTGTTTTCTTCTCAGAGTTTCATGGTTTCAGTTCTCACATTTAGGTCTTTAATCCATTTTAATTTTCATGTATGATGTAAGTTAGTGGTCCTGTTTCGTTCTTTTCCATGTGTCTGTCTAGTCTTCTTTTCTGTTGAAGAGACTATCTTTTTCCTCATGGTATATTCTTCCCTGTGTCATAAATTAAACCAAAGTATAGATGCATGGGTGAATTTCTGGGCTCTATTCTGTTAGTTCTTCTTAAATTTCTCTCAATAAAGTTGTAGTTTTTCAATATGGAGTCTTGGTTGCCTCTTATTAGATTATTTCAAAGTATTTTTTTTGAGGGAGGGTTGCTGTTCTAAATAGATTTTTTTTTAATTTATGAAATTTGCCTCCTTTATGTGATAATATTATGAATCACATTTCAAATATTTAGTCAACTTTGCATTCCTAGGTTAAACCCTCCTTATTCCTGATGCATTATTACTTTTGTATATTATGGGATAGGACTTACTAATATTTTAAAAAGATTTTTGTGTCTGTTTTCCCAAGGAATGTTGGTCTACAGTTGTATTTTTAAAAATGTCTTTGTCATGTTTTTGCATTATGGTTGTGCTTGTCTTATAAAATGATTTGGGTAATGTTTCCTTCCTCCTTCCTTTCTAGAAAAATAAAAACATATGTAAGATTGATTCATTTCTTCCTTGAGTGTTTAATAAAATTAACCAACAAAACCATCTAGCTCTGGATTTTCCTTTTTGGAAGAGTTTTTTTTTTTTTTATTATTCTAAGTTAACTTTCTTTTTTAAAAAATATAATTTATTGTCAAATTGGCTTACATACAACACCCAGTACTCATCCCAACAAGTGCCCTCCTCAATGCCCATCACCCACTTTTCCCTCTTCCCCACCCCCCCATCAACCCTCAGTTTGTTCTCTATATTTAAGAGTCTCTTATGGTTTGCCTCCCTCCCTCTTTGTAACTATTTTTTCCCTCTTCCCTTTCCCCTGGTCTTCTGTTAACTTTCTCAAGATCCACATATGAGTGACATCAACAAAACTAAAAGGCAACCTGATGGAAAGGGAAAAGATATTTGCAAATGACATATCAGATAAAGGGCTAGTAAGTTAACTCTCTTTAACAGATGTAGGACTATTCAGATTTTCTGTTTCCTCTTGTATCAATTTGTGAAGTTTGCTTTTCCCACAAATTCATTTATTTCATTTAAGTTGCTGAATTTGTTGGTATAAAGAAGTTCACGATGCTCTTTAAGATTCTGCAGGATCTGTGGTGACAATATTCTTTCAGTTTCTGGTTTTGGAACTGATATTTGTAGTCTCTCTCTCTCTCTCTCTCTCTTCCTCTCTCTTATTTACTTCAACAGTCGAGGAGTTTATTTTGTTGATCTTCTCAAAGAATCCATTTTTGGCATTTTTTTCCTTTCTCTTTTGGCTGTCTGTTTTCTATTTGATTGTTCTTCCTCTTCTCATTGTTATTTCCTTCCTTCTTCATTTGGATTTACTTTGCTTTTCTTTTTCGAGCTACCCAATTGGATCTTTGGGTAACTGATTTTAGATTGTTCTTGTTTTCTAATGCAAGTATTTAAAATTCTAAGTTTCCCTGTAAGCACTGCTTTTGCTACACCCCACAGATTTTTATATGATATATTTCCACTATCATTCAATTCAAATTATTTTCTAATTTCTCTTGTGATTTCATTTTTAATTCATGAGTCATTTGTAGATTCATGAATCATTTATAGATATTTGGGATTTTCCCTAGATGTCTCGTTATTAATTTCTAATGAGATTCAGTCATTGTCAGAGAACAAACTCCAGATGATTTCTGTCCTTTAAAATTTGCTGAGACTTGACTTATACGGTTTATCTTGACAAAAAGTGCAATTGACAAGAATTTGTACTCTGTAGTTACTGGATGTAGTGTTCTATAAATATCATTAGATCAAAGTGACTAATAGTGTTGTTTGTACCTTCCATGTCTTTGCTGATTTTTTTTTGTATATTTGTTCTATTGATTGCTGAGGGAGGGGTGTTAAAATCTCCCTTTTATGATTGTGAAATTGTTTATTTCTTCCCTTGATCCTGTCAATTTTGCTTCATGCCTTTTCAGGCTTTATTAGTAGGCACATAAAAATTTATGATTGTTACAGCCTCCTAGTTAATCATCCCTCCTATTATAACAAATGTGTCCTTTATCTCTGATAATACTTTCTGACTTGAAGTCTACTATCAATATACATCTTAATTAATATTAATATAACCACCCAGCTACCTGATGCTTATTATTTTTATGGTGTATCTTTTTCAATTTATTTATTTCAACCTATGTGTGTCTTTATATTTAAAGTAAATCTCTTATAGGCAGCGTGTAATCAGGTCTTGCTTTTTTTTTTTATCCATTCTGTCACTCTCTTGCTTTTAATTGGCATTTTTGGAATATTAACAATGTCAGTCCTTTCTAAGTTTTGTTTCATTCTTCTTCCTTCTCTGCATGCCTTTGGATTATTGGGATTTTTTTAATATTCCATTTTAATTTACCTATTGGCTTTCTGGCTTTATTTCTTTTTCTGCATGTGATTACTCTAGGAATTGTAGTATCCGTACCTAATCTTTCTCCAGCTGATTGGAATTACTATAGCGTTATTTCGTAGCCTACCTCACCTTGAGTTTCAGAGAGGCGATAGTGGGGGCCACCTCCTGACTGGCCCATGCCCCTCCCTGGTTTCAGCTCCTGGCCGTCCCAGTGGATAAAGCCCTGAGAGCATCAAAAAGACTAAGGCACAGCACTTGTCTCCAGGGGCTGGTATACAAGCCTACAGGGCTCATGAGGGTCTCTTAGTCCATCTGCCCTCATGTCGGCCCTGGGTCCTCTCAAGGCCACCACTGTGGGTGTATAGGTTGTACACTGCACAACTCTAAGGTCGCCATTCTCGTTGTAGTCTTGGGGCCCCACTATCCAGGAACCCTTTGGGCCTTGTCCTCTGTGCATAGACCTCTAGCTGGCCTGCCCTGCCATTCCCCCAGCACGGGGTGGCCCCGGAATACCAGGGCCCAAGGGTGAAGCCACAGGCACTGATTAGATGATTGGTTTGAATCATCCGCCTGGGTTTGAATTCTCTGACATGGGACCCAGAGAAGATTTCCCTCCTCATTGTGCCTCGGTTTCCTCACCTGCAAAGTGGGAGTCAAGGCAGCACCTGCCTCACAGGGTCCAAGTGGGGATGAAGTTGGACGACCCAGGTGAGGTGCTCCCCAGTCAGTACTGGCCACGGTTATGCTCGAGGTGGCCAGGTCAGGGCAGAGCCACCAGAGGTGTCCAGGGGCCACGCAGGCCTTTGAGAGGCGCCGAAGGCCTTGGGTCCACATAGCAATTGCCACCCACACAGGCTGACGTCCCTTCCAATGTCGCAGCAGGGCTAAGGTCACTTGGAACCACGGAGAGGGGCGGGTGAGCTGGGGGTGGGGGCAAGCCAGAGTCCCTGATGGGCGGGGCTCAGCCGCTCCCCTCAGAGAGACCCCAGGAGCTGCTCCAAGTCAGACCCAGCCTCTGTCCTGGCCGTGGGAGAGAGTTGAGGGCTCTGTGGCCTCCCCAAGTAACCCAGGGCCACAAGGTAGAGGCTTGGGGCCGAGGTGGAGAGGCAGGGGCTCGTGGACAGCTCAGCACATCCCCAGGCCGGGCCCACGGGGATACGAGGCAAATTCCAGGGTGGCGTGGAGGGGTGGGGTGTGTGTGGGCCTTGGTGCCTCTTTCTGTCCCATCCCGCCTGCCCTTTCTCAGCCTAAAGAGACGAATTGGCCTTCGGCCACCTCCCCAGTCCAGTCATAACCGCAGAACCCCTCTGCAGAGTGGAGCCGTCGCCCCCTCCCCCCTGTTACCGGCGAGCTGCCCAGGGTCGTGACCAGCCTGCCCAGCCTGTGAATGGTGGAGCCAGATGCGAAGCCCAAGCTGGTCTTGGTGCGAAAATCGGTCCAATTGGCGATGCACGAGCGATTCCACACCTAGAGAAGCACAGGCAGAGGTCCGCACGAACGCTTGCGTGTAAATGCTCGTAGCAGCACTAATCATAACAGCCCCAAAGTGGAAACAGCCTACATGCCCACTAACCAACAAATGGATGAATAAAATGGGGTCTGTCCGTACAAGAGAATATTGTTCAGCCCTGAAAAGCAATGAAATTCAGGAGCCTGACAGACACTACAACGCGGACGAGCCTCGAAAACATTACATTAGCGAGAGGACCGCAGACTGTGTGATTCCACTTAGAAGGAGACCGCGGTTGCCAGGGGTGGGAGTGGCTAGGGAAGTGGGCGGAACCTGGGGGTGGGGCTGAGGGGTGTGGCCTTTCTTTGGCGGGTAAAGAAAACGTTAAGGTTGATGGTGATGATGCGGCCATGGCTCTGAATTCACCCAAAACCACTGAAGTGCACACTTCAAACGGGCGCATCGTGGGGTACGTGAGTTATTCGGCAGGAAAGTTGCCAAGGATAAAAGGACGGAGACGGTTTGCGAAGGGCCTGTCCCGGCGTCCTACCCCTTGTGGGCAGATCCGTACATCAAGACCACACAGCCAGGTGCCTGGCCCAGCACCCTGCACTATTCAGCGCTCCAACGTTGGTCTCTTTCCTCAGGTCCGCGCTCTGGGGCTCTCAGGCCACGCCAGTCACCTGCCCCGGGCCAGGTACTGGGCTGAGTACAGACAGCCCAGATCCAGCCAAGTCACCGTGTGTGGCAGCCCACAGTGTGCTCAGTTTGTTGGCAAGACACCTCGGGATCCATCTGCCAAAGGAACATAACCAGGAGTAGACTGTGTAGTGATGAAAGGCGTGAGTGCCCCAGCGCCTGGCCTCTGTGATTCTCTAGTAGTCAGTACACAGCTGCGTAACAAAGAGGCCCGAAAATCCAGTGGTTCCGTCGCAACATTAATTTCTCCCCGGAAGGCCAGGTGAGCCACCCAGGCCTATCTGGGCTCTTTACCGCCTGTGCTCAGCTGTTCTCAGCAAGTAGCTTCTGCCTCGGGTCCCAGATGGGGAACTTATTCCTGGCCACAGCTTGCTGCAAGGGAGTCTGGGAAATGCAGGCCATGTGCCCAGGTCAGCAGGCCGTCACTTGACTGCTGTGGAAGGGAAGAAAGGAAGGCCTAGTGGGCTCCAGGCATGTAACACCACCTCCCGGTTTGTAAAGTGAGGGTGACAGTCCCGAGGGACCCCGTGCTGGGGTTGGGAGGACAGAGGGCGGAGGTCTGCCCAGGAGAGCCCCTGGTGGCGCAGTGGGGACGGGGCACAGAGTGAGTCATCACCGTGGAACCCCCTGGGAGCCCAGAGACTCCGCCTCCACGGCCCTCAGCTGGGGTGGACCGGGCGCGAGCACAACCTGGTGCTGGGGCAGCTCCTGCGGGCACTGCCCGTCCGGGAGGTTGACTCGGCATGTCCAGGGGCCATAGCTCTTCTCTGTGCTCTGGCCCCAACCCACTGGCCGGCCGGACGCTCGATACAATCTGTTTGGAAAGCAAAACAAACTCTTTTGAAACCGCTGCTGAGGGCACAGACCGAGAGCCTCGCCCCCGCCCTTGGGGGGCTGGTGGACATCTGAGACTCAGGGAAACCTGGCAGGAGAGGCTGCAGGTGAGACGACCGCCCTGCTCTGACCCTCTGAGGCAGCAGAGACCTGCAGTTTAGACAGAGGGCGATAGGGAGCCCGTGAGGGACACAGAGGGAGAGCACGGGTCAGAGGAGCGCTTTAGCAAGTTGGGGCAGCACAGCTCTGTCAGGAGGACGATGCCGTTGATGGGAGAGTTGACCCGGGACCAGATGGGGGTGACGTATGTGAGTGACATCTTAAAACAGGAATCTGGATTCAGTGACACGAAGGCCAAAGGGGGCCGGGTCAGGCCCAAGGCCCCCCCCCCCCCCCGCCAAAGGGGTTCAGTCTGAAGTCTGGAAGATAGGAAACCCCTACTCAGGAGGCTCTGGGCCCCAACAGGGCAGAGGGTTTAGGGCAGGCCTGCGAGACAGGGCTCTTGCCATCCACGGTGGCCGAGGTGAAGGGACAACCACAACCCCTTTGTGGTTTCCCTCACCTTCGACCAGCTGTAGAACCAGCGGGCTGGGGAAAGAACCAGCGATGGCGGACATCGAATGAGGGGGTGTGTGGGGGGGTGTCTGGTGAGTTCTTCCTGCCACAGGGCCTTTGCACACACCATTGCCTCTGACGAGCATATCCACTCCTATCCCCGTTTCACTCAGGTGACTCCTGTGCCGGCCTCAGATCCAGATCATGGGGCACTCCCCGGGGCAGGTGTCTCTGGTTTCCCGGGCTAGGGTCACCAAGCACAGAGCCGGGCCCCGGCTGGGCACTCATGACTATTTGTGGAATGAGCAGAGAGAAGAAAGAGTGCCACAAACCCCCATGCCCGGGCCCCTGAGCAGCCACAGCAAAGTCAGCCCAGGTGCCTGCTGGCAAGAGCCTTAGAAGGCGGAAGAGGACAGGGTGGGTTGGGGGGAGGGTGGTCTCTGAGGGTGGAGGACCCAGGGAGGCGGGTGGATTGCACGGCAGGCGGCCCGCGTGCTGCCCCGACCAGCTGAGGAACGGTGGACGAGGGACTCAAGGCCTCCTCTGTGTCACTCCCCCTTCTGCGGGCTCGGGATAATGACGTGCCCCATAGGGCTGCTGTAAGGGCTTAAGCCAGACGTTCATTAAAGGTTTCAGGACACCGCGTGGAGCGTCGTAAGCGGGTGCGTCTGCTTTATTTATTTGTTTCGAAACGAAGCTTAAAAGAAAACAACACCCATACAAGCGATGCATAAATGTCCAAGTCACGAGCTTAAAAGAACCAAAACAAAATGTCAAAAGAGAATTTAGAACCCCCGAAATCCTGCCCAGCTAAAGAAACCACTTGGAGCGGCCAGGGTCAGGTTCAGCTGAGTGACAGACAACCTCCCAAAACGGCAGTCGTTCCGGCGAGGCAGAAGTTGGTTTCTCTTTCGTGTGAAAGTCCCCAAACGGGCGGAGAGGTGGTCCTGTCTGACGAAGCCCTCCAAGACTGAGACCTCTTACTGTCCCCTGCGCCATCACCCTGGAGGCGCGATCCTCCCGAGACCTCGGGGTCCAGAACGGCAGCTGGAGCTCCAGCCGTCACTTCTACATTCCAGGATGGAATAAGAGATGAAGAAAGTGCATGCCGCTTAAGTTTAAGGAAGATTTCTAGAAGCTGCAATATGTCATTTCTTTCCTTGTTTTACCTCCCGTCGGTAACAGGGCCACATTCAGCTGCCAGAGAAGCCAGGACACACGTCCTTTATCAAGATGAGCCGTGTGCTCGGCTAAAAACTGTGGGTCCTGCTACCAAAGACGAGGGTGCAGGTCGGGCGAAAGCCGGCAGTCCTGCCATTCTGCGGGTGCCATCTTGGTGAACACACACGCACAGACACGTGCACACACGCGCGCACACACGGGCAAGCAGTCTTACCTACATAGGGGAACAGGATGCTTGCTCTTGGGTTGTTTGCCTTCTGAATTCAAGAGCCGGTCGCAGGTACCTTCCCGTGTCCACGGAGATCCCCAAGATCATTTTTAAAGACGGCTCCAATTCCATCACGTCGACGCTTGAAGATTCCCGCAGCAGCGGGAGACGCTCCGGCTGCCGTCGGGTTCCAGGCGGCGTAACCCACGGCCGCATGAGCATCCCTGAGCCATCCTCTTTGCACCTGGTTGGGGCATTTCTTTCGCGTAAGTTCCCAGAAGTAGAAATGCTGAGTCAAAGGGGATACACACTTTTGGCATTTGGACACGGGTTGAGAAATTGCCGTTCCGGAAGGCTGCCCCAGTTAGCGCTCCCCCCGGCGTCGCCCTGGCTGGCCCGGAACCAGGGCCCTCTCCCGCATTCTGCACAGGGAGGTGTATGCCCCCGGTCCTCCAGGGGACCGTCACACGGGGCTGATCACGAGATCCTGCCTTCTCCACACAGCAGCTACGAGCAGGAGGCTTCGCAGGTGCCTGGGGCTGCTGAGGTTCAAGGTAAGCAAGGGCGCGAGCTCACGGACCTGGGTCGGGGTGGGGGTGGGGGGCAGGCCACCTGTGGGCAGTGAGGCCCGGCCCCTCGACCAGGCATGGAGAGAGCTCAGCCAGCAAGGCTCGAGATGTCACGTCCGGGGGAACTCAGGAGTGAGCACCAGCCCATCTGGTGGAGGGGACAGCCCCGTAGCTCCCAACCTCAGCCGACAGGGGGGCTTCCAGATTTAGCAAACAGAAATACAGGCTGTCCAGTTAAATCTGAGTTCAGATAAGCAACAGCTGATATCTAGCATGCCTCGAATATTGCCCGGGATGAAGAACTGAGCAAAGTGTGCTGCTCATTTCTTCGGGAAGGTTCCTAGAGGTTGTGAGATCTGCTTTCCTTTTTCTCCCCGACCGTGACACGGCCACACCTAACCATAACCTTTATTTTATTCGACAGCCTTCGCTGGTGGCGCCCTGGACCCCTGGGAGCAGTGAGCCCAGCAGAAAAGTCCTGGGGTCTGGAGTCGGAGGTGGCTGGGTTCGAGTCCGGGCCTCCTGTACCCCTGCCAGTGGTGGACTTTGGGATGAGTTCCTAGCCTCTCCATTCCTCCGTTTCCCCATCTATACATATGGGGGTGGGGACAGCCCCGACCTCACGAGGGTTTAGGGAACATCAAGTGAACATCGTCTGCTTGCAGCAACATGGAAGTGTAGACTAGCACCGAGCCCCGCTCTACGCGGTGTTCGGGATGTCTAGTGAATATCAAACATCCTTGTAAGTGTGTGGCTGGGGGGGGGGGGCACACGTCCACTTGGCATAGAAATGGAGCCAGAGGCCGGGTTCTAACACCATGAAGGGACCAGAGTTGAGGCTCCCTGAGAGCCAGATGCCCGCTGGGTGAGGAGTCCTGTCTCCTTCTCCGTGTTGGTGCCTCCCTCCCCCCCACTGCCCTGCCCCTCCCCACACACGTTGCCGCTGTCCCCTCTGCTTTTCCGCAGCGGAAGGGGTAAGTGCGGCAGGGACGGCGGGGCGCGCACAGCCAAAACAATCCACCCCCTGGCTCATTACGGAAAACGCTGGCCAGCCATGGAGGAGAAACGAAACAATTCAGCTACGTTCACGACTGCCGATCGCGTAGCCCGCTTTGTGGCCGAGCCTGGGCCTCAGCGGTGAAGACGACAAATGAAGCTTCCTGCCCCCGTGCAGCCTACGTCCTAGTCGAGACGGAAAGGCAACGAGCGAAATAAGCCAGGGAATGACATCATCTGCAGGCTGGGGAGAACACCAGAGGGGAAAGTGGGAGAGGGTGAGGGGGACAGCTTGGAGGATGTGGTCAAGAGCGACCTCCCTTAAGGCTTAAAAAACGTGAAGGCAAGGGCCACACGCCTGCCTGAGGAAACAGCGTCCCAGGCAGCGGGCACCGCCAGTGCAAAGGCCCTGAGGCGGGAGCGTGTTTGCAGTTTCGAGAGGGAGCAGGGAGGCAGGATGCTGGCAAGTAGCGGGAGGCCAGGACAGACTGGTAACGGCAGCCACGACTTGGGGGCCATCGTGGGGACTTGTGTGTTTCCTCTGGCAGAAACGAGCATCCGCATGTGTGTTGTGAGCGAGACGCGGTGTGGTCTGGTGTAGCTGTCGTAGGATCCCGGGGCCAGAGGGGGGATGGGGGCGAGCCCAGAGGCAGGGGCCAGGCTCCAGACATTGGGGGCCGGGCGGTGGCTGCGTGCAGAGGCTTCTAGAGGCGGGGCTTGCTGGAGTCAGAAGTGGGAGGTAAGAGAAGAAAGGGGTCAAGGATGACCCCAGGCCTGTCACCATTGGGTTGTTTGTTTCCCTGTCGCTTTCGGTCTTCCCTTCCTGGCCTCCTACTCTGGAAGCCGCTAGAGGAAAGGGGCCACGACCACCTTGTCTTCATGGTGCCTCGTGCTGACCCCCTTCCCTGCCGCAGAGGGCACTGGGTCAGTACGGGCAGGACAGATGGATGAGCAATGAACAAATGGCACAGTCTTTTGCTTCCTCAGGGAGCGTGAAGGGCTGAATTGTGTCCCCCGGATTCCTGTGTCGGTGTCCTGACCCCCAGCACCTCAGAACGTGACCGTATCTGGACAGGGGGGTCTTTACAGAGGTGATTAAGGTGACACGGGGCCACCGGGGTGGGCCCTGATCCCGTGTGACCGGGGTCCTTGTAAGAAGAGGGATCAGGACACAGACATGCACGGAGGGACGACCCCACGAGGACACAGGGGGAGGATAGCCGTCCACACACAAGGAGAGAGGCCCCGGGAGGCCCCGGCCCTGCCCACGCCTGGGTTTCCAGGCCCGGGGGACAGTGAATGTCCACTGTGTGAGTCCTGTTGGTGGGACTTGGTATATGGCGGCCCCAGCAAACTCGCACAGCGAATGTTGCAAAGAGGAGCAAGAGAGAGAAACACACTCTGAGGCACAGACCAGGGCACCTGGGAACCCTGGGCAGGCGGCTGAGCTGGGGCGGGACTCCAATCCCGTGGGGCCCATGTCCATCCTGGGGACCCTGGGCAGGTGGCTGAGCTGGGGCGGGACCCCGATCTTGCGGGACCCACGTCCATGTGGGGACCCTGGGCAGGCGGCTGAGCTGGGGTGGGACCCCGATCCTGTGGGGCCCACGTCCATCCTGGGGACCCTGGGCAGGCGGCTGAGCTGGGGCGGGCCCCCGATCTCGCGGGGCCCACGTCCATCCTGGGGACCCCGGGCAGGGGGCTGAGCTGGGGTGTGACCCCGATCTCGCAGGACCCACGTCCATGTGGGGACCCTGGGCAGGTGGCTGAGCTGGGGTGGGCCCCTGATCTCATGGGGCCCACGTCCTTCTGGGGACCCTGGGCAGGTGGCTGAGCTGGGGCGGGACCCCGATCTCGCAGGACCCATGTCCATGTGGGGACCCTGGGCAGGTGGCTGAACTGGGGAGGGACCCTGATCTCACGGGACCCACGTCCATGTGGGGACCCTGGGCAGGTGGCTGAGCTGGGGCGGGACCCCGATCTCGTGGGACCCATGTCCATGTGGGGACCCTGAGCAGGTGGCTGAGCTGGGGTGGGACCTCGATCTCGCAGGACCCACGTCCATGTGGGGACCCTGGGCAGTTGGCTGAGCTGGGGAGGGACCCTGATCTCATGGGGCCCACGTCCTTCTGGGGACCCTGGGCAGGTGGCTGAGCTGGGGCGGGACCCCGATCTTGCAGGACCCATGTCCATCTGGGGACCCTGGGCAGGTGGCTGAGCTGGGGTGGGACCCCGATCCCGTGGGGCCCACGTCCATCCTGGGGACCCTGGGCAGGTGGCTGAGCTGGGGTGGGACCCTGATCCTGTGGGGCCCATATCCATCCTGGGGACCCTGGGCAGGCGGCTGAGCTGGGGTGGGACCTTGATCTCGCAGGACCCATGTCCATGTGGGGACCCTGGGCAGGTGGCTGAGCTGGGGAGGGACCCTGATCTCACGGGACCCACGTCCATGTGGGGACCCTGGGCAGGCGGCTGAGCTGGGGCGGGACCCCGATCTCGTGGGACCCATGTCCATGTGGGGACCCTGAGCAGGTGGCTGAGCTGGGGTGGGACCTCGATCTCGCAGGACCCACGTCCATGTGGGGACCCTGGGCAGTTGGCTGAGCTGGGGAGGGACCCTGATCTCGCGGGACCCACGTCCATCCTGGGGACCCTGGGCTGAGCAGTGGACAGCACTCAGGTCACCCCGGGCGCAATGGCAGGATGATGGCCTGGGAGGGACAGGAACTCCGGCCGTCAGGATGCTCTGCTATGACACAGGCCCCGGCACCTCTCCAAGGTGGGAGGAACCAGGTGGGACCCACGGTGCGCAGCTCCCTCTGCCCAGGAAAGGGCACCTCGGGCCACCAGGCTCCTCCTGGCCCCGCCCCTTGGCCCCGCCGTGGGTGCGGTGGGCGAGGTGGGGGGGGCGTGCTAGCACGTGGCTGGGGCTGCTTCTCCCCCAGCGGCCACTTCCTCTGGGTGTGTCTGTTTCCTGCAGCCCCGCCCACCGGCCGACCCCGCCGTCCTCTCGCCACCCACTGCCCCTGCTGGGTGGGCCAGCACCCCAGCGCCCAGGCAGGGGTCCCTGTGTCCCCCAGGCCACCCGGGATAATGCTACCGGGGGCTGAGGCCGTGGGATCCGCTGGTGCCGAGCTCTCTGTCCCCAGGAGCTGGAGGCGCAGGACGCACGTTCCCAGTGCGATCTGCTGGCCTGGGGCCGAGCCACCCCATGAAGGATGAGGTCATGTCCTGCAGAGGCCGCGCGGAAAGGGCAGGGCTCTCCCTGGGCCCTCGGGGGCTCCCACGGCCAGGGCCTTTTCCCAGAGACCCTGGGGACGGTGGTGGTTGGGACTGGCCTCCGGGCTGGGGGGGCGAGTGAAGCGGCGTCCTGTTGGGACACACAGTGCGACCCTGGGTAGTCGGGAACCCGCCGGGGGCCCATTTCCTCCCCCGGAGCTGGCAGCGAAGGGACGAGCACTTCCCGGGCGTCCGCAGGCCCTGCCCAGAGAGGCCGCCCTTCGCGGTGTGCGCGCTGGCAGGGGTCACCTGCAGAGCCCGGACGGGGTGAGAGGCGTCTGCGTCCAGGGGCCGGGGAAGCCCTCCCGCCCTCCCGCTGTCGCCCTCAGAGCAGGGCCGGGCGCTGGCAGGTGCCGGAGCCCCAGCAGAGGAGCACGTGACGGCCGGCGGGCTTCTGCACCTGTGCCCCCCGGGCTGGGGGCCGGCCGGGAGCAGCCCCCTGTGAGAGGCCTTCTCAGGGATGAGCGAGCTCCTCCTCCCCCTCCTCCCCTTCCTCCCCTTCCTCCTCCTCTTCCTCCCCTTCCTCCTCCTCCCCTTCCTCCCCTTCCTCCTCCTCCCCTTCCTCCCCTTCCTCCTCCTCCCCTTCCTCGTCCTCTTCCTCCCCTTCCTCCTCCTCCCCTTCCTCGTCCTCTTCCTCCCCTTCCTCCTCCTCCTCTTCCTCCCCTTCCTCCTCCTCCCCTTCCTCCTCCTCCTCCCCTTCCTCCCCTTCCTCGTCCTCTTCCTCCCCTTCCTCCTCCTCCTCTTCCTCCCCTTCCTCCTCCTCCTCTTCCTCCCCTTCCTCCTTCTCCCCTTCCTCCTCCTCCTCCTCTTCCTCCCCTTTCTACTCCTCCCCTTCCTCCTCCTCCCCTTCCTCCCCTTCCTCTTCCTCCTCTTCCTCCCCTTCCTCCTCCTCCTCTTCCCCTTCCTCCTCCTCCTCCTCTTCCCCTTCCTCCTCTTCCCCCTCCTCCCCTTCCTCCTCCTCTCCTTCCTCCCTTTCCTCCTCCTCCCCTTCCTCCTCCCCTTCTCCTCCTCCCCCTCTTCCCCTTCCTCCTCCTCCCCCTCTTCCCCTTCCTCCTCCTCCTCTTCCTCCCCTTCTTCCTCCTCCCCTTCCTCCTCCTCCTCCCCTTTGTCTCCTTTCCCCTCCTCCTCCCCTTTCTCCTCCCCTTCCTCTTCCTTCTCCCCTCATCCTCATCCTCCCCTCCTCTATCCTCCTCCCCTCCTCCTCCTCCCCTACCTTCCCCTCCCCCTCCTCCTCACCTTCCTCCCTTTCCTCTTCCTCCTCTCCTTCCTCCTCCCCTTCCTCTTCCTCCTCCCCTCCCCTTCCTCTTCCTCCTCCCCTCCCCTTCCTCCTCCCCTTCCTCTTCCTCCTCCCCTCCCTCTTCCTCCTCCCCTCCCCTTCCTCCTCCCCTCCTCTTCCTCCTCCCCTCCTCTTCCTCCTCCTCATCATCAGTGCCATCATCAGACCCTGGCACACACCTGTCCACCTGTCCCTTCCCTCACCCTGAGACAGTCCCCAGGTGCTGTGCACCTGCCCTCCCGCCCACCAGCCAGGCTGGGAAGGAAGGGGCTGTGGAACCCACCGGGAGCCACCACACTGGGCATCAAGCCTGGGGCGCAAGGAACGGCCCGACACAAAGGCTCCCTGGGGCCCTTCCAGCTCGCTCCACCCCACATCCTCTGGGGGATCTGCTGCCCCACGCCCCCCCGCCAAGGACTTGAGCTCACCAGAAAGGGAGAGGGGCTGATGGCGACGGCCCTGCGCCTTGTGGGCGTCATGGCGAGCCGGGAAGCAGACCGGAGTGTAGAAGGGACGTGCCCGAGGACAGGGACAGGCGGAGATAAGACTGAACCCCCTAGCGTCTGACTCCCCAGCCACGGCCGCCTCCTCCTGGAGACCTTTCTTCACTCACTCCCTCGTTCATTCGATCATTCATTCATCTCCTTTACTCACCCACCCGCCCCTCATTCATTCATTCACCAGCTCTTTCCTTCCTTCCTTCCTTCCTTCGTTGGCTCCTTTATTCACTCATCTACTGGCTCATTCATTCATTCATTTGTTCACGCACTCACCCACTCCTTCATTCATTCACCTGCTCACTTACTCATCGTCTGAACAGCCTGGAACCTGTATGTCTCTGCTGGCCCCGTCTGGGGCGGCCTCGAGGATCTTAGGGTGCTAAGTGGAAGTTTTCCCCTGGAGCCCTGTGCGAGGGGCACCCACACGTCTCAAGGGTGATCGTCATCGCCCCAGAGCCCCGGGAAGACGGGAGGCCCCCACCTTCACACCCGGGCTAGCCGGCGGGCAGAGGCTGCAAGGTGTAATGGCGAGGAGGGTGTCGGGGGCAGTGGGTGGCCTGGTGCACACGGACGGGCCCGGGCTCTCTCAGCGAAAGGCAACCTCAGTAACTCAGCCCTGCTCTTCAAAATGTCAGAGTCACACAAAGATGAAATAAGGCCGAGGCACCGGCCCAGACTCAAAGACTGGAGAGGGGTGGTACCCGAGTGCCCCAGGGTGCCGGCTGGGGTCCCTCCCAGGCAGAGACATCGCGTCGTATCTGTGCCACCGCCCCGACACGGACGGCTCGTCCCAGGTTGTGTGAGAGAATGTGCTCGTTCTCAGAAGTGGGCGTAAGTGTCTGGGGGCCGAGGGGCACCACGTCTCCCGTTTACTCTCAAACGATCCGAGGAAAGACGCGTGTGTGCGCGTGCACGCGTGCAGAGAAAGCCACAGCGTGAGTGTGGCCAGTGCGAGCCCGCGGGGACCTGGGAGCCAGGGGACCGACGTCTTGGGAGAGGGAGGAGCACAGGACCTCCCGGCTCTGTCCTTACGTCTTTCCTGCCAGTATGGAAGGGCATTAAAGGAAAAAGCTGCAAGAAAAGAGAACGAGGTCTGGTTTCCAGGTGCACGCTCCGGCTGTGTGACCCCGGGCCCCCCGCCCCTGTCCGTCACTTGCCGTGGGGTCCGCTGGGACCGGGGACTGCAAGCCCTGAGTGCCTGGAGCTCCTCGAGTCACCGTCCCTGTCTTATTGGCTCCGCCCCTGAAATGTCCCCCCCCCGTGGAACTCCTCTAGATGGGGACCCCGTGCCTCTAGAAGGCTCCTGCTGGCCACTGCCTGGGAGGGATCAGACTCCCCGCACACGTGGGACCCTCAGCCTTCGCTCCGCGGAACAGCAGGCGGGAGGGTCCCCGCGAGCCGTAAACCAGGACCCGGTCCCCAGAGCAGCTTGTGGCTGTGGCTGGCAGCGAGGAGCCCCCCCCCCCCCCGCCATCCCCGCAGGGCCCCCAGCTGTGTGGGCAGGCCCTCGGCTGGGGCCAAACACAGGCGCGAGGACGTGCTGAGAAATGATCACACCCCCAGAGGGCAGCACCCCCGGAGGGGCCTCCCCAAGGCTCTGTGGGGGCCCTGTGGGTGGGAGCCAGGCCAGAGACCTGGTTTCTGTCTGTCACTGCCACAGAGCCTTATCGGGTCTCAGTTTCCCTGTCTGTAAAGTGGGACAAATAATCAGTCCTAACTGATTGGTGGTTGAGAGCCACCGGGACGATATGGCAGGAAAAACCCTGGGAGCGTGTCCAACGTACAAGTACGAGTAAATGTTGGCTGCTTCTGTTCTCCAAGGCCCTAGATGGGGAGGCCAGTTGTAACGCCGACCCTGTGCACCTCCCCCAGGGAGGCTTTTGCAGGGGTTCCCGGTCCTTTGCCTCCTGTGAGAGCCACCTGCATCTGGCGAGGCACCCCTGTCTGCTCAGTGAGGACCCGGACCCCCAGGCAGGGACCTGTGAGGTGGGGACAGGAGCCTCTCCTGCCTCCTGCTTCCCTCCCCCCCCCCCCCTCTGCTGGCATGGCAGGCCCAGAAGGCTCTGCTGGGCTGGCCCTGCAGAGGCTCCTGCTCCCTGCTCTGCCCCGTGAAGCACACACGCCATCTGTCTATACCAGCTTCCCGGCGGCCAGAGGGTGTCTGGTCAGCTCCCCCACACAGGCTGCAGCCTTGTTCTCTGCGGCGGCCCCGGCCGGGGTCCCTCTCCGTCCAGGCCCTGTCTGTCTGAACTCGGAGATCCAGAGATGTTTCCACCGCTCGGGGCTGTTTGTTGATCTTTCCAGAGTCCACTGCCAGAAACCGGAGGCTTTTGTGGGGGGAGCCCCCCTCGGTTGGACCACACTCGGGCCTGCAGACTAGGCCACGGGCAGGCCAGCTCAGGGGTGCCCGGAGTGAGGTCGGGGAGGCTGGACAGCCACAGGGACGCGTTCCTGCGGCACCTTCTCAGCCTCGTGACCTCCTTGGCCCTTGAGGCCTCCTTCTCAGAGCCAGGACGACCAGATTCTGCCTCCGGCGAGGCTGGGGCCCCCGGAGGAGCACGGAAGTCTTGGGACGCCCAGCTCACCCCGGGGGCTGGTCAGACCAGCCGCGGCTCTCGGGCCAGGAGGCCCAGAGCTCCTGGCCACTGGTGTGCCCTGGACCGATGGCATTAAGCTTCAGACCCAAAGGGGAGCCACCCAGCGAGGGGCGGCCGTGGACAGGGGGCAGTCATGTTGGAATCTGGGGCTTTGGGACAGCCACAGGACGTGGGTGACCAGACACAAGCCTGTGGCCTTCCAGGGGCAGAGGGGGATGTGGATACCTGGCTTGGGACGGCTCCAAACTGTCCCCGTCCAAAGCCACCACCAGACTAGCTGGCAATGGGGAGTGGGCACAGCAATCCCGCAGGCCCCGTGCATGGGCTCAGGAACAGTGGGGAGGAGAGCCGAACGCGGGCACTTTCTTCATGAGCCTCACGGGCTTGAGGCTCATCCCCAAAGATCCCCGAGCCCCACAGGACACGTGCTCTCGGTCACCTGCGGCTGCCGTGCGGGGCTCGGGCCGCTGTCTGCACAATAGAGGCCTTCTCCGCCGAGCCCCCCCGGGAGGCCCCAGCCGCCCGAAGGCAGGTACTTCAGAATGGGGCCCCAGATGTGGTCCGTCTCAAGGCCTCTGGGTTCCGTGTCCCAGAAAGCAGCCTCCGCCCCAGCCCGCCAGCTACCCGGGGCGCTCGGCAGCACGGCTGGGGTGGGTCGTGCGGCAGGCAGCAACGAATGTCACCACCGCTCAGCAGCTGATTTCCAGCTTCCACGGGTCCGCCACGAGTCCGCGAGGGGCAGGACGGCCACTTTCTCAAACGTGCGGGGCAAAGCGAGAGATCCGTCCCGACCGGACCGGGCCTTGCCTGCCCCGGGGGCCCTCACCGGGCACCGCCACCGAGGGCTTCCCGAAAGAGTGCTCCATCGGCCTGCGGTCCCGTGGAACATCGGGTCAGACCAAGGGACCCACCGGCAGCGAGGAGGTGCGGTCTGGGTCCCGTCCCCTGGGATGCACTGGGCGCGTCACATAGCCCCCCATGCTGCTGGCCTAAAGGAGCTGGAGACTGGCCCGTTGCAGACGGGGCCTTGGGCTGCCAGGGACCGTCTGGCCCGAGGTCCAGCCTCTCCCGGCCCCCATCCAGCGACTGATGGACTCAGAAGTGGACACAAGGAAAGGAAAAAGGCTGTCCTCCCCCACCCAGATCTTAGGGTCGGTCGCTCAGCTCCTGGAGGGGCCGTGGGGAGCCTCTCGGAGCTTCCGGGAGCTTCCGGGTGCCTCTCCTGAGCACTGCCCCTAGGGCAGGGTGGCCGGGGCTCCAGCTGCCCCCTCGCTATGCCCTCTTGCCTTCAGGCCTGAGGAGGGCTGCCAGCCCGCTGCCCTGAGTGTCCCCAAGCCAGGCGCACGGGGCCCTTCGAGAGCTGTCACCCCAACCTGCATGACCGTATGCCCCCTCCGTGTTGGCAAAGGCCCACGGGTGCCCTGATGTCAAAGCTAACACGGGCCTCCGTTTTCACCAGGAAAGGTTCGAGTGTTCCTTTTTTTCCTGCCTTTATGCACTCACTTCCTGACATGCAATCCGACGGGATCGTGTCCCGAACCGGGCGACCGCCTTCAGGAGAGAGGAAAAGCCTTGCTGTCCACCCAGGAGGAGGAGCCCCGGGGCCGGCGCCGGCTGGGGAACGTGCAGGGCCCGTTCCCCTCGTTCAAAACTCATCAGGAACCTCCAGGCAGTGTGAGAGCGTGAAGCCCCACGCAGCCCTCCAGAGCAGGGCGGCTGGTGTGCTCCCCTGTGGTGCTCCCCGGGGGGGGGGGCGGAGGGGGGCGGGGGGAGCTGGCCTGCCCAGGGCCCAGGAGGGGAGGGCAGGGGAGGGGAGGGCGGGGACCCCGGGCAAGCCCTTGCCCTCTCCGGGCTCCGTTCCCACGCTGGAAGTAGGAGCACAGGGCGGACAGCGGGAGGACGGCACAGCCCAAGGCACGCGGTGGCCCCAGGGTCGGCCTTGTCCGGTCCTGTCCAGGGCTGCCACTGAGGCGGGCCGGCTCCCACGGGTGCCCCCACGAGCAGGAGTAACCCCGCTAGGAAGGCCGTCCATGTGCTGCGGCCCCGTGGGCCAGGGGGCAGGAAGGGGCACCAGGCTCCCGTCGGGTGTCGAGAGGCCACAGTGGGGTCCGGGGTGTGTAGCCCCCCGACCACCCGACCACGCCCACCTCTCTCCAGAGCTGTCAGGGGGGAACAAAGGAAGCACGCGTGGCTCAAAGCTTGGGATCGGAGCCTCACCTCCCCGTTCATTCGTTCGTTCATTCATTCATTCATTCATTCAGTGAAGGCACAATGATCACGCCCCACGTGCCAGTGCCTGTGCTGACGCAGGACCTCTGGCGGAGGCGCGGGGGATCCCCGATCCCAAGCCCCCTCCCCCACAACACCCTCGGTGCCGACCCACTTTAGTGAGAGTTCAGGCTCTGCCCAGGGGGCTCTGTGTGCCTCCTATTAGCCTAGACTTTAAGGGGTCTGGACAGTTCCCCCTCCTGACTCCTCCCTGTGCCCCCACCCCAAGTGCCCCACTCCCTGCCCTGGCTCTCCCCTCTTGTTCCCACTCTTCAAATAATGCTGACGGCCTCCATGTCACCGTCCCACACCCTTGACTTGCTGCAGGCTGCCATCCCCGTGACAGGACAGGACAGGACAGGAGCCCTCTCCTGATTCCTTCCAGCCTCACGTCCCTCCTCGGAGCCTCCACCAGCCCCCGGCATCGTCCCCGCCGTGGACCGGACCTTCCACACCTCGGACCCCTCCTTCCTCTGCTTGGTCACGAGGGCTCGCTTGTGCTCCCCAGCACATGCAGCAATCAATTACTGAACGATTATTACCGATAGACCACAGATCTCGATGCGCAGGTTTCAGAAGAAACACAAGAAACCACGTTCACGACTTCGGAGTAGGCAGTGACTTCTTCAATAGGACACGAAGAGTGCCAGCCGTAAAAGGAAATACTTGCAAAGTTGAACTAGACGAAGATTATTAAGAAACTCTGCTCATCAAATGATACCGCTAAGGAAGTGAAAATGTCACCCACGCGTCTGACAAAAATATTCCTGTCTGGAACACGCAGAGAACGCCTGCAAATCCATAACAGGTGCGGGAAGCAGGACAATGGTTTCGATGGACGCTTTTCAACATGGCGTCCAGACCGCCAAGAAGCCTACAAGGAAGTGTGCGGGCTTGTTAGGCGTCAGGGAGATTCACGTCCAAACCACAGTGAGATGCCGTGGACACTCGTCGGAACGGCGAAGATGAAAATTAGAGTAAAGGCAGGTGATACCAGGCGCGGGCGACGTGTGGAGGTTCCAGAATGTTCCGCCGGGTCGGCGGGGGGTGGCGCAGCCCCGTGGGAACGCTGTCTCGTGGACTCTGCTGGAGCGGACACACATCCACGCGTGGTCGTGGCCACACCGTCCCAGGAATCCCACCTGGAGATGGACCGAGGGTCCGTCAGGAAAGGAACGAATTCATAAACCGAGGCATGTTTGCCCAACCGGCTATTACGTGGTGATGGGAATGGACACCCCGCGGGCACTGCACCAGTGCTGACGAACATCACGTGCACAGCCCCGAGAGAAAGAAGTTGGACACAAGAGTATGGATGGCACCCCTCAAGCACGGGTAAAGCAGGGTCGAGACGGCCGTCACCACTGGGGCAGGGGCAGGCGAGTGACTCAAAGCGTCCGGGGGGTGGCAGAGCTCAGGCCGTCCTGTTTCTACATCTGGGGACCAGTCGGGCATGTGTGATCGGCTGGCGAGTTTTCGCTGAGCTGGGCGTCTTCAGGACTGGGGGCTTGAGTTAGTCCAACGGTGACAATGACGGACGCTGCCCTGGGCCTCGGGTTCGGGCGGCACAAGGCCAGGCGGGCTGCCCCAGAGCCCAGACCCAATCTCCAGACCACACACGGTGCGTGACGCTCTCCGCTGTAAGCTCCACGCAGCCACCGGATGCTCACGGGACGCTGTTGTGCACTCTGGGGACGTCCGCACCGGGGGACGTCGTCCTTTACCTTAACGGGTGACCCCGAAGGGAGGTAAACCAAGATGGAACGTTGGGACTTTCCTCATTTGTTAAGAACGGGGGATCCTTCTCTGCCGAAGGGGATCGCTGTGGACATGGCAGGCACGTTTCCTCAGTCTCCCGCGCTGTGCCCAGTGGGATGGCTATGGAATGACCCACCTTTCGGTTTAATCTGAGTTCACGTTTTCTCTGCCGCCGTCTTAGGTCTGGGCAGCCCCCAAGGCCATCCATCAGCGGCTGCCGATGTCCGTGGTGTCAGTACCCTCCCGAGGGCCAAATGCAAGCCACCGAAACGAAGCCGCGGAACGCGGAGTCGGGGCAGGACAACCCCGAGCGTGCCATCCGGGGCCTTTCGGGGGTCTAGACACATTGGAGCACGCAGCCTCCGAGCACAGATGATGGTCAAAGAATCAGGAGGCGATGAGACTCGCGGACTCATGACGTTTACTCTAAGTCTGATTTGTGCAATTTTAAGTCCGTACCATTCAACATTCAAGAACGGCCGTGGTTAACAGCCAGCTCCAAAATGTCCTGGGAACTTAGCAGGCAACTCTGGGGAGCTGGGACGAGCCCCCCCACCCCCCCGCCCTGCACTGGGTGGGGCTAATCCTCTCCTCTCCCTGCTCCTGGGCGCCCAGTTTTCTTCCGCCTCTTCGGTCCCAGCCGCGGGACCGGGCGGTGGGGGACACTGCACCTGTCCCCCTGCCATGAGCTCGTGGAGTCCCGGGTGTGGCAGCCCACTTTCCTGATGAGGAGACAGGCCACGGGACGGGTGCTCGCCAGAGCCGTGTGGAACCACAGGAGGAGCCAGGATGGGGATGGGCCCGGCTTCTTGTCTCCTGGCTCCAAGGCCTATGACTCTAGCTCACCAGCTCTGGCTTCTTCCGTGAGAAACGGGATGACACAGGCAGCCACCCCACCCACCCCCATCTGACTGTCTTGCAGCCCTAGGCCCCAGGGACCCTCCTGTCCTTTCGGTCTCTCTTCAGTGTGGGCCACAGCCCTCCCCCTGCTGAGCCTAGGGGTGCTGGAAAGACGGGCCTCATCGGACCCCTTCGGCCACATGGTTCCGAGAGCCCATAGGAACTAGACAGCGACATGCTTGTGGCCAGAGGGAGCTGGGCGGGGAATCAGGTTGGGGGCCAAGGGCAGAGCCTGGGACGTGGGATGATATGAAGACAAACTCAGACAATGAGGGGATGGGGGGAAAGAGGGAGGGGCAGAGGGGTGAGTGATGGCAGGGTGGTAAGGGGATGACAAGGGGCAGGAAGGGGAGTATGACATTCTCAGCGGATTGGACAGGTGACCCAGACCCGAGGCTGGAGGTGGCCCGTATCTAGGGTCCACCAAGATGGCCTCCAGGGGTCTCATTATAGACCTCAACCCCCCGAGAGAGGTGGGGCGTCAGGCTCTCAGGATCTCTGGGGACAGACGGAGAAGCCCGAAACGGAGCGTGAGGTTAGAGCGGTGTCGGTAAGAGATTATCTACAACCGCCACACAGCTCTGCCCCCTTCGAGGACCCAGCTCCTGCCCGCAGAGCTGCCCGGGGGCGCCCCCAGACCCCAGGGCCTCACGCCTTCCCTCCTGCGCCCTCCACCCCCCTCTATACCGGGGGCCAAACCTGCCTCACAGGAGGGAGGGGAGAAAGGTGGAGTTTGTGTTGGAGACCGGCAGGGGGACTGTGAAAATGGCGCCCCCCCCCGCCCCGAACCGTGTGGCTGGTGACACGAGCTGAGAAAACAAGGCCACGGGGCTTTGGTGGTGGGTGCAGGGGGGCGGGGAGGTCGCCCATGGAGGTGGGGAGGCCACTCAGAAAGCAAAGAGTGAGATGCACGGATCCCCAGCAAATCTAAGAGCAACAAAGGATGCTGGGAATATCCCGTGCCGTCCATCCCTGAAGGAGGCCCACCGATGGCACGCGGCTGAATCGTCTCCCAGCCCATCCGGGCCGAGCTGGCAAAGACGGGGAGCGGGGTCGTGGGCACCCCTGGTTCTCCAGCCCGGGGTCCCCCGAGGGGCCGGAACAGGACCATCGTGGAGCTCTGAGAGGCCGCCGGCAGATGCCTGGGGGCCCCGTCGCCTAGCGACCGGCTTCGCGCAGCCCTGGCGGGCCCCTTGCTCTGGGTGCTGCCCGCTCCTGACTCCGGCTACGAGCACTTTCACTGCTGTTCTGCATGGATAAGCGCCAGGCCTCCTGCCAATTGTCCCCCTCTTAAAAGGCAGCCCCAGCGAAAGGCCTTTTCAAGAGGGATCGAGCAGTGCCATCCAGGCTGGGCGGGCACTGACGGGGGGCCGGGGCCCCGGCTGGGCGGCTGGGGTCAGAGGGCCACACAAAGCATCTCGGCGGAGGCTTCGTGCGCTCGGCCGCGGCAGCCCCGTGTATTGATCAGCAGGACCCACGCCAGCATCTTCAGAAGGGAGATTGAGTGAAAAGGGTGACTTTTGAGGAGTGGCCTTTGAAGGCACAGACCTGGCTCCCTGTTAAATTGATTTTAAGGGGCCACAAAACCCCACAGGCAGCCAGGGGCACCCAGAAGCCTCTGGGGTTGGGGTAGAGGCTTGCGCTGCTGGCTGGGGGTCGGGGGTGGGGGGGGCTGGGCAGGTGCCCCCGGCCGGGGTAGGTGGGAGGACAGGAGTCTTGGGGGCACGGAGAGCAGTCTGCCTTGGGTTTGCGTTGAAACGCTCATCCCCCGGTGCCCCTTTCCACACACACACACACACACACACAGCTTGGTCCTAGTGGAAAGCCCTGGAAAACGGACTGGCCTAGACCAGCAGGTGGGCAAAATCGGGCAGAGGAGATAGGCTGGAGCTGCAGGTCTGGGCAGGGATGGACGGTCCAGCGGGGAGGACCCGGGGGCCCTGCCACATCCCACTGGGCCCAAGGCTGGCCCGCCCAGAACTGTGGGGGCCCCCCTGGGCTCTCCCAGAGGGGACAGGCGTCTCCACGGACCCCTCAGCCCCGGGGCAGTGGCCAAGGTTGGTGTCCTGGGGAGGCAGTGGGGAGACAGGTGGCCCCTCCCAACTGAGGGGCTCTGGGTACCCCTGGAGGCACCCCCACGGCTCTGTCTGCCGTATATGCTGAAACGTGTATGGGTGAAGATGCTGGGACTCGTGGTCCAGGACCAGGGGTGCTGTCTAGAGTTCATCCTGTTCCCTCTCTGCTTCTGCAGTTGCTTACGATTCTCCACGACAATTTTTAAAACATTTTTTAATGCCTATTTTTCAGAGAGAGAGAGAGAGAGAGAGAGAGAGAGCGCCCGAACGAGGGTCAGAGAGAGAGGGAGACGCAGAGTCCGAAGCAGGCTCCAGGCTCCGAGCCGTCAGCGCAGAGCCCCACGCGGGGCTCGAACCCACGAACCGCGAGATCATGGCCTGGGCCGACGTCGGACGCTCAACCGATGGAGCCACCCAGGCGCCCCTCCACGATCATTTGTCGAAGGCATTCGAATCGCAGTTTCCTCTGCATCCGCAACTTTGTCAAGCCCATGACCCAGCAAACCCCCTGCTGGGTAACCTTCCCAGGGGAAGTGAGAGCCACCATCCGAATGGGGACTGGCGCACAGGGACTTGATTCTCCACGGCCCGCCAGCCGACGCACGGGACGTGTCTGTGCCACAGAGCGCTTCGTGCACCAGCACCGAGGACTCTCGGCAAAGGAGCCGGGAACGTTCCTCAGGCTTCCGTTTCCCCAAAGCTCAAGGACAGACCAAGCTTATCGACAGCCATCAAAGTATTGATAGGAAGGAACACGGGAGAACTTTGGGGCCGAAGGGAGCGTTCTCCGTCTTGAGCCGGCTGGTGGTGACAAAGGTGCATACACACGAAAGGAGCCACTGATTGTCACATAGGGTATGGGCGTTCCGCTGCCTATAGACTGTCCCTGACTTTCAAAAATAGTCGGTCAGTTCCTCTGGGAAGATCCGGGGGAGGGGAGATGTACTTCAGATGACCCCTGTCTGTGGTTCCAGGAAAAACTGAGGTCCTGTCCCCATCATGTGCTGTGTGACCCTGGGCAGGTTACTCTCCCTCTCTGTGCCCCTTTCCCCACATCTGTAAAATGCAGACCTGGGCCCCGGCACACGCAGGACATGCTCCGTGAACCCTCCCCGGCCAGCCCTGTGTCAGCACTGCCCCAGCCAGAGTTTCCATTTGCCGTGGCTCGTCCGGTTTCGCCAGCTGCCTCCGTGTTCCCAGGAGCGTGTGCCTTCCTCAGCCTCTGCTCAGCGAGGGCCCCCGAAGCCCTGCACGTCCAAGAGGGATCCCGGGAGGGCTGGGTCCTACAACGCCTGTCGCCGCAGAGGCCTGTGGCCCGTGCCGGCCTAGTCCCTTTAAAGTTCATCTGTCCCCAGAGCTCAGACATCCCTGGAGGTGACAGGGAGGTGGTATCTGTGACCCGGAGAGCAGCTGGTCCTGGGCTAATGATGGAAACCACAACAGAGTCATGCCTGGTGGCCTGGGTCCCAGGGGCTCTCTGGCCCCATCCTCGCTGACTGTCCAGGGGCACAGGCAGATTCCTGTTTGCGGGACGGCCACTCTCTTTGCCCTTGAGGACCCTGCCAGCTGGTAGGAGGCAGGGTGGCTTAAATGCCGAGCAAAGCTAAAACACCAGGGCTCCAGAGAGCAGTGGGGGAGCAGCCGGATCGGAAAGCCGGAGTGCCCTGAAGGGGGCGGGACGGTGAGATGCAGAAGCGGGACACGGAGGAGTATCCCAGGGACAGAAAACACCGTGCAAAGGCCCTGGGGTGGCCAGCAGCATGGGTCACAGGAGGTCTCTGAAAGCCGAAAAGGGGCTGGAGAGCCGGTGCCTACACCACAGACGGAGCGTGGGCTTTCGGGGGGCTTTGGGGAGCCGGCCCGGCCGGGATCCCCCAAATTGCCTGTCTCAGCTCTGTCTTCTCTCCCTGCCCCGGCTGCCCTGTCCCCCCGCCCGGGCCTCTCCCCCTGCCCGAAGCTGGAGCCGTGGGGAAGGAGAGACTCTGGCAGGCCATCTGCCCTTCTCCGGGCCTGGGAAAGGAGGCTGCTTGGGCTCCCATCCCCCAGAGGGCCCTGAGGGCCCCGAGCCTGGGGGAGGAAATCTGTGGGAAAGAGCACGGTCCCCGGGGGCTCTGACTCGATCCTGGCAGCTACTTGCACCAGAGAGAGATGTCGCGTCTCCACTCAGCAGCCCCTGGGAGCCGGGCTGGAGCAGGATCCCCTCAGCCGGGCGGGCAGGCAGAGCGGGGCGGGGCCGGGCCCCTCTGCAGGCCGGGGGACGGAGGGGACAGGGCCAGGTTGGACTCCATGGTTTCCGTGCGGGCCCTGCAAACCGCGGTCCCGGACACCCTGAGGGGTCCGGGACGGGCACGGCTCACAGTTCAGGTCCTCGTCCCGTGCTTGGTCCAGCCCCCGGTGGCCAGGGCCCCTGCCCTCAGTGACAGAACCATCCCGAGCAGGGCTGTCCTGGGGGTGGGTCCCAGAGACCCCTGTGCACCTCCTGGACCCCCTTCCAGTACCCCTCACAGGGGGGCAGCTGGCCCCTCGCTGCCTCTGCGATACAATTCAGGGGCCCCAGGTCCTTCCTCCAGCCGTGCCCCCCCAAACAGAGCCCCCACCTGGCCCTAAGCCCCCAAGGCACCCGCTGGGCTGAGCGGGCATCTCTCTTGCTTCTGGCAAGTCCGACAGGAGGAGCCCACAAGACTCATTCTTAAAAGCCGAAGGCGCTCAGGAACAGTGAGCCTCGAGAGCGTCTTTCCAGAAACCTGTTCGAGCCACATGCCCGTGCAGCCTGCAGAGCGACCTCAGGGGCACGGGCAGGGGGACGTCGCCCCCTGCTTCCTGGGGCCCTGCCTTGCTCACTGGCCCCCCGGGGGGTTCACGTACAGCGGGCGACGCTGAGGGCAGACCAGCGTCTCCTCTGCGCCCGGGGATCCCCGCGGCAGCCACCCAGGGGCCGGGGGAAGACCAGCCTCACGCACAGAGGCAGGTGCTGTCCGTGCGGACCAGGAGGACTGGGGAGGACTTTCGTTCGGTCGGAGCGCTGACGGCTTACAGCTCTGAGAGCTGGGGGGGGGGGGGGGTGCAAAGAGAGGGAGGGAAATAAAGTCAGCGAGGGCAGGCGGGGGGCACTGTGGCCCTGGCAGCGTGGTGACCCCGGGCTGGAGAGGGGCTGGGGACTCTGCCGGAGCAGAAGGGCGGGAGGCGGGACGGCCCAGCCCTTGGATGAGCCTTCCCAGAGACGGCCACCCCTGCCACCGAAGTATTGGGACAAGAGTGAGAATCACACACAACCGGACTTTCAGCCGGTCCCCTGAGCCACGCTGGGCCACCTCCCCTTCCCTCATTCACATCCCACCTATTTATTGAGCACCTTTGGTATGCCGGGCGCGAGGAGTATGGTGGTGACTCACACAGACATAGTCCCTTCCCAGAGGGAGTAGAGGTCGAGCGGAGGAGAAAGACCCTAACCAAATGTGAAATGCAAAATGCAGATAAACACGAAAGGTCAAGGGAGAGGGGCACTTTGGGTTTTGAAAGGCTGGAGCAGGTAGACCTGCGAGGTGGGGAAGTGAGGGAAGGTTTCTCCCAAGGCTGCAGCCGTGGAGCTCAGAGTCGGGGCTGGAGGTGAAACAAAAGGCAGAGAAGTCTGTGCAAAGGTCCCGTGGTAGAGCAGAATGTGGTTCCTTCCAGAGGCTACCAGAAGGGTTAGCGTCCGTGGGGGGAGATGGGGGCGCCCATTCAGGGTGACGAGGACCCCGATGGTGCTGCGTTTCTCGGTCAAGAGCCACGGAAGCCCTCGCAGGGAATTAAGCGCAGGTGACCGTAGGGTCACGCTTCATGGCTCACAGAGATCCCTCCGACGGCAGGTGGACCCGTCCCCTGGGGCGATGGTGGCTACAGACCCACACCCTCCCTTGGCCCCTTTGACGTGGCCGCCTCTGAACGTCTCCTCTGGGTTCCCCCAAGATCCCCCTCTCACAATCGCTCCTCGGGATCTCCCCTCGGGATCCCTCTTCAAAACTCTTGGAGGTCCCTCCTCAGAACGGCAGCCATGTCCAGCTGGCTTGACCCAGCGTCCCCGCGGCCGGGCCTGGCTTCAGAGGCCTTGTAAGTGATGGAAGCCAGGAGCACCCAGCAAAGAGGTGGAGGACGGGGAGGCGGACGGCCCTGCGAGGAGGGGACAGGCGGGTGACGGGAGGGCCAAGGGTGCCAAGGGTGCGTGGGGGGGTGCGCTGTGAGGAGTGGAGGGTCCTGGGGCGGGCTGGCCCGAGATGTCGGGACCGGCGGGAACCCCCGGCACCACCAGAGCCGTGCCGGTCAGCGAATGCCTCCTGCCCTTCACGCGCCCACAGTGGGCCCGGCCCAGGCGATGCCGAGCGGTGCCGGGGTACCACGCTCAGATGCTTAAATGATGGGGTAAAAGCCCTCCCCCCTTCTCCCTCCTCCCGGCCCGCATTCCTGAGGCTGGGCCTGGGGTTTGGTTACCAGGCAGCCGCGGCCCTGGAGGGCACCCACCCCGCGAGCTGGCAGGAGTCCGAAGCTGCTGACGGTTCCTTTTCTTCAGCAGCAATTAAGCGAGTTCCAACTGGTGACTTTGGTTAGCGGTGAGACGTGGAAACTATTCACCGCCGTGGATCGCCCTGGGCCACGAGTGTGTGCACGTGGGCGTGCATGCGTGTGTGTGCGGTCGTGGCGGGGGTGACTTCCCGGGCCCGGGAGTCCGCCTGGGCACCCGCGCGTGTTGGCCACGGGCGCCCATCTCAGTGCGCGAACGTGCACCCATCCGTGCGCGCGCCCTGGGCGTGCGCGACGTGCGCACGGCACGTCCTGCCGGTCCGCGTGGGTGCCGGGCCGGTGTCTGCGTGTGCCCTGGGGGACACGTGCGTGTGCGTGGGCACGTAGGCCTGCGCCCATCTGTGTGTTTGTGCCGGGCGTGGGGGCCTGGGGAGGGGTCTGTGCGCTTGCTCCTGGGTGAGCGTGAGCATCTGTGTGCTCAGACGTGTTTGAGGAGTCAGCCGATGTTAACAGAACCCTCCGCGTAGAGCAGAGGGGCGGCACACAGGGGAGACGCAAGGGATGCTGGGATATGGACGAATGGGGTGCATGGTCAGGGTCTCCGCAGAGACAGGCCCACGGGAAAGATCTGTTGTCGGAACCGGCTCACGGAATTACGGAGGCTGCGGGTCCCCAGATCTGTAGTCAGCAAGCTGGAGACCCAGCGGAGCCCGTGGGTGAGTCCAGTCCTGGAGTCCAGAGCTCGAGAACCGGGAGAGCCAATGGCATCACTCGGTCCAGAGGCCGCCAGGCCGGGCCTGAGATACGGGGAGAGCCAGTGTCTCGGTTCGAGTCCGAAAGTAGGGAAAAACAGGTCCCAGTTCAAGAGTAGTCAGGTAAGAGGAATTCTCTCTTGTTCAGGGGAGGTCGATCTTTTCTTTGGTGCAGTCCTTCAACTGATCGGACGGGGGCCCACCCACCCCGAGGGGGCCAGTCGGCTTTACTCAGTTTACTGGATTCAAATGTGAATCTCGTCCAGAAACGCCCTCGCGGACACACCCGGAATCACATTTGGTCACGTGTTTGGGCCGGCCCTAACCCGGTCGAGTCGATGCAAAAAGTTGACCATCCCAGGTAGTGACTGGATGGAGAGATGGGGCAATGGACCCCGCTGGGCAGACCCGCACCAGGGCTCCCGGGGGACAGTGGACAGATGGCAGGAAAGAAGGTCCATCTGAGCAATACAAGGGGCACCGGCCCTGTGATGATTCTCTGATGGAACCTAAAGCCTGAGAACATTTTAGGTCCCCGTGACACGCAGCTGTCCCCCTCCCCCATCCCAGGGCCCTGCCCGTTGGGACCCCGAGCCCTCCACCTTCCCTTCAGCCCCTCCACCAGCCCCGCCCCCTCACCTCACACAGTGCCTCACCAGGTACCTTCTCTCCGTCCCCCTTACCCCGCGCCCCCCACCCCAGGGCTATTTCTACTTGAACCTTCCGCGTTTAGCTCACACACCATGTGCTGGGAAGTCTGCGTGACCCCTTGCTCCTCGGCCGGGAGCGGACACCCCTGTAGGCACTGTCCCCATGCCCGTGCCTCCTCTGGACGCGGTAGAAGGCAAAACGGCCGAGAGCCTCGGGGAGTGGGCACAGCATCACGTATCTCAATGAAGAACGTACCAAACCCATAAGAAATAACAGCAAAACTTTGAGAACTTTGGGCAGGACGGGGCGGGGAGAGGAGTACGGCCTGGGGCGAGGCCTCTGGGACACAGGGTGTCAGCGTCGGGGCATGCCACACTGCCTTTAAGCATCCGGAGGACCGTGTTGCGGAAGGACCCTCGCCTTTCTCTTTATGGCCCCGAAATGGAGAAGTGGACCCAGGAGGTGAGGTGTTGGGGAGGGGGAGCTGCAGGGAGACAGGTTTGCGGAAATGACGGGAGACCTTTCTGGCACACGGGCAGGGCGACCCCTGCCCCCAGCCCAGGGGGGATGCCTCCCCGACCGTGTGGTCCCCGTCGCACTCAGGAGGCCAGATCTCCCAGCACAGGCAACAGAGCCAGGAGACCCTTGGCTGAGAGCTATCGCTGTCACAAGGACAGCACCCTGCTCTTGGCGTATCTGGGTCCTTCGGGTTCCGGACGGATCCTCAAATCGGCTGCTTCGTAACCTTTGGGTGTTGGAAGTCCTTACGGCCATCCACCTCCGTGATGTTCATTGTGGTAGAAGAGACACACCATAATATCTGTTATTTTAGCCATTTATGAGCACACAGTTCAATGGCATAAAAACATGCACAACGTTGAGGCGCCTGGGGGGCTCAGTCGGTTCGGCATCTGACTCTTGATTTCGGCTCAGGTGGTGATCTCACTGTTCATGAGTTCAAGCCCTGCGTCGAGCTGACAGCGTGGAGCCCGCTGGGGATTCTCTCTCCCTCTCCCTGCCCCTCCCCTGTGCGTTCTCTCTCTCTCTCTCTCTCAAAATAAATAAATAAACATTAGAAAACATTCAGTGTTGCTGATGCCTTTTCATCATCCCCAACGCAAGGTCTGTACCCATAAAACAATAACCTGTTTCTCCCCCCGTCGCCAGACCCTGGGGACCCTTAGTGTGCTTTCGGTCTATGAATTTGCCTATTGTAGGGGACCTTGATTAAATGGAATCACACACTTATTTGTCCCCCTTTGACTGGCTGCTTTTACTCAGCATACTGTTACCTGTCGGGAGTGGGGGGGCTTCCCGTGGCCGAGGATGCCCCCCCGCGTCCCTAAGAGCCCTGCATCACCTTCCTCCCCATCCTGGTACCTTAGAGTGTGGCAAAGGCAGCCTTTCTGATCTGTAGGGGACACGGGACAACTTGATAAAGGGGCCCGGGATCCACGAAAACCAAGCCCCAGTCCCAGTGCTGATCCCAGAATAAATTCCCGGGGTCCCAGCCTGCAACCGAATCCTGCCCGAAGCTGGGGGTGAACTGCCAGCCTTCCTCAGACGTCTGCTTGCATAGGCCTTCCTTTCCCCCCACCTCTAAAATGGTGCCCCATCCTGCTCTGTCCCTGCCCAGCTTATCACCTTCCCCGCTGGCCGAGCTGATGTTACACGCCTGTTGTCGGTTGATATTCTCTGACTTCTGAATTCATTGACCACTGGGTCCCCGGCTCATGGCACCGTGAGCCATCGAACAAACAAATGAATGGGCAACACGTGAATAATCGTAAACTAGGAAAGCGTGTGAGAGCTAGAAGAAATGTCCCTGAATGTCCCCAGGGCCCACCTGTCTACGGATATGAATGAGGCCACAGGTGTGTGCACGCCAAAGGGCACTGACTGGTCACCACCCTCCCCCAGCCCTCCCGCCTTTAGTCAAAGCCTAGCAGGTGGAGGTGGGAACCCCTGGGCATCTCCCTCACGGGTACAGCGATGGGCTCCATTGCTATGCCAGCTCTCTGGGCGACAGCCGTGTCTAAAGGGACAAGGTCCCCCCACTGACACCCGTACATTCCTGGGGTTCAGCCGTTCACCACGTTTCCATTCCCTGGAAAACTCTGAATTCCAGGTCAGGTGCTGCTGGGACCCCGCTGCAGAAGGGCAAAATGTACGGTCAACTGACCCTTGGTTGAGAAAGACCGTTCTGAACATTAAACAAAAAAGTAACAATCAATGAATTCACACACACTCTTTTATATGAAGAGAAAATAATAACACCGAGTCCAGAGACACGGAGAAAATATTGCCACACATAAAACGAAAGACAAGCATGTTCTTCATATATAAAAAGCGGTTACAAACCATGAAGATGAACAACGAACTAGATCGTTGGGTAAAAGACGAAAAGGGACTTCACGGGTGAAATGTGAGTGGCCAACAGCCTATCACAAGGTGCCCGGTCTCACCAGGAAGCAAAGAAATGGCGATCGAAACAACCCACTGCTGTGGGCAGCCGTCAGAGGCAACCTGACTCGGCAGGGTCTGCTGGGAAAGTCACAGCTTTCTGGAAGATGCCTTGGCAATATGCGGCCGGGCTGGCAATCCTTCCCCTGGGAACCCACCCCCAAAACAAGTGAATAAGTACTTATTCTCAAAAACAAGTAAAAACATTAAAAAATTGAAACACAAAATAAGTAAATACTTGTTTCTCAAAAATAAGTAAAAACATTTAAAAAATTAAAAAACAAAAATAAGGTAACAATAAAGGTGTGCTCTAAGGGTCTTTTCAAACACTGCCTGACCACCCAGGGCTCGATTAATGATCTAGCAAAACAAGCATACGGTAATCAGGTCGATGGATCCCTAGATGGGTTGATAGATGGGTTGTATCTGTGTGGATCAACAAGTCATTTCCACTTTCTTTCCTATGCATTTATGGACTTCTGGAATTTGCTAGATTGAAATGTATTACTTTTTATAATCAAAGACGTTATTTTATTTTTTGATGTTTATTTTGAGGAGGGGGGGAGAGGCAGAGAGAGAGGGAGACACAGAATCCAAAGCAACTCCAGGCTCCGAGCCGTGGGCACAGAGCCCAACGAGGGGCTCGAACTCACGAACTACGAGATCGTGACCTGAGCCGAGGCCTGACACTTAACCGACTGAGCCACCCAGGGGCCCCTAAAGAAGTTATTTTAAATTAAGAGAGAGGCACTTGCTGACCTCAGAAATAATCCCGAGTCTGCCCTCCAAGAGTGTCATTAGTCTCTCTCGAAAATACAGCCGCACTTCCCATCCATGTCGACGCACAGAATCTAACCCAGAAATCCCACCTCCACGCAGCTGCCCTGTGGGTCACTGGCGTAAATGCAGAGGGCGTGGGGACGTCCACGGTGGTTCTGCGTATGAACACGGGGGTGTTTGTAATGGGAAAATTGGGAACGACATTCACATCCGTCAACAAGGGCATCGTTAATAGAATTACAGTACAACCGTGCCACGGGGCCTGTGGGGCAATTAACATGATGAGGCATCCGTCCTGTAGTTATTGATGCGCATAGATGCCCTCGATGCATAGATGCCGCCGATGTGCGGGAAAACAGATTACAGGAGGGCTCGCCCGGAACGGTCCCGTGCTCAGCGGTCTGTGACCGACTGCATATGCTTCCAGGCCCAGATGACCGGAAAGGTGGTCGGGGAAACTTCCCCCAGGATGACTTCTGGGAGGGTGGCATCCTTCCGGCCTTTTTTCTTTTTCTGATGCGCTCTGGTCACTTTTACATGACATAATAAAAAGCGACTCTAAGAAGTTAATCTGTAAACGAACGAGCGGTCATCCAATCAGATTCAGACGCGACAAAGTAACTCGGAGCCGCTTTTAAGGGGAGCAGGTGGGAAGTGGAGAAAGGGGACTTCTGGCCGTGGGGATGGCCGTGCAGCCACGCCCCTCTGGTCGCTGGGCCCGGCATGGGTACCCGCGGCTCCTTGCAGCGACAACGTGGAGGCCCAGGGAGTGGGGGTGATTTGCCCAAAGCCAGACCTCTGCCAGTGCCTGGCTGGAGCCCAGCGCACCCTCAGCTCCCAGCGCCCTCCCGGCCCAGCACCTGCACGGGCTCACCTGGGCTCCGAGGCCTGAGAGGTGACGTCGCGAGTTCATGCCTGGATGCAGGAACGCTGTGCTTTTTAAAAGCACTCTGCGATCGGACTTCTGCGGACCACACCCCTAGTTCCCCCACACCCTCCCCACCGAGATGAAGGGGGGCCGCTCTGGGGGTCCCGAGGAAGCCTGGCACATGGTAGGTGTTCACGAAACACCGTGGAGGAGTGAGCACCCCCCTGTCTGCGTGAAGCTGACGGCTTCACTGTCTCACTCGGGCTCCCTCCATCCCCAGAGTCTGCCTCCCTGCCTCCCTTCTGTCTCTCTGTCTTTCTTGGTCTCTCTCTCTCTGTCTCTCTCTGTCTCTCTCTCTCTCTCTCTCTCTCGTACACGCACACACATAGTCACCCACTTATGCAGCAGGGAGGTCAGGAGCACAGGCCCTTGAGTCTCCCTCCTGCGCTCAGATTCTGGGCTGTCCCCTAGCCGTGTGGATTTGGGCAAATGCTTTAAGACATCTTCTCATTTGAAAAGCTGTGCAATGACGACCCTGCCTGCCCTGTGTGCCGGCCGTTGCAAAGGGAGCCAGAAAGCACAGTCTGTGGGTGTTGTATCCCAGCGCCTGGGAGCCCCTGGCCCAGGGTAGGTGTGTTACACATATCTGCTGAGAGCCTGGTTGACACATGAAGGGCCACCACCCGCCGCTGGTGCATGGCCATTCCCAGTGACCATCCCTCCAATCCTGCGACCCACACCCCTGGGCAGGCCTTCTCTGACGCCCTTGGGTGCCCGGGCCCCCGGGAGGCCTGAGTTGCTGCTGAGGAAGAGGAAATCTGAGGCCCCCACATCCCGCCCCAGGACCAGCTGGCCTTGCGGATTCCAGAACGTTCTGCAGCGGCCAGTAGGCCACGGGGCCAGGAAGCGGAAGGTGCAGAAATAGAAATGCACAGCCGGGCAGTGGCTCCTTCTGCCCTGGAGGAAGGGAAGCGGGGGCCGGGGGCCCAGAAGGAAGCCGGGGGTGCGGAGCCCCCTGCCTTCAAGGAGGCCGGTGCGGCCCTTGCCCTCTCCTGCAACTTGCGACCACACCCAGGGATGCCCCCATTTTCCCGACAGAAATCCAGAATGAGGAGTTCTGATTCGCTATGAGTGCAACCCTAGGGCGACTGCCAAGGGCACCGAACCCTCCTGGCGGCGTGCGGGGGGTGGGGTGCAGGCGGAAACAGGCTCCGACGAGGTAGAGGGCTAGACCCCAGGTCCGCCGGCTCCCAAGCCTAGGCTCCAAAGCACCCCACCCCCAGCGAAAGGACCTGTCAGAACAGAGGCCTCCCTGGGGCCCTAGCTGGGATGAGTGACGGAGCCCTGACCACACCCCTTTTCCTCCCATTCCCCTGCCTGGCTGGGGGGCCAAAGCTGGGCCAAGGGCCTGGGGCCTCCAGTCAATCACGTGGCCGGTAGTTTCCAGGTAGTTTGGCCGCCCCTGGGCCTTGCTGGGTTGCCCTCGACTCTGAACTCACTCGCGGTGGCTTCCTCCCACACACCCCCATCCCCACCCGTGCCCCCCAAACTTCCTGTTTTCACAGGGAACAGGAAGACTGAGGGTCCATGCACCCCGCCCCCCACCCAAGAGCCTGACCATGAAGTCCCAGAGGAGGGTCTGGAGCCACGAGCCAAGGATGGCTTTCCTCCTGCCCTGGCCTCCGCGGTCCTTTCTGTGCCTCATCTGCCAGTTCCCCGGGCTGGCCTCTGAGGTCCCTGGAGCGCTCCCAGGAGTGGAGAGATACACCCCCAACGTGCGACCCCCGGAAATCCCTTCACTGCTGTGGCCTCCGGCTGGTCTCTAGCTCCCAGAGCCCCAGAAAAGCCACAGCTGTGGCCCCATCGGCCCCTCCCAGGTGTCTAAGCAAAAGCTTCTGGCCAGGTCCCCTGGTCTGCTGTGTGGCCTGGGACACGTGAGGCAACCTCCCTGAACCTGTTCCTTAGTCCATAAGAGGTATGACATCTCAGAGGCAGGCTTGAGGCTCTAGCACTTGGCGGGAAGCAAAGGTGTGAAGGGACTAAGGGGCAGAGCGGTGTCCCTGTTCCAGACCCAGTTTGGCCCCCGCCTCTGCGGCCCCCACCCCGCAGCCTCTGAGACACCACCGGGGCCCCTCGGCACAGCCGAAACCGAGCTTTTTCTTCTGACCCCCAGCAAAGTCACGGGGACGCACCCGCCGCCCGGGCCACCAGACGTTGTGGGTGTGTGTTCAGGTGGTGAGGCAAGGTCTGGGCCCAGCTGGGCTCTACCCCCAGGGCCGGGGGTCCTCGGGGAAGCCACTGTCCCCCGGCTGCTCCTGCACAGGGCAGAGCAGCACTCCAGACCCCACACGCCGCACAAGGGAGCCAGTGGGACCGTGTGGCCCAGGCTGGCCTGCAAATCGGCCCACTGAGGCCTTGCTTTCCTGGTGCTCTTCCATTAAGAACACGGAACCCAAGAAAGGACGCTGGGTCCACCGCTTGCTGTAGCCAGCTGGGGCTGGGGCGGAGCCAGGCAGGCAGGGACCCCACCCCCGGGGACCCCCGTTGCCCAGGGTCACCACGCTCGGCTGGCTGGCCGACCTCGTGAAGTCAGAAACCGGCCGCCCTCGCCTGCCGGGCTGAGGCCCTCCCAAAGGCCTCTCCCGGTCAGGGCCTGAGGTGGCCCTCCCCTACCCCCGTGGGAGGGCTGGCGGAGAGGGGGCCCCCCACTTCCCTCGGGGCTGTGACTCTGTGTGCAGGGGCCAGGCTGAAGGCCGGCTCAGGCCTGGCCGTCCCGGAGAGCCCACCCTCCCGGCAGGGCGCACGGGACCCCAGCCCTACTCCCTGAGCCCGGCCGTCAGGAAGTGGGGGATGGTAAGAGAACAGGTGCCAGTCAGGGACACACCCAGAGATCCTTCCAGGGACCTCCCTCCCTACCCCAGGACACCCCAGAAGCTCTGGGCATGTGACAGGGCAGGGATTCCCTCCAGAGGACGGGGACACCCACCCAGTGTGAGCCGCAGGCAGGGCAGAGGGAGCCCCCAGGGGCCTGGGGATCCAGGGGATCTCGTGTGCCCCATTCCCCGCGAGGACGCGGGGGTCTCTTCTGCTCAGCGTCTGACGGACCCCAAGAGCAGGTGAATTTAAAGCGTACACATCTCCTCTCAAGGCTTCTTTTCCAAGTCTGTCAGCAGACCCACCGTCTTTCCAGATCAGGGGCCGAGCCGATTGTCTGTCCTCCGACGTCTTTTTTGTGTGTGTGTGTGTGTGTGCCCAGGAATGCTAAAAATAAATAAATAAATAAATAAAATAAAAAATAATATGTGTCTTTTAAATAGCACACGCTTTTCCGCCAATCAGGAAAAACTGAGCTTGTGTTTTGCTGAAGTGACATGATTTTTCCCCTCCATTTATTGTGCAAAGGAATTCAAGGCAGCCCTCAGCATCCAGAAGCAGGAAGGGTGTAGGAAAAGTTCAAAATTAGCATTTCCCCAGACTCCCTTCAGACTCAAGGGCCGAAAACGAACAGGCTCTGAGTTGCATTCTCTTCCTAGAGATGTCGGGGTTTTTATTAGAACGAGTTCCATTTGTATGGCCTTGATTTCCCGTAAAGCTGACACGTTAAAAAAACAGAGTTTGCGTTGACCTTGGCAGGGCCCCCGGAGGGTCCGGGTGCTGGGTAGCCCCTCTTACCTCGCTCCACACCGCCCCTTCCCTGGGGCCGGGCATCCCCGGGCATGCACTGTCTCACGCGGGAGACGGGCTTCAGAAAAAATAGACTGAATCCCCTCGCAGGTGACTGATAGGACCCGTGCCCACTGGGTGGTAATGATTTGAGAGGCTTCACTAAACCCGAGCTCAGCTGCTTTATCTACACTCGCACGTGGGACAGGCCACCTCGAGCCTGGTCGCCATCCCCCTCTGAGGCCCGGAAGAAAGGCTGCTCAGTCATGTACATACTCTCCCATGTGTGAGCAGCTACTGGAAACTTCCCCCTCACGATTGCGAACTTCGGACTTAGAACTTAGGAGAAGAAGCTTTGGGAGACATTGCCGGTGGCTGGCCCACGAGGCAGGCCTTTCGCAAGGAGCTGCTGGGTGGCGTGTCCCCAGGCCCGCCTGCAGACCAGGGTAGGAAGGGGGCCTGGGCAGGGCCAGGCCACAGGGCAATGGCCAGATGCGGGAGGCTTTGTGCGAGCCATCCACTGTGTGGGTTTGGGGGGGGGCACAGATACATCCCATGCCCGGGCCCTGGTGGCACTCTCTCAGGGACATCCTGGGAGAGAGGTCCCTGCCCACCCCTAGGTGCCTGGGTCACTCTCACTTCTGCCCAGGAGAGGAGCTGGGGATGTGGAAACTTTCTCACCCAGGTCAGGGAGCGGTCGCCTCTCCTCGCTGCGGGCCCAGGGACGCTCCGGGCCTGTGTCCCCCAGTAGAGCCACAGCTGGCCGTGTGTGACCGCGGGGCCCCTGGAATGTGACTGGTCCACACTGAGACGCGGTAGGAAAATGCAGGTGTAGCAGGGGAAAAAGAATGTAAAACGTTTCGTTACTAATCACCATAGTGATTACGCGTTGTGATAATTGTAAGAATACGTTGGCTACGTTGGGTTCCATACGATGTGTGATTAAAATGTATTTAATCGCAGTGTGGCCCCTGGAAGGGTTGAAATTACCTATGAGGCCGGCACCATCTTCCCGGCACCAGGCTGGGGTCCCCGTCTGTACCCCCACGCTGGCGTCCAGGGCAGGCCCGGCTCCCCCGGGGCCCGTCCGCCGCAGGGAGCGAGGGGCAAGGAAAGGCTGGCCCTCTGTGAGCCCTGCTGCGTGTGGGGCACTGAGCTGCACGCTTCGCCTGCGTGGCCTTACTCGGGCCACACAGCAGCACCGCGACACAAGTATCGCGAACGGTCCCCGCCTCACAGACAAGGAGGCCGGGGCTCGGTGGGGTCAATAGGCTCACCCAAGGGCACAGCGTCTCCACCCACACAGTGGCCTCTCCCAATACCACCTGCCTCACACGGGGTGGGTGGGGGGCTGAAGCGTGGAGGGGCAGCGGTGGGCATCTTTTGAGAGCGTCCTGCCCCTGGTGTCCAAGTAGAATCCCCTCCGTGGCTCGCTGAGAAGGATTGCCTACTCTGGGTTTGCTGATCAGACACTTCTACAACCACCCATTTTGGGCTGGAGGCAATGTTGTGCCCTCACTCACCGCCCCGCACGCAGTAGGGCCTCAGCTAATACGCCTTGAAGGACCGACCCTCACAGCCCACACACAGTAGGGCTTCAGCTAATATGCCCTGAAGGATCGACTCTCACAGCCCCGCACACAGTAGGGCTCTGGCTGATCCAGCATGAAGGACTGACCCTCACTCACCGGCCTGCACGCAGTACGCCCTCAGCTAATATGCCCTGAAGGACTGACCCTCACCGCCCTGCACACAGTAGGGCTCTGGCTGATCCAGCATGAAGGACTGACCCTCACTCACCGCCCTGCACACAGTAGGGTTCTGGCTCATCCAGCATGAAAGCCCAGAGTGAGGCGAGAGCTCTCCTTTGTACTAAGCCCGAGCCAGGCTCCCTCAGCGACGTCAGCCGGCGTTACGCCGGGGGGAGCCGGCTCCCAGGCCAGCACCCCCGTTCCTGACCTTCACAGGGCCCCTTGCCGGCTGGAGGGGGCAAACGAGGACGCGGAGGGGACCGGGCCGGTTTTCAGGCTCCCGGTGAGGAGTCAAGAGCCAGAGCACAGCCCCAGGACACGTGTCTGTCTGCCCTGGGCTCTGCCTAAAGGACGCGGCCCCAGTTTCCGCCTGACGAGAAAGCCCACGCTTTTCGTAGCTGAGCTGGGTCACTGTAGAGCAGACACTCTGATGTTCCTTCCGCGTTCAGGGATTTCACCGCACGTCCCTCCTAATCCGTGGGCTTCGACCCGTCCCTAAACTGTCGGCCGGGTGTCCACGGGCTGGGACACGCTCCGGGTCGGGCAACTTCATTTCGGAACATCCAGAGAAAGTCTGTTCCTCGTCAACAGCAGGCAGTGGTCCAGTCTGGGGCCCTCAGAGCTCCTGTCCTATCAGGAGCCGGGACACCTGGACATTTGGGGGGTGGGGGTGGGGGTCTCTGGGATTGTGCAGCACAGACTTCCTGAGCCCCCCTCCGTGCGGGCGCTGCCGGCCCTCACGCTGGACCCACACTCTCACTGCCTCTCACAGTGACCTTGGGTGTGGCGCTGGCTTTATCCCCGCTTCACAGACGGGGACACTGAGGCACGGAGGGGTCAAGGCGGTGTGTGTCCATGACGGCGGTAAGGACAGGCAGCCTGGCTCCACGCCGTCCATCCCCGGGAGACTCGGGTCCCAGTGACAAGGACCCTCTTCCGGGGAAGGAGCCCTGCCCCCCTCTGGGGGGTCGTGAGGGCCTTGGAGACGTTTCTCAAGCACCTGCTTCACGTTTTGCCAAAAGACATTCTCCAGCAGCCTCCTTCTCTTGGCCACCCAAACTGGCAGCACTTTCCAGAACCTAATTTGCTTTCGGAGGACAAAGATATGCTTCCTATCGGATGCAAGAATGTATATGCTTATATACCCGTCCGAGTATTTATGTGTGGATGTACGCGTGCGTCTATCTGTGCGCGTCTACGGATGTCTCTGCCTATACGTGCAGGTAATTTGCTTGTCTACACGTCAAATATCTGCCTGGGTGTTCAGGAAACTGATAACATTGGGTTCCCTTCGGGAGGAAATGGTGGGGTGCTGGGGACTGGGCTAGGAGACGTTTTTGTTTTTTTTAAATCATAGATTCTTTTACACTTTTTGCATTTTAACCCACGCCAATCAACTGTTGCAATGAAAATTGTTTTCTCCTTATTCTTCTTTGAGAAAACTCACAAGCAGGCAGAAAGGCAGCTCTGAGCACCTCTTCAGTCTTGGGCCCCTAGTGTCTGAAGTCCTGCTGTAGGCTGGGACCCCAGCTGGCATGACATCCCCCTACGAGGGCAGGTCCCACCAGAAAGGCAGCAGGAAGTGGCCGACCGGGAGGGATGGGCGCTGGCCCCCCGCCTCCCAGCCTAGCCCCAGGGACCCTCCCGGTTCTGCAAGGCTGTGATTCTGGGCTGGGTGAGGCCAGACCTGCCGCAAGGCCAAAGCCAACCTCTGCTGAGCCAGACCTGGAATCTCAAAAATGTCCTGTGGTCAGGCCTGAGCTTCGTTAGTGACTCAGCAGAAAGACCCGGCCCCCGCCCCGTGCAGGGCAGGCAGGCCCCGCCCAGGGGTGCAGCTTGAGGCTTTCAGCACCCAGAGCCAAGGCCTGTGGGAATGTGGGCCCAGTGGGCCGGCGGCCACGGCCCAGCCCCGCGTCCCTGCCAGGCAGTGAAGACCGACCGGCCTAGCCATTGGGGGGTGGGGGGGAGTGGGAGGCTCCTGGTACAACCCGAGGCGGACGGCTGACCTCGGGCAGGTCCCTTCCCCTCTGGGCCTCAGTTTCTCCTTCCCTTAGAAGGAAGTTCCTGGAGCTGACCCCCAGGAACCCCGACACTTGTGGGGTAGCCTCAGGCTCTTTCTACACCTGTATGTGCCATCGCAACACCTGCCCTATTATAGACCTGATGGTTCCCACATGCTGATTTGCCTAAGTGCATATGTTTTTACTTTTTTAAATTTTGTAATGTTTATTTATTTTTGAGAGAGAGAGAGAGAGACAGAGCGTGAGCAGGGGAGGGACAGAGAGAAAGAGAGAGAGGGAGGGAGACACAGAATCGGAAGCAGGCTCCAGGCTCCGAGCTGTCGGCACAGAGCCCAACGGGGGGCTCTAACTCACGAACGGTGAGATCGTGACCCGAGCCGAAGTCGGACGCTCAACCGACGGAGCCACCCAGGTGCCCCTAAGTTGATACGTTTTCAAAGGTTGTTTTGGAGCAATGCTGTGCACGGCCCCGTTGACGTCATTTGCCGAAACCAGATGACGTGTCACAGTTCATGCTTCACACCTGAATCAAGGTGTGTGCAGAGCTGTGCTCTTTCAGAGACCCTGGGAGAGGACCCTCCTCCAGCCTCCCCTCCGTGGTCACGTGGCCTCCTCTCTGTGCGCCTCGTATCTCCTTTTCTTTTCTTTCTTTTTTTTTTAATATATGAAATTTATTGTCAAATTGGTTTCATACAACACCCAGTGCTCATCCCAAAAGGTGCCCTCTTCAATACCCATCCCCTCCCCTCCCCTCCCTCCCACCCCCCATCAACCCTCGGTTTGTTCTCAGTTTTTAACAGTCTCTTATGCTTTGGCTCTCTCCCACTCTAACCTCTTTTTTTTTTTTCTCCTTTTCTTATAAGGACGTGTCTTTGGGGGGCCACCTGGGTGGCTCAGTCGGTTAAGCCACTGACTCTTGATTTCGGCTCGGGTCATGATCTCACAGTTCATGAGTTCGAGCCCCTCATCTGTCTCTGCGCCGACAGCACAGAGCCTGCTTGGGATTCTCTCTCTCCCTCTCCCTCTCTGCCCGTCCTTGACGCTCTCTCTCTCTCTCCCTCAAAATAAATAAATAAACAGAAAAAAAGACACAGCTTTGGACAACCTAGGATGAACCCCCCGTCTCAAGACCCTTCACTTACATCTCAAAGACGCTTTGTCCAAATAAGACCACGTTCGCAGGTTCTGAAGGTTAAGAGATGGGCATATCTTGGGGGGGGCATTATTCAACCCCCTATCGTCAGGCAGGGAAAGGGTTGGGGCGGGGGCAGATGTACAAAAGGGAAAAGCTCCGGGGACGGCTGTTAGCTCGGGCCGCTGTGACAGAAGACCACAGGAGGGGCAGTTTATAAACGACAGAAGCTGGGGGGTCGGAGATCAGGGTGCCAGCTCTGTAGGTGCTGGTGAGAGCCCTTTGGGGTGTGGGGGTGGGGGTGGGCTGCTGACGTTTCCCGATGTCCTGTGTGGCAGAAAGAGAGCAAGCTAGCTGTCTGGAGTCCCTCCTATAAGGGCACTAATCCCATCATTAAGGACGTAATCGCCTCCTAATGTCACGACACAGGGCGTCAGCTTTCAACGTATGAATTTCAGGGGGCCCATAGCGAGCACGACCGGAGCTATGCCACGTACGAACTGGGGCATCTCCTGCCCCGGGGTCCAAATCTGGGCAGAGGAAGGAGTCCCCACCTCCCCGAACCCCCACAGACGCAGAAAGACCATCTATTATTCATAGGATGCAAGGAGGCATCCCAGGGGCACCAGCCCGGGGGAGGAGCGGGGGGCCACCTCCCCCGGCCAGTCCATTCTCCCTCCTGACCCCGCGGGCCTGTCTCAGGCCACTTTGGGTCTGAGTTGTCTGACAGGGACACCTCCAGGGCTGCATTAGCCTTAAAAGGGATATTTAAAGCCAAAGAAGAGGCCGCAGAGACCTCCAGGTCATGGAGCCAGGGTGGCAGAAAGGCAGTCGGAAAGGGCACCTGCCCCTTCGACTGTGCCAAACTGGGCGTTTTGGTTTTCTTTCTTAGCGTGTAATTTTCAGAATTCCAGTAGAAATAAGCAAGGGCCATAAGGAGTTGTTACGGTGTCCCTGTTAAAGGGGCAAAATACGTTTTACGATGAGAAAATCAGATGCTGGCGCGGTTGAGGTGAGGCCGGCACTCGCCGCTCCTGCGTTAGACAAGCGCCTACGTGTAAGGCACACAGCAGGTGCCAGCTGGCGTCAGGACCTGAGGACAGGATGCCAGCGGGTGCGAACTAGGAGGGGCCGTGCGGAGAGCGGTCCAGAGATGTGTCCCCATGAGCACACACAGTCCCGGAGCCCGTGATTCGACGCTGACACACTGACCCCGAGGACACAGAACCGCCTGCCCCCGAGTGGCGTAGAGACCCCTGCCCGGACTTGGCCATCAGCATCCATGTCCTGTCCCTGCGAGGTCCACCTGTGTCCACCCTGCCCGACCCGCCAAATCCCACAAGGCTCAGGGGCTTTGTGCTTTCTTGGGGCATCTCCCCGCCGACCCTGGCATCCACCTGCCTCCCCCTAGTCATATTTTGGTTGTTGTTTATCTCCCTGAACCACAGAATGTCAGCTCCCCGGGAGAGGGGGCTGTTTTGTTCATGTTACGTCCCCAGCACCTGAGAGTATCCTAGGGGGCGCCCGGGGGTCTCAGTTGGGTAAGCATCCGGCTCTTGACTTCAGTTCAGGTCACGATCTCAAGGTTTCGTGAGGTCAAGCCCAGAGTCGGGCTCTGTGCTGACGGCTCGGAGCCCGCTTAAGCTTCTCCCTCGCTCTCTGCCCCTCCCCCTCGCACTCTCTCTGTCTCTCTCAAAATAAATAGACTTTAAAACAAAAAAATAAAAGAGGGGCGCCTGGGTGGCTCCGTCGGTTGAGCATCCGACTTCGGTTCAGGTCACGATCTCACGGTCCGTGAGTTCGAGCCCCGCGTCGGGCTCTGGGCTGATGGCTCGGAGCCTGGAGCCTGCTTCCGATTCTGTGTCTCCTTCTCTCTGTCTCTGCTCCTCTCCCACTTGTGCTCTCTCTCTCTCTCTCTCTCAGAAATGAATAAACATTAAAAAATTTTTTTTTAAAAATGAGAGCGTCCTGGTACACAGGGAATGCTCAGTCAACATTCGTGAAATGAATAAATGAACCTAGCGACAAATGATGCTAAAAACAGCAACAGTCCAAACGTGTGGACCAAGTTAGGGTGCAGACCCTCGACCCCCAGAGGACGGATTACTCCAAACACTGCGGGAAGGTGGCCAGTCGCCGAGAGAAAACCGGGTACAAAACCACACTCGTGGTGACGATTCCGAACCGCGTCAACGTGTTTGTGGACGGGAGCCGGCTGGGAGCACAGGCCGAGGGCAGCGGCTTCATCCGTGGGCACGTGAGGACAGTGGGCACATTTTCCCTCCCTCTCGGGACAACCTGCAAAGGCTAAGGGGAGCCGCTCAGACGGCAGAGCCGGGAAATAAAACCTAGCCGCCCAGATGCTGCTTCTACGCTGGAAGAGGGCCCGGGCCCGCGTCTGGTCGGCCACTGTCGGCAAAACCCTGCCAGCGGCCCAGCGCGCGGCTCCCTGCTCCCGGTGACAACCACGTGTGCCTGCGTGGGCGTGGGCCATGCGAGCCCCAGCCTCTCCCGCGGGATGCCGTCCAAATAAAGTGCTTTCCGTGCCCAACCGGGTCCATCAGGCTTGGCACCTTCCCGGGGGGGGGGGGGGGGGGGGAGGGGAGTGAGGCGGCCAGGGCGGGACAGAGGCGGTGGCGTGGGGCCGACCGGGTCCCTCTGCCAGCTGGATGCCGAGGGGACCCCAGGAGCAGGGACGGGGTGGGGGTTGGGGGGGGGGGTCGTGCCGGGAACAGGAGGGGGGGGTCTGGGCGGCAACCTTGGGAAGCCACGCCCACTTTGGAATGCCGTGCTGAGGCCCGAACAAAGCAGACCACGCAGGGGGCAGCGCCACACTGGGGACTCGCCCGACGCTCTGGGACCATCAGATCGCCGTCCTTGCGCCATCACCAACTCTGAGCCACACTGGCCCCGCCGGACACCCCTTTAGGTGCTGGGGACGTAGCACGAACAGACCTCTTAATCTGGTGGTGGGATGTGGGCCGGAAGGGAAGAATGGGGTGGTCCCTTCCGGGGGCACTTCTCCAGGGAGGGGCACAGGGGCGTCTCCCGGTGGCTCCTTCTCGGCCCGGGGCATGGCCGGGCTCCGCAGCAACGTGCCAAGAGCGAGAGCAGCCCATTAGGGCCTGTGCACCTGACTTCAGGGTTCTCCCGCCTCCTCGGAGGTGAGGACACGCACTGACACACACACGGAAGCCTCCCAAACTGCAAACGAGCCACGTGGCCTTGCGCCGGGCGATGGGTGAGTGGATGGTGTCCACTCAATGAAACGCTACCCGACCGTCAAAAGAAACAGACCCTGACACGGACAGCTGCAGGGATGAGCCTGACATGCGTCGTAGGGGCCAGCCTCCGAGTCAACATCCCATTGTGTGATGTTCCAGAAAAAAAAATTTTTTTTAACGTTTATTTTTGACAGACAGAGAGAGACAGAGAGCAAGCAGGGGAGGAACAGAGAGAGGGAGGGAGACCCAGAATCCGAAGCAGGCGCCAGGCTCCGGGCCGTCGGCACAGAGCCCGACGTGGGGCTGGAACTCACGAGCTGTGAGATCATGACCTGAGCCAAAGTCGGACGCCCGACCGACGGAGCCACCCAGGCGCCCCGTGGTTCACGTGGAAGGTGGCGAGTTGCTATGCAACCGTAGAAAATCGACACGACAGATAATTTTCCTGACCCAGGTGCAGAGTTTGCTCCAGAAAAGCTCGCAATCTAGAGGTGCGGAGAGAAGCTGTGCTCACTGCTTCCTTCATTGGCCCGTTTGCCGTTGGTCCAGCACGTGGTGCTGGGGGCGGGGTGGGCACCTGCCATGTGCTGGGCACGGGGGGGCCTCTGAAATGCATCAGCACAGCACGTGAAGTGGGGACTCGGGCAGATCCCCAAGGACGCCCCCGCAGAGCCCGGGCTGTGTCTCCCGGCCGAGGCCCCGCGGGACTGGCCGCCAGTGGAGAGGGCCCGGGGGGGGGGGGAGGGGGCTGGGCCCGGCTGGCCCTGGGCGAGGTGCTTGTCCTCCTCCCCGAGCTCTGTGGCAGGCTTTGGGCTCCCCCCCACCCCGATCATCCCCACCCCCCTGGGGGCCAGTGCTACCTCTCTGTCCTCTCAAACTGCCCCTATGTGACCAGTCAGGTGAGTGACCAGGGCCTTGTTATTCTGTCCCAGGACCATCCAAAGGACCGCCCGCCCACGCCATTTGGACAGCTTTGGGGCCAGGAGGCACTGCCCTGGGCTCTCCTGTGGTTAAACATGACCCCTGCCCCTGCCCACTGCGCTCAACACACACAACCCTTCAGGTCCCGGGCCCCGCTGCCTGCTGTGGCTTCCCCGCTTGTCCAGCTGACCCGTACTCAGCGGGCCTCAAGCCCGGAGCCAGCTAGCCTCCCAGGCTCCCTCCCGCCTTCCCGGGCTCAGGGGCCCCAGGGACGCCGAGACCCCGTCACCTGCTGCCTCCCCGCGCTGAGCCCTTCACAGTTGGCCAGGAGCTCCCCACCAGCGATCGCACGCCGACTGTCCAGGGCCTCCTGGGTCAGGCAGACTCAGGACACGGCTCACAGAGGAGAATCCAAGGCTCCAATGGGGATGCCACTGGCCCAAGGGCACTCCGGGAAACAGTGGAGGGGGCAGATCAGAACCCGGGTGCCAGGCACGGTTCTTTCTCCAACAGCTGAAAAACAGACCACCCCCCCCCCACCCCCCGACCCCCCACTCCCAACTGTCAAGGCCTTTCCTTGCCATTTCCCTGCCAGAAGGCACTGGGTCATTTCTGGTTTGGGGCTGTTACAAATAAAGCTGCCACAAATGTTTGTGCACAAGGCTTTAGGAGGCCGTCTCCTTCCATGTCCCTTCGGTAAATTCTCGGGAAGGGTGGCCGGGTCACATGGCAGATGCACGTACGCTTAGCTTTAGGAGAATCCGCCGGAAGGTTTTCCAGAGCGGACAGACGCTCTGACCCGCTCACCCACACCGTGGGGGAGTGCTGGTCGCCCGCACCCTCACCGGCACTGAGAGTGGGGAGTCTTTTCCATTTTAGATCTTCTAACGGGCAAGTGGTGACATCTCGTGCGGTTCGTCAGGGACCCCGACCGCACGCGTGTCGGGCAGCCCGATGTTGTGCCAGAACCCGCCGGCGCTCGGTGCTCCCTCACCTGCCTTCTGTTCCTCCTCTTTTGCATTTTGGAGAATTTCTACCACTATGTCTTCAGGTTCATATTCTTTTTTTCTGTAATATCTAATCTGCCACGAGTCCCCGCAGGGTTGTTTTTGTCTTAGACCTGGTTTTCCTTGCTGGAGGCTCATTGCATGTGTTTGGTTCTTCTGTCTTGTCCTGCCTGGGCAGGTGCCACGGCCTCTCCTTCCACTCACGTCCCCTTTCCAGTCCATTCTCCCTACAGAAGACAGATTTTTGTTTGCTTGTTTTTTAATCTCAGGGGAATCCCTATATAAGGACTCCTTTGCATTTTATTTTGTTTTTTTTTATTAACTTTTTTTTAACGTTTATTTATTTTTGAGAGAGAGACAGAGTGTGAGCAGAGGAGGGGCAGAGAGAGCGGGAGACACAGAATCCGAAGCGGGCTCCAGGCTCTGAGCCGTCAGCCCAGAGCCTGACGCGGGACTTGAACTCACGGACCGCGAGATCGTGACCCGAGCCGAAGTCGGACGCTCAAGCAACTGAGCCACCCAGGCGCCCCTCCTTTGCATTTTAAATAAAGCCAAGCTCTTTATCGTGCTCACAGCATTTCACAGCCTGGCCTCAACTTGCCTCTTCCTCCTCCTCAAGCCCCAATGCCCCCATCTTGTTTTTGCCCGTAGAGCACATCCCCCCAACGTTCTCCTGCCTCAGAGCTTCTGCTCACACTTGTCCCTCTGCTGGGAATGTACACACACACACACACACTCACACACACACACACACACACCCTCCCTCATACACACAAGCATGCACGTACACACACAGATACCCAAACACACACACAGTCACATGCACATTCACACGGACACATGTGCACATGCATGCACTCACACGTGCACGGGAACACACAGAGACACAAACACATATACACAGGAACACACGTGTGCATATGCCCCTTTACATGCCAGCCACTTCTCTTCCAGGTGACCCCTGATCATTTTTGTAATTGTATCATTTACCTGTCTGACTAATCTGGATGTTTTTTCCTTCTTCCCTCCTGGAATGTGACCCTCATAAAGGCAGAGATTCTTCCTCTTTTGTCCTCTGTTTTACTCCTATCACCTAGCATAGGCCCCAACACTAAGGGGCATAGTAGGGGCATAGTAGGTGCTTAGTGAATGGATGAATGAGTAAATGGTTGAATGGATGGATGGATAGGTGGATGGATGGGTAGGTGGATGGATGGATGAGTGGATGGGTGGGTGGATGGATGAATGGATGGGCATGTGGGTAGGTGGATGGATGGATGATGGATGGATAGATGGATGAGTGGATGGATGGTTGGATGGGTAGATGGATGGGTAGGTGGATGGATGGATGGATGAATGGATGATGGATGGATACATGGATGAGTGGGTGGATAGATGGATGGATGGATAGATGGATGGGTGGATGGATGGTTGGATGGGTAGGTGGATGGGTAGGTGGATGGATGGGTGGATGGGTAGGTGGATGGGTAGGTGGATGGATGGGTGGATGGCTGAATGGATGGATGAATGGATGGATGGGTGGATGGGTGGGTGGATAGATGGATGGGTGGATGAATGGGCATGTGGGTAGGTGGATGGATGGATGGATGGATGGATGGATGGATAGATGGATGGGTAGGTGGATGAGTGAATGGATGCATGGACAGCTGGATGGATGGACAGAGGGTAAATGGCTTTGAACCCTGGTTCTTCCCCCTTTATTGTGTGACCATCGGCAAGTCAATTACCCTTGTAGAACCTCTGCTCCTCATTGGTAGAATAAATGGGTGCAGTGCAACCCAGCAAGCAGGGCTTTGTTTACTGTCTGTCTTTCCCCTGGACAGCACAGCCTTTAGTCCTGTCAGCATTGCTCCCAGCACCTGGTGTAGGAACCATCTCACAGTAGATGCTCAATAAATATTCTGTTGGAAGAAAGAATACCCTAAAAGTTGAAGTCGTGGCAGGAATGGCCCACTTGTCCAGTTCCCTCCCTCTTGCTCGTACCTTCTCGCTCCTTACTTCAGGTTCTGTTTGCTCCCTTTCTCTGCGAACGAGCTGGAAGCCACCCTCCCCTGCACCCTGGGCTAGAAGACAGCTGTGCTTTGAGTGCCCTGAGAAAGCAGCAGGAGGAAGGTTGGGATGAGGATGTGGTCTGAAGGGTCCCTGGGGGGCTGGACAGCCCTTCACTCCCTGCTAGTGGCTGGGGAAGCCGTGTGAGGCCTGCAGGGCCCTAGCTCTATGGAGGTGGACCTTGTTGGGTGGTGGTCCCCTGGAGAACTCTGCTGTGTCCCAGGCAGGCCCCCAGGAGGGACAAGGGCAGGACAGAGAGGAAGTGCAGAGCTGGGATGCTCAGGGTCTGTGGATGAATTCCTGATAGTAGACACGGAAGGGAAGAAGCCAGGAGAGCGTAGAAGCTTCTGGATGCAGCGAGTGGAGGGTTTGCTGAGATGGGGAAGACGGGGTGGATGGGAGTGGCTGGGAAAGAACTGGGGAGAAAATCCAAAAGTCCAGTTCGGCCGTGATCTATCTGACATGCCTGGGAGACCCCAAAGGAGATGCCGAGCGGCCAGCCGGATATGTGGGTCGAAGCTCGTAGAAGAGGTCATAGCTACAGAGACAAATTTGGAAGTCATCAGCTTAAGGATATTTAAATCCATGGGAACTGATGACATCACCAGGAAGAAGGGCAGTGAGAAGAGAAGCAGGCGTGCACCAAACCAGAGGACCGGGCAGTCCCATGGGACCAAAAGCCCCAGAGGTCAGGGGCGTGTGTTCCAGACTCCGCGGTATCCCCAGCCCCACCTTGGTACCTGGCTCGAGACAGGCCCCCGCCAAAGCCTTGCCGCCGTGGGGTCTGGAGAGGGGCAGTACGGAAGCAAAAGGAGAAGAGGGGAGCAGGGAGAAGCCAAGAGAAGAATATGCTGGAAGGAGGGAGTGGCCGCCGGGGTGGACTCCCAGCCTCCAGGAAAGTGAGGAAATTGGAAGAGGCCTCTGGATCTGCCAGCATAGAGGCGGCTGTCACCACGGACGAGGGCCCTTCCGGTGGGGCCGGTGGCCCGGGGCTTAGGCTGCAGCGGGGAGGGGAAGCAGTGATGAGCACAGAAGCAGGGCAGGTGGAGGGGTGAGGTGGTGAAAAACCGGCTCTCACCCGGGAGGTGACTGGGTGGGTTGTGGGCCATGGGGGCCTGGTCCACAGAGAGTGCGGCCTACAGATGCTGGACAGGTGGGTCCGAGGGGCAGGAAGTGTGTGGGGGGGGGGGGTGCATGGGAATAGGAGCCCCCTCTCCCCCCCCACCCCATGCCAGGTCTGAAACACGGGAGACAGAGGCATAGCGGGGAGGCACAGCCGGGGAGGGGTTGCCCTTTGCACCCTGCTTGGCCTCTAAGACCTCCGTGGGGCTCTGGCGATCCCACACTAGGGTGGGCCTCTCTCCTTTCTGGGTTTTCTACGTTTCCCATTCGGAAACCTCTTGGCCTCTGACGTTCTGATTTGAAAATTAAATGCTCAGATCCGCAAAGAAACGAACCCAGGGCCCATGCCCCCCAACCCAGCACTGCCCCGGTGGACAGCCCCCTGCCCAGACCTTCTACTGGCTTCTGCTGCGTCCAGGCCTCTAACATGAGGCCCTGGGGGAGCAGGCCCCAGGATGAATTCCAGAGGGTGGGAATACCCACCTTCTGGGAGGTCACTGGTTCGAGAATTGGAAGGATCCTCCCAGCAAGAGATGAAACCTGAGACCGGCAGAAAAAAGGCCGGGGAGGCCTGTGAAACTCAAGGACAGACAAAGGCGCCCAGCAGGAGGCCTGGGCTCAGGAATGGGGCGAAGGTGGGGGCTCCCAGGAGGGGGGGGGCCTCTGGCCTCCTGCTTCCTGATCACAAATGCCCAGCCTCCGTGGCACCCCACCCCCACCCCCAGGGCCCAAATACACCCTCCATGACTCTCCCCGGAGGGAGGGCGCGCAGGGAACCGGAATCAGACCCCACGCCAGAATTCAGGGCCTGGAGGCTGCTGGTCACGGGGTGGGGGGAAGACCCCAGAGGCGGAGAGCCCTGTATTGAATGGGGAGCCCCTGCGGACCAGACCCTCCCAGGCAGGGATCGCCTGCCTGGGATCTCACAGGAAATACAGGCATCAGGTAGCCCCAGACACTTGAATGGCCACTGTGTGACCACAGGCAAACGCTCACCCTCCCAGGTTCCAGGAACGAAGGCACCTGGCAGGGGCGCGCTCCCCGAGTCCTTGCCAGATCCTTCTCCGGGGGCAGGTGTTAGGCATTCGAGCCCCAGGCGCAGGTCAGGGGCCAGGTCCTGCCACCCCCTTGAGAATTCCCATGGGGTGGGCAGCGGGCAGGTGCATTCCTGAGGGTTTTTGTTTGTTTTTTACACTTGTCCTTCCCCTTTTGTGTCCATCCCTCTCTTCTGCCTCCAAATTAGCTAAACACTAGGGCAGCGACAGGACAGCGTTTGGAGACTCTTAGGCCGTTAATCTGATCTTCTGAATTCGAAGGAAGAGATAAAGGCTTTGTCCCCTGGGCAGTGCCTCCAGGCCACGTCAGGAGTCCTTAAACAGCCCCAAATTCCCTGGCAAACCCCTTTTACATAAGCCACTGGAGCCTGCCAGACAAAGGCTTTTGGGAAGTAAATTTGGGGAATGGGTAACCGTGAAAGAAGGGGTCCCTGGGAGACGGAAATGGGGCCAAAGCTGTTCATTTGGGCGGGTGTCGTCAGTTTATCTGGTGTCAGCTCTCAGGGCCAAAACATGCAGAGGCTTTACAGGGAATGTGGCCCGGGTGCCCTGCCGCCCTGTGGCCTCTGGGTCTTTGTCAGTGTGGGGTCGTCTGGGCCTCCAGACTGCCTTCCACCCACTCAGAGGGTGGCCAGGGGCTGCGGCGCCCAAGTCACCAAGTGACCAAGGGGCTTTCGAAACCTCGGCCGCCCCACCAGCGTGTGTCTTGCGTGGCCTCGTGCCTCTGCAGACCATGTCATAGACTCGTCGTAGAACATTGAATCCTATCATACGATAGAGTTGTATCTGTCAGCCGTTCAGTGACCGTCTGCTAACTCTCTAAAGTGAGCCAGCACCCCAGGAATTGCGGAAGCACCTGTCCTCGTGAGGCCGACGTTCTGGCGGGGGAGACGGACCACGAAACCGGACAGATGCACGGATCGCGTCAGGTCCAGAAAGCTTTTCTGGAATGTTCTTCCACCATAGCTGTGGGACTGAGGGCCACGGGACCCTCTCTCTGGGTTTTAAACCCAGACGACAATCCTCACGCCTCAGCACCCCCGACATGTCCTCCCCGCCCCCCCTGCCCCCCCTCCCCGATCTCTGGGGCTGATAGCCCAGTCTATGGCCCCTGGTGTGCTTAGCCCGCCAACGCTAATATTACTGTTATCTGTCTTTCTCTCTTCTGCAGGGCAGAAGTCCCGGGGTTAGCTGGGTTGGACAAGCTCCACAAACTGAGTCGGGGGCCAGACACCCTTTAGGCCCGACACCACACGGGCCGTGCTCGCCACAGTCCTGGGGTTTCATGGGAGGGCAAAGGACAGACCCTGGCTGCCCTCACGGGCCCTACCTCTAGACCGCACGCGCAGCTGGAGTGGGGGCGGGGGGCTCCACCATCATGACCTCCACTTCCCGGGAAGAAACTGAGGCTCCCAGGGGCAGGGGGAGTCACTTGAATGAGCCCCATAGGGCCGCACTGGACTCTGGAGGCAGTGCCCACCTCTCCCTCGATCCAGTCACCCGCCTCACGGGGGTGGGGGGTGGGCAGTGTCACCAGTCCACGACTTGGCCCCAGAGCTGCCTAGTCCCTGGGGCGGTTCTCACAGCCAAGAGGGGCTAACAGGTGTAGACAAATGGCCGCCCAGCCCTCCAGGCCTGGCATCCCAAGAATGTGATAAGCCACCCATGCTGCTGACCCCCACGGTGGGGGGAGGGAGGGGGGCTTGTTATGTTTGCCCCGGGCCCTCCTGCCCTTCCCTCCAGCCCCTCAGCCGCTGGGTTCCCAGGGCCATGGCATTCACTGTTAATTAACCAGGGGAATGAATAAAGCCGCGGCCCAGGTCCCTGCGGAGGGGCCCGTGCTTCCCAGCGCTCCCCATTCAAAGGGCCTGGCGGTGGCTGTTCTGCACTCAGAGGCAAAGGGAACATTTGCAGAGACAGGAGGAGAGACGGAAAGCCAGAGGGAGAGGGAGAGAGGCAGAGAGGGAGGGAGAGGGAGGGACGCGCAGAGACACAGAGACCGAAAGAGAACTCTGCAGCCCAGACATCCTGTTCCAGTTTCAAGCTCGGCCTGGCGGGCGCCAGGGGCAGCTGTTTCTCTAGTGACAAGCTCCCCAAAGCCATCCAGAGGACTGTGGGTGCTTTCGGCACCCTGTCTCGCAAGGGCCTGTTGCTAGCGGAACCCTGGCTTTGGGCAGAGGCCTCAGAGGAGAGGAGACAGAGTCAGAGTGAAACAACCCTGACGGGGCCGGGAGCAACCAGGCCTCTTATCACAGGCCCCAGAGCGGCCCTCGTGGTGGGTCTGGGATCCGAGAGCAGGGGCACAGCCTTCCTTTGAAGGTGAGGCCATGCAGGGTGGGAGGCGGGGCCTCACCTGGAAGGAGCCTGCTTCCCTCTGAATACCACGTCCCTCCGCTTCCCCACACTGGGGTCCAGGCGGGCCCCCTTTCCTCGCACAACCCAGAATGTACGGCCTGATCGACCGGAGAGGGCCAGGGAGAGCTTCAAGTGAAGGGTAGCGCTGCAGCCCCACCACGAAGGCAGATGGCCCCGTTCCACCCATGGAAAACCGAGTCAGGGATTCAAGGACTAGGGTAAGGCCGACAGCTTGCAGGGGTGGGCTCAGTCCCCCTCCTCTGTGCGCCCCGTCCCTTTGGGGACACCGAATACAATACTGCGCCTGTGCTGCGAAATCCCCGTGCTGTCCATGCGGGTGTGGCGTGGGGTCAGCTGGCCGTCCCCCTCCGGGACAACGCAGGTGTGGCCGGCTGTGCAAACCTCAGCCTTTCCAGAGCGAGGAGCTGAAGGCCCCTCTTGTTCCCTGACGTGCCAGAAATTGGCTCAGGAACCAAGGTGAGGTCCTGGCAGTGTCTGGACGGCCCGCGGCCCCGACGGCCCACTGGTGCTGGGGGGGGAGAGGGGGCAGGTATTTGGGACCTGGAGGGGTGCCCGCGGGACAGACGAGCTGTGGGGGGCGTGGGACCCCCAGGGAGGTCCCGGCAGGCCGAGCGCAGCCGGGCCTGGAGACAAAGACAAGCGTACAAACGAAATCAGCTTCCATACCCACCGCTGATGCCTGGGCAGACCGGGCACTGACTCGGGGAAGACACGTGTCCCTCGGGGCCGCCTCTTCAGGAGCACAGCGAAGCAGACAAACTGAATTTCATGCTGCATTCTCGGTGGACATTTCAAGCTGCCCCCAGGATCTTCCCAGGGCACCAGCATCCCTGTCCACTCCCCTTCCGCCCGGCAGCGTGCCTCCCCTCCAGACCCTGCTCGTCACCCTCTCCTCTGGCAAGCCTTCCAGTTGTCCCCGGGCAGTGCCCGTGCCTCTTCCAGTCAAACAGGGGCCTCCTCCCTTCCCCCCTCCGCAAAGGTATGTCTGCCCGGAACCTGGGAACGTGACCTCATTTGGGAAAAGGGTCTTTGCGGATGTGATTAACATAAGGATCTCAAGGTGAGATCATCCAGGATTCAGGCAGGCCCTACATCCACAGCAACGAGTGTCCTGAGAAGAGGAAGAGGGGACGAGGGGAGTCCGGAGACGGCCACGTGAGGACAGACGCGGAGGCTGGAGCTGTGCCTCGGCCGGCAGAGGAAGCCCAGGGTCACTGGCAGCCACCAGCAGCTGCAGGAGGGACCTGGGACCCGCACAGCCTCAGAGGGAACCCACCTTGCCGACACCTTGATCTTGGACTTTTGACCTCCCGGAGACAATAAACGGCTGTCGTATTAAGTCACTCAGTGTGTGACGATTTGTTACGGCTGCCCAGGACACATACGAGCCCTTCTTCCGGCCCCCCTTCCCCCCCTCCCCCCATCAGCTGCCCTCTTTTCCAGAAGTTCAGGCTCAGGAGCAGGAGTGCAGCTTCCTTCAGGACAGTAATATCTCAATAAATGAAAATCAGAGGAGTTCAAGAATGACGGGCCAGGTTCTTCTAGAAACCTCCGCCTGTGAAGTGGCCGCATGGCGCCCACGACTCACACAAGCTTCCCTCCCCCTCCCGGCCATCCTCGTACCGCGTCACATCTGAAGAAGGAATAGGAAGGCAGCCCGGCTTCTCACGGGCAGAAAGGCCTGCAAGCTTATTCCTCCATCGAGAGGGACCCAACTCCACCCCTTCTGGGACATGCCTCACCTCCCTACCTGGTCCTTCCTTCTTCCCTAGGTGCCCGTCTGACTTGTGCAGCTCTGGGACCATCCCCTGAGCGCTGTCTGCTGTCCTGCAGTCTGCCGGATGTGTATGATCTGATCCCAGCGTCCAGGAACTTCGGTCCCAGAGGTGAGCAAAAACCTGGTGAGACAAAGAGAGAACCATGCTCGGTTTCCAAGCGGCAGTAGTGAGGGGCAGATCCCAAATCCCACTTCAGGCCCTCATTTTGCCGTTCCCACCACCTGGATGGCTCTTTCTCATCATGATCAGATGCCCAGGTCCTGCCCATCCTTCAGGATTCAGATCGGATACTCCCCCCTCCACGAGCTTGTTTACAGATTCAAGGCTTCCTTCAGGTCACCCCACCCAGCCTCTTCAAGAGAATACAGATGGGCATTAGCAGAGTCTGATCCTTTCTGCCAAAGGCAACCTGGGCACCCACAGGCCCTCCCAGGGTTTTCTGATATGCTTAAGAGAGGCTTAAGCCTCACATCCCACCCATCCTTCCCCTGCCCTCCTTTGGCAAGAAGGCCGCTAGAAGGCACATTATAGGACCATACTGGTTTTTGTTTATAAAAACCAACTCTTGGGAGCCCTTACTAACTTGCACACTAGTAAATACCTAGCAATTTCCCTTAAAAGTACCAGCTCAGGGGGGCGCCTGGGTGGCTCAGTTGGTTAAGCGTCTGACTCTCGATTTTGGCTCAGGTCATGATCTCCTGGTTTCTGAGACGGAGCCCCAAGTTGGGCTCTGCACTGACAATGCTGAGGCTGCTTCGGGTTCTCTGTCTTCCTCTCTCTTCCCCTTCCTCCCTCCTTTCCTCTTTCTCTCTCTGTCTCTCAAAATAGATAAATAAACTTAAAAAAAAAAAGTACCACATCAGCATTCTCTGTGTCCACAAATAACCTGTGTGCTGGTACAGGGTGACTCTGTTCTCCCAGAAACACAAAGGCCATCCATCTGCCAGGCAAACCCCGCTGGTGTGGGGGTTGTATACGTGTACTAGGCCTTGGATCTCTCACCCTGTGACCTGCCGCTTCGGGCTCCCACAGTCTCCCTCAGCCCCAAGAGACAAATGGAACTGTTTCTACTCTGACGTCCAACTGGGCGACAGCCTCTCAGGCTATGGCCTCACCTCCATAAGCCACCCTCCTCGGCCTCTCGCAAACCTCTCGAGGAGAGCAAAGAGTGGGGGAAGTGAGCCCTGGGTAAAAATCAAAGGTGCACCCAGGTCCCTGGCTCCCCACTGAGCCCCAAAGCCAGTTTCATGCAACGGAGCCCGCTGTCGCTGTGGTTCCTTGTTCCACCAACCCGTGCTTCTAGCTCAAGCTCCAAGCCCTCCCGAGGGTGTATTTCCCACCGACAGAAAGCTCATCCACCTGGCAAACATCGTGAAATCAGAAAGCCCAAGGCTCGGGCCCAGATGTGTGAAAATGATCGATGTACCGATCAGGACACAAATTAGGCTAGTGTGATAAGAAAGTCCCCAACGCCGTAGCTTACAGAGGGCGGTTGATTTCTCCTTCCCAGAGGAACCCAGGTAAGCCATCTGGGACAAATGGGGAGGTCTGACGGAACTAGTGACCCGGGCTCCCCGACCTCTAAGGGGCTGCCCTTGGTCTACAAGCTCTGAGTTGACCTGCGTCCTTGACTCTATCCCAGCCTGTGGGAGGGGTCACTGCTTTCCTTTCAGAGGCGGGACGTGGCCCTTGCTCACAGAGCGATCATGCCGCACTTGTCCAGGCCGCTCTAGTCTCGTGTGCTCCATATGAACGGCACCCCCGAGACACCATGGGGCCGGCTCACGGCCCGCTGGCCAGGCTGTCACAGGGCCAGGCCCAGCCACAAGGAAGCCAGGCAGCCTGGGACTTCTCCCTACAAACCAAAACTATGGTTCTCCAAATGTGTGTGGGGGAGGTCTGAGAGGTCAACATCATTCTCATGGTAACCCTGAGACGTTAGCTGCCTCTTTCCCTCTCATTCTTTCTTGCGCATATAACGGAGTTTCTTTCCCTCTCATTCTTTCTTGCGCATATAACGGAGTTTCCCAGAGACGGCATGCATTTGTGACATCGTCACCATGATGGCTATTGGAGTGTGTGCTTATATACTTTTGTGGTTTTACGCTGTTTTCCTCCATTTTAATTTCTAAGGCAGTAAATATCCGTGGATGAAACCCATACCGACACAACTGCTTTGGGGTCCTTGAAAACTTTTAAAAATGCAAGTGGACCCGGAGACTAACAAGTTTAGGAACTGTCCAATAGAAGGTGAAAACAGATGCTTATAATGCAGAACCTGCAAGAATCCCTCGGGCCCGGCCCCGCCTCTCCCCACCCCCGTGGCCTTGTGCAGCCGCCACCTGGGAATTTGGAGTCTGGCTCCTAGAAATGAGGGAACAGACACATCTCTCACCAGGTAGGACCCCAGTCGCTGCAGCCGTGAGTCTGCACCAAGCCTGGAAGCTCAGGGCCCTGCCGGAATTTTGTGGTTCGACGCTCACGTCCGTTCTGTGGCAGTGAGGTTCCCCGTGCTTCCGTGAACAATGGAGGAATGCTCCACCTCCAGCTTGAGGGTTCACGCTCCGGGCTTGCCGCCTCAATTGTGCCCCGCTCTTTGCAGATTACTCTGAACCCGTTTTGTCTTCTTTAAAAATGCAGGCTAGTTCCGAGAAGTTCCAGAAAGCCGTTTGCATAGTTCCAACGCTGCCGCTCCTGAAATGGTGAGCCGCAGCCAGGCACGGGGTAGGTGGTAGCCCCTGGAGAAGGAAGCAGCACCCCCTCTCCGGCTGGCCAACTTTCCAGACCTCCCCAGGACTCACCCTGGCGCTCAAGGCCCTCCTTACGTGGCCTCAGCCCACCTTACGAGAGAGTTCCCTGTATCACTTTTGAATTCAGCTGAGTCTGCTTTTCCTGAGCAAGGGGGTCTTTCCATTCAGAGCGCCCGCCCCCCTCGGTCAACCAGACAATCGTTCTCTGGGAAGGGGAGGCCGGAAGTGGGCCCATTCACCAGGCTCTCCCCAATGAGCATTTGTAAACACATGCCTTCTTTATAACATCAGCAAACAGAACATGCTTTCCCACTTAACAGGAAATGCAGCCTAACGGCTGGCTTCCCCACACGGCCCCAGCCCTCACATGCACGCAGCATATGCAGCTAGGACAGGGCCAGGGACCAAGGGGTGGGGTGGGGGTGGGGGGGCTGACCAAGCCCCTCCGGGTTGCAGGAGAAGCTCCCAGCGGTTTGCACGTGCCAGGAACCCCTCGCGCCGGTGGGAAAAGGGTCCCACCTCTTCCCAACCCCTTGACTTTGTCCCCTGGCAGCCCGCCTTTCCCTGGAAGTGGAGTCAGGCCGGATCCTAGGCAAAGCAATGAATTTCTAACCACGCAAGCCCTTGCCCTGTCACAAGATCTTGGATGACAACCCGGCAGGGAAGCCCGAGGGCTATTGTCAGGAGCAGCGGCCAAGCCTTGGAATGACACAATCGTACCAGAACCCTGAGCAGTCTGAGGAATTAAAAAAAAAAAAAAAAAAAAAAAAAATCCTCTCCTCCTCCTCTCGCCGCTGGGGGAGGGGGGTCCGCTGGGGAGGCCGGGGGTTGGGGGGGAGGCGCGGTGGCCGTGGCAGCCCAGGCAGCTCCATTCATGCCTGCGGGGACCGAGGCCCCACGCGGAGCCTCCCGCGCTCCGCAGCCGCTGATTGGGCCGCGCTTCCGGCGGCTCAGCCAATCAGCTGTCTGGGAAGCTGAGCCATTCATGAAAGCGGCCGCGGAGAGGAAGCTCGGGGGCGGGGTGCGCCGGGTTATCTCCGAGCCTCGTGGTCCTTGTTGGGGCCACCGCTCTTCCGTCCTGCTCTCGATTCCTGGCCCTCCCGCTGCACGCAGGGGCCTTGCAGGGAAGGCCCGGGTTGGGGGCTGGGGCTGGGGGCTGGGGGGGCGGGGGTGCGCTGAGGAGCAGGACGGGGTTTCTGGAAGCGCCTCCCGGGCAGGGCCTGGCTGCCAAACTCTGCCTCCCTCAGTCAACTGTGGCCATGAAGTCATTTTTTTACCCCCGCTGATTGAAATCATCTGTTTTCAGTTCCCCGACAAATTCATTGAGTTCCCTCTGAGGCTGGGGCCCCTCGGCTGCACGGTCTGAATCTGTAGCCGTGGCCCAGACCGGCACGATGTCGTCTTCTGGGATCTGCACGGGCTCCGGTTTCCAGAGCCCCGGTGGAAAACGCATGTGTGTGGGCGAGGCCGGTGGGCTTTTCGCAGGGCCAGCAGGGATGCTTCGAAAGGGCTGTTTGCCGGCCTGGCCGTAGTCCCCCAGCCCTGGCTCTCTGATCGTCAGATTCCGGGGGCCCCAATGGCAGTGTGGCCGAAGAAAGGCACAGAACCCCACACATCTGCTCTCCTAGAGGGGAAATGGCCAAGCAGAATGCTGGCCTCATCTCTGCAGGATAAGCCCCTCATTTCCTCTTGTGATACAGCGAGTGGCTTAAAAAACACACTCTTGGGGCCCATGTGGACTTATATTTTGGGAGTGGCTGTTCAATCAGGAGGAGGGGCGGTGTCTGCTTTTGCAATGACCCATTGCAGAAGCATGCTAATGGGTGCCCTCACTCCACCGCCTTGCTTCCTCTCTGAGCCTCAGTGTCCTCCTCTATAAAATGGGCATAAGGACACCTGGCCCTCAGTCATGTGAGCATCCGCTAAAACGAGGGATTTGAGGCCCAGCCCTCTGCCTGGCACATGGTGAGAACCCTGTCTGACATCGGTTGGTGGTGGTGAGGTCAGCAGCGACTGGCCTAGAGGACAAAAGGGAGGGTCACGTGCCATTTCCGGGCAGCAGGATCACGGCACGCGGCCAGCAGAGAGAGCAGTGGGCTCGGGAGCCTCGGGGACACCCTTTCTCAAGCTGCTGAACGCCCACCCCCTCAGCAACATGCCGGAACCACTGGGGGCATGAGCACCAGGGGAATTTTTCTCAATGGAAAGATTTCTTCATAGCAAGTGTTTCGCAAACCCCTCCTGGGCTGTTGATAATGAACCTTGGCTTCTTGACTTCCAAGTGTGTTACATAAGCCTAAGAGTTTGGTTTAAAAAAAAAAAAAAGTATGAAGTATGGGACTAGAGATAGCAGGTGGGCGGGTCCAAACCTGTAGCTGTTCAACCTTTGGGCCACCTTCCAGGCTGCAAGGACTCCCTGCTCCCAGGCCTGTCGGAACCACGCCGGGGAAGGCGAGGGTGAAATCCGAGAAGGGGTGCCGAAGAAGCCAGGGCTGCAGAATGGCGGGGTGGGTGCCCCCTCTCACAGCCAGGCAGGACCCCGTTTCCTTCCAGCAGCTTCCGTGTCTGGGTTGGGCAGAGAAGGGTGCCCCCAACCCTGTGCCCATCGTGGTTGGCTCTGCAGCACGCACGAGGTAAAAGGGTGCGTATGCGGAGATGGGGAAACCAAGGCCCAGGTATGGGCAGGGCCACAGTGGCCTTGCACTGCTGCTCCCTCCAGAGGCCGTGGGATCCTGGGAGGTGGGGAGCGTGGGGAGCAAATAAAGGAAGCAGGAGAGGAGCAGGCTGAGTAGGGAAGCCAGATGTCACCCCTTCTCACTTCTGCTCTGGGGTGAATGGCCTTCTCTTTTCATTGGTTTTCTTAAAGGTGTTGCCAGGAGGTGGGGGGGGGGGGGGCGTGGGTTTCCTAACGTGGCTCTGTGTGCTACCTTCGGCAATGCAGATACAACTTAAGAATCCTCAGTGCCCCATTTCAACGCGGGGTCGGGGTCCCGCTGAAGCTCTGCAGGTGGCTGCAGACCGGTCACGTGCCTCCCTGGGCCCTCCTTCCCCGCGTGCAGGGCGGAGACGGCAATGGATGCTCAGAAACCAGGAAGTGAAGGCAGGATGCGGTAGCTTTACACGCTGTGCAAAATATAGGGTCTTTTAAATTGTTAGAGCACATGACACGGCAGTGAGAAGCTGTGAGCATAATTAGAAAGTGTGTCGGTCAGAACCAGCTAGGTCACGCTACGGTAACAAACAGTCCCCCAGAGCTGGATGCCGTAAAGCAGGGTCAGCAAACGGCTTCTGTGAAAAGCCAGAGAGTAAATGTTTCAGGTTTCACGGGCCACGTGGTGTCTGTTGCAACTCCCCAACGATTACTGTGGCACAAAAGCAGCTTCAGACAGAGCAGAAACGAAGGGGCTGTGTTCCAGTAAAAGTTTATTTACATAAACAGGTGGTGAGCCACATTTGACCCACGGGCTGCGGGTTGTTGGCCCTGAGTCATCTCCAGGGGTGCTCCTACCATCCCGGAGACCAGACCCTTAACACTTCTGCTCACAAGTGAGCTGAGTCCCTCTGCTCCTGTGTCACTGGCCGACGGAGTCGTGCGGCCACGCCCGACTCCAAGAAGGATGAGCAGAACGGCCCGACCTGTTGCCCAGGAAGCGGAAAGCTGGAAATCTTTGTAAACAGTGTGTAGTCTCTGACCAACCCCCGACTGGAAGGTCCCCTCCCTGGCCACCAGCTGACTCTGTGAGCCTAGCAGGTCCTATAACTCCTCTGGCCCCTAGTTCTCCATGTGTAAAAAGAGAGGCATGTCTTCTAGATTCTTCTCGCGTCTGGGAGCAGCATTACTGTCCTGGATCCCACTTTCCCTAGCAAGGGACAATGATTTAATTCCATCGCACATCCGTGGAGCAAAGGCCGGGAGTCACTCAAGGTGTTTCTGTCCCACCCCCACCACCAAATGCCTACGTTGAAGCCCTACCCCTCCAACGCAACAGTGTCAGGACCTGGGCCTCCGGGAGGTGGTTAGGGTCAGGTCCGGTCATGAGAGTGGGCCCCATGGTGTCATCAGTGCCCGTCTAAGAAGAGGAAGGACCAGAACCCTCCCCGTGTGCATGCACTGAGGAAAGCCGTGGGGGGACATGACCAGGAAGAGTCCAACCAAGCTGGCACCTTGATCTTGGACTTTCGGCCTCCAGAACCGTGAGAAATAACCACAGCCAAGGGGGCAGTGTGGCAGCAGCCCCGATGGGTTGACGGCAGGATTTAGAATTTCTTGCAGACACCCCGAGTTGGGAGTTTCCACTTTCACCCATCACTCTAGGGCTGGCGCGGCGGGGTCGCTGGCCACGGGTGACTCTGGGCAGCTGGAGCCAGGCTTGGGTCAGGTTGGGGCCGGGTGACTCGGGGAGGGAGGCGGGGAGCTGGCTTTCCGATGAGGGGTGGCGTGAACCGGGGAAGATAGGCTTACCGTCCGGGCCCACGGGGAGCCTGCTGCACCTCTGGCCACCGCTCAGGGCCACTCGGTCCACCAGGACGGAGAGCAAGGGGACTTCTGCCCTGATTGGGGGTCCACGTCCTTGCCGTTACCGGGACGGCTCAGATGTCCACAGGGCTTGCGCTGGTTGACCTTCGTGTGCCCGAGCCTCCTCCTTCTGGCTTGCGTCCACTCTCACCCCCCAGAGGCCTCCGCTGACCGCCTTTCTGACATCACGGGCCTTGCCCGCCCCCACCGGGCTCCCCTCCCATGCCTCCGGCTCGTTCTCAGCCCACAGCCCTGGTCCTTCCAGAGAACCTCGGCGTTGTGTCTTCTGTCCCCACTTTTAAATATGAGCCCCGCTAGGGCCAGCATTTTTGCCCGCTTTGTTCTCGGCATCACCCTTGCCCCTCACATTTGGACAGGTGCCTGGCACACAGTAGGTCCTCAATACGTGTTTGCCAAGTGGGGGAAGTCATGTCACTGAAGCGAGGCGGCCACACCTGGGGAACAGGAGACCCTCCGGCAGGGTCCCTTTGCCTCCAAAGAAGCATCTTCTGGTTTCGTGGGCTCGCCAAGGCCTCCAGGGTCACCTGCGCCCTGCAGGCATTCCCATGCAGTCCCCTCCCCCCCATAGACGGCATCATGGGACATCAACCTGTGGTTCAAAATGGAGGCGAATGATAAAGAAAACGCCTTGTGAGGTTTGAAAAGATTTCTCATTTCCAGGAGGGAAATTTGGACTTGGGAGACAGGGTGGGAGATGAAGCACAAGCACCAATACCTCGGAGGGGCCTTCTTGCCAGATACGCTCTGTCATGAAGAGGAAAGTCTTTGCAAGTGGAAAGTGGCCATGCTAAACATAGAAGCCGGGACGTATAGGGAAGTGAAATCTTTCCTCATACCCTTCAGAGCTCGTGGTTTTCTCCCTCGGCTCAACCCCATCCCTTTGGCTCCTGACTTCGGGGGGGCGGGTGTGGAAGGCGCAGGAGGCAGGAGAGTGGTCAGAACAATAGAAGCTGAATCGTTTTCAGCATGAACCAAAAATGCAGCCTTATACAGACGGCCCCGAGTGCAGACCCCCGGGGTGGCAGGCAGGTGGCCCAGTGGCCCCGGGAGGACTGGGACCCGGCCGGGGTCTGTGCAAAGGCCCGGCTGCCTGTTTCCTCATGTTGGGCTCCCAACAGCCTGGGCCACGATGCCCGAGCCCTATGTGTCACTCTAGACATGGGGAGATGGACTGTCCCCAGCCCAAACCGGGCTTGTGGCCTTCAGGAAGAGTGGGGCTGTCTCGTGATGCCAGTCAGTCTGGCACTGAGGCCCCGGCACACAGGGACACATTCACCGACGGCAGCAGAGGAGACGCCCGAGGCCCGCACGAACGCAGGCCGACCCCACAGTTACAACCACGGTGATCTTGTGGTCTCCGTGCCCGGGGCCCCGCCTGCCACCAGAGGCAGAATTCTGCATGCCTCCAAGTCAGGCGTTTCCGACACTTTTTCCTGCCCGAGTCAGAGGGCAGGATGGGATGGGGTCATCTGAGCCCCAGCTTCTAAGGCTTGCCTCCAAAAATAGGCCTTTCTTCCTGTGTCCAGAGCTCCGCCACGGGCCCTGCAGGAAAACGCACGTTTCCAAGGCGGACATCTGGGAGCTCCAGCCGGCCACACGCTCGGGAGCCAGGCCACAGCCAAGTGTCACGAGACCCTGGGTGACACCTGCCCCCCCACCCCCCGCCCCGTGGCTCCCATCCCCTTCCTTCGGTAAACGGTGCACATTTTTAGATCCTGAGTCAGGGAAGAATCTGGGCGTGTTGGGACCAGCAGGTGGGTACTCCAGGGACGGCTCCTCCTGCCATGACCCCGGCAAACTTTCCAGAACTTTCTCTTCCCCCCACTCTGGAAACCTGTGGCCACCCAGCCCGGCGACGGAGCCTGGGCCGCTGCCCCAGGAAGGCCGTCCCTGCTGCTGTCCGGCTGCCCAGGCATGAGTCACAGCCTGGTCTCAGCAGCGCCCTGCGGATTCAGAAGCTCGAGCCGTTTCCTGCAGATAAGTGATGATAAGTGCGGGGCAGACCTGGGGGGGCGGGGGGGGGGCACACTGGGAGAGAGCCCTTCCTTCAGAGCCCCCGAGTGCTAATGAACAATTCCAAGCATTAGCTCCAGCAGCATTTAGGGATTTCCTCATCAGAGTAAACTTCCTCCCGTGTTATCTTCATTTTTGGCATCTGATAGGGTCCTTTTCTGGTCTCGTTTATTTATTTTTTTCCGCTCCAAGACATAGGCTGAGCAGCGCTTAGCCCCTGCGGGCGGATGGGCAGGTGAGGACGCAGGCCTGTTTGAAGCGCGGCCAACCGGCCCCCGAGGCCCACCTTCGCAGGGGCTGCCTCGGTTTCTCTTCCTGCGCCTGTCCCCGGGGCGGTGGTGGGGGCAACGGCTGCGGGGCGCCCACCGGGTTCTGCCGCGAGTCCTCCCGACTCCCGGACCCGGGCTCCCCCCCCGCCGTCCACCCTGCGAGGCCGAGTTCCCGGGGTTCCCCGAGCCTGAGGCCAAAGCACGAACCACAAGGGCAATCACGGCGCGTGCCCTCTGGGGCCGAGGCCCTGGGCGCACGTCCCCCGAGCGGGGCAGCGAGGCCTGCTTTGCGCACCGCAGCTCCAGGCCTCCCGGCCGCGGCTTCCTGCGGCTCAGCACTGGCCTTGGAAGGCGAATTTTGGCCGCGCTAGGTGATTTCCTGGAGGGCCGACCGCTGCCTGGAGCGGACAGGCCTCTCCCGGCCAGCGATGAAACTAGATAACACAAGTTTTGTTTGGGGCTGGACCATTGGTCAGGAAATGAGGTAGAGGTTGAAGACGGAACTGGTGTCACCGGGTTATTCTGGGGGAAGCTGTCCCTGGAAGGCCCCGTCAGCCCTTGTAAGGACGGCGGAGAGGGCCCAGCGGGACCTCTCACAGGGATAGGCTGCCCGCTGCAGGCGATGCCAGCCAGGGGGCATTTGGGGCCCTCTCTCCAAGGACGGCTGTCCAGGCGGGAGCCCTGTGCCCTCAGCGGGGAGCCGGGGAGGCTGTGCCTGCGTCTGTGTGAGCAGAACTGACCCAGCACCTGCCCGAGTGCAGCCCAGAGTCCCAGACCTCACAGCCTGGCAGGTGGCAAATGGGGAAAGATAGAAGAAAGGGCAGATGGACAGACAGACTGAGAGGTGGATGGACAAGCAGAGGAGAGCACGGGTTGGAGGGAGGGAGGAGGGAGGGAAGGATGAGTGATGGAGGGAGGGAGAGAGGAGGTAGGGAAGGAGGGAGGAGGGAGGGAGGAAGGGGGAAGGAGGGATGAGGGCTGGAAGGAGAAAGGGAGGGAGGAAGGAGGGAGGGGTGAGGGATGGAGGGAGGAAGGGAGGGAGGAGAGAAGGAGGGAGGGAGGAAGGAAGGAGGGAAGGAGGAAGGAAGGAGGGAAGGAGGGAGGGAGGGAGGGAGGGATGAGGGATGGAGAAGGGAGGGAGGAGGGAGGGAGGGCAGGCACCAGTGGTTTCGACGGCACAGTTTTGTAGGGCGCTTTCTGTCTTTTTTCTGAGAGGAAGAAACTACGTAAAAGTAATTCTAGAGCCCCTTGGGCTGCTGCACTTGGGCCAGCGGTATAGACGGCCTGTTTCTCCAGCAGACAGAGAGGCCAGCCCGTGCTGAGGGGCAGAGGCCTCAGGAGAAGTCCACAGGGCTGTGCTCTGTCTCCACCTCCTGGATGGCCTCCTGGCCTGGCCCTGGCTGCTGCCCCGCCCCAGCCTGCCTCCTGGCCCTCGCACAACCCCAACGACACAACAGGAACGACAGCGAGAGCCGGAAGGCTGTCGTGCACCAGACCCTGGGCAGAGCCCCCTCACTTCCCGAGAGGGGGAGGAATATGGGCCCTGAGGCAGAAATGCAGGCTGCAGGGCCTGGGGAGGGGGAGGGGGCAGCCGTTTGTGGGGAGCAACTTTGAGGGAAAAGGGACCGTCTATGGGACGAACTGCCCACCCGATGTCTCTCCCGTTGAGGACAGAACACAGCTTCGGTCCAGGACGGGCATGGCGACCAGGGGAAACGCTCCACTTCCCAGCTTCTCTGGAAGTCGGAGCGGACAACCAAATGCCAGCGGGTCCTGGGAAGTTCCAGGGGTCCCCCAACCAGGCATCTCCCCCCACCCCTTCCACACTTTCCTTCCCACAGGGAAAGCTGGAATCACAGCTGGAGGCACAGCAGCCGTGTTGCAGCCATGAGGACAAAGCCACGTGCCCAGGGCTGGAAGGCAGGAAGGCAGAAGGAGCTTGGGCCCCTGGAGGCACAGAGGTCCTGCCATGCCAGCCCGAAACTGCCCGCCTGATAGATAAATGGACCACATCTTCAAGTCGCAATGGTATGATTTTCTGTGGCCTGCGTCCAACGATCCCTCTATGGCATGGCCGTCGGTGAGAAGCCACCGGACAACGTTATGATTCCTCCAGATGAACCAGGGTCAGGCCACCCCCAAATCACAAAGGCCTCAGGGGCAGAGGGTCCCTCTTCCCAGCAGCTCCCTGACTGGGGGGCTCCTCAGGGAAGGCCAGAGGCAGCGATCGCCACACATTGTTGTAGGAATGTCGACATCTGGGCGGCGGGCAGAGCTGAGCTGTCGTCCGCAAGACCACCTGCCCGAGGGGGACAAGAGTGGGGCCCTGAGAGGGGCACCGTCTCCCTCCCCCAGGCGGAAGACCCAGCTCCAAGCACCAGGAATGAGCCTGACACTTAGAGAACATTCCAGAGAGAGAGGACCAGTTCTGTTCCGATAGGTTCATTCTTCCCTCCTGGGTAGTTTTGAGGGACAGCGCTTTGGGGAAGGAACCCGAGTCTATGGCTCCCTGCAACCTTGTGTCTTGTGGCCTGCAGAATGCCCGCGAGTGCCTTTGCAAAGGCTGGGACAGCTAGGAGGTGCCCCCAGGACACGGCAGAAGCAGATGGAGCTAGGATGCTCTCAGGCCGACCGGATCAGCTTCCCGCGGCCGCGTCCCCGCGGCCCCACGTCCCCACAACCTGGGTTATTTTCTCAGTCTAGAGGCTAGACGTCCAGTCTCACTGGGCCGAGATCAAGGAGTCTGGGGCGCTCCGGTGCTCCTGGGCCGTGGCTCTGTGGTCACGCGACCTCTCCCCTGTCTGTGTCACATCTCACCCATCCCCCTCTGCCTGTCTCTTAAAAGGACACAGGTGATGGAATTCGGGGCCCACGGGATAACCCAGGGAGGCCACCTCGTCTCAAAGCCCTGAAGTCAATCACATCCGCAAAGACTGTTCCTTCCAATGAGGTCATGTTGATGGTGTCCAGGGATTCGGAGGCGACTATCTTCGGAGGAGTCATTACTCAGCCGCCCACAGTGACGCTGCCTCTCGGAGGGCTGGGTTGCAGACCCCGAGCGGGGGTGGTGGGCCCAGAGCAGCCCCCTACACCCTGGGCTTCCTGGGGCTCCCCGTGCCCGGCCGCGGGCCACAACTGCCCCTTGCAGAACATCGCCAGCGTGGACCGAGGACCCGGGCGCCTCCAGCCCCGATTCCGGAAGCAAGAGGATGGGATGGAAAGCAAGCCCTGGGTCCCCATCTCCCCCACTCCGTGGCTTTGGGCCGGTTTTTCCTTTCTGAACCTCTCTGAACACTAATTTCCTCGTATAGGGTACGAACACCCACCCCGTGGGATTTGAACGGAACGGTTAGGCACCTAGTGGGCACGGACGCTTGGGGTAGCCGTGATGGGTGCGGCTGGGGCCAGCGTCACGATCCCACACCATTTCAAGCTATGCCCGCATCGCTTGGCACAGGAAGGGTCCACGCTGACTCGGGGCGCTGAGCCCCCCTCTCCCAGGAGGCTTCTGTGAGGCCGTGACCTCAGTGGGCGGGCAGAGCTGAGGACACGGCCAGGGCCTTCAGAGCAGCCAACGTGAGAAAAGCCATCTCTGCTGGTGTGCTCGCACCAACCTGGGCACCCAGCTGCTCGGAGCAGGTACCCCCAGGTCCCGCCTTCCTGTCTGGGTCTCCTGTCCTCTGGCCCCGTGCCTGGGTGCCCCCAGCTGGCCCGCCTCTTGGCCTTCCTGTCTGTCCCCTGGCGGGGCTTACCCTCCGACTTGGCCACAGTGGCTTCCCTTGCTGGCCTCTAGCCAGGGTTGAACCTTCTCTTCTGTCCATGCCCCCACGTGGCCCTCTGCCGCAGACAGCCTGCGACCCTGGAGCTGGCTCCAGAGCCCGCCTTTGACTGGTCCCCCTCGCGAGCAGCCCCAGCAATGCCAGCAGGGCCAGCAGGCCTGAGAGACCCTCCTCAAGGGGGATCCTCCCGAGCGCCCAGTTTCTTGGCTATCACAGAACTCGGCTCTGAGTTTTATCTGACTCTGGAGGTCACCTCGACCTGTCCCCTGCTTGCTGCATGAGGGTGCCCTACCTGGGGACTTGGAATCAGATGCATGGGGACACCCCAGCTCTCCTTCCCGACGCCCCCAGGAACCTTCGGAAGCGATCCGCACACACAGGTGTGCACGGACGTGCACACGAGCACACGCACCTGGTCCCACCTGGGACAATGGTCTCTGCAGCGGGGACAAAGCGACTGCTGGCCTGCACAGTGTGCCCTCCTTTGTAACGTTATTTACCCGTGAACCATGCTTCCCAAGTCCTATGGAAATGCATTCTCTGAGCCAGTCATCTCCTCGGCCGTCTATACACTTGTTGATCTACTGCGTGGGTTTTTGCTAATAGAGCAAAGGAAATTCAGCACTCCTTGGCCAAAGGATCCTCGGGCGCGGGGCTTGAACCCGTGAACCATGAGATCATGACCTGAGGCGAAACCAGGAGTTGGATGCTTAACCAACTGAGCCACCGGGCGCCCCGCCCCGGGGCTCCTTTAACCTGGGGGCTCTGATGCAGCGGGTGGGAGCAGGGCCCGGAGTTTGCATTTCCAGCAAATTCCCAGCCGCTGGCCCAGGACACCCCTCCTGTAGCCCTGTGTGGAGACGGTGTCTTGTGTGCAGTTTGGAAATTGGCTAATTCAGGCATAGGTGAGCCCTACGCACAGGGCACGTTCCCGGCAGGGTGGGGTGAGCCAGGTCTCACCTTCGAGCACGGCACGCAGGCCTGGTGCAGACAAGTGCTACTAAATATCAGCTCAAGGGACGTCGGTGTTGGTGGCATTGGAGTTGGGTGTCCCGAGGCCAAGGTGACCCCTCGCCGGTCAGAAGGGCATCCCCAGGCACACTACGGGTGAGCAGTGGAGAGGGGACCCTTGCCCCTGGGGCTCCTCCCCCAGCAGTGTCAGGGGACGAGACGGACCCTATCCCTGCCCTTTCCCGGAAGAGGAAGCTGTCCTAAGCAGACCACACAGCCAGACACACGCACACCAGTTCCCCCCGACTATTCCTGGAGTAGACGGAGAGCTGTGTCGCGAACGTCCATCTGCCAGACCCGCTGGCCACGTCTCCTTGCAGACACAGAGTTCAGGGAAAAGCAAAACCCACGCTGATTCTCCACCACTGAGGCAGGGCCCGGGAACGCCGGGTCTGCCTTGCCTGTTTCTCTGAGAGGCTGGCAAGGAAGGAAGCCAGGTCAGTCCACGGCCCAACGGCACCACCTCCCCGGGCCCAGGATCTGGCCGGGGTTAAGGGACCGCTTGTGCCTGCCTCAGTTTCCTATTCTGTCGTGTGGGAATCATTGTACCACCCACCACCCAGGCTTGTTCTCAGGGTCGGACGTAGTGACATATTGACCGTAACGCAGGAGAATCTAGCAGAGGCCAAAACAGACATGGACCCCCGCCCTCCAAGTTGGCGCTCCCCACGCTGGTGATGAGTGCAGGTCCCCCGTCCCCACCCCTGCTGCGTGGGAAAGTGTGCATTTTTACGAAGCACCTGGACGATTTGTATGAGAAGGGAATTTCGGGAAATGCTGTCCCGACTCAGCCAACCAGAGGAAAAGCAGAGCCTGATGTATCCACCAGCCTGGACTGAGCACAAAACAAGACAAGGTGTTGGGCATTTTGAGGGTGAGTGGTCTCCTATGGGGATAAGATGGCACTCAGACGCCAGGAGGCAGGTGTCCTGGGCCCCCTTCCCAGCAGGCCCAGAGGACAGCAGAGGTCCAAGGCTAACATGTGAATACAGATGGGCAGATTGCTTTCAGGCCGTCTGAAGGGAGCAGCGAAGGGAAAATGGGCCTTGAACTCGGGCGGACCTTTGTTTAAAACCTGTCACTCACAGCTGTGTGGCAAATCCAGGACCTCTCACGGCTCCAAGTGGGGTCCTCTGGTAAGCAGCATCCGCATCACGGAGGGCTTGTTAGAAACGCAGGATCCCAGGCTCTGCCCCAGACCGCCGGAATTAGCTTCTGCGTTTTGGCAAGCTCTCTGGGGGGTCCTGGGCCCTTGAGAGTTTGGTAAGCTTTGTCTTCGCCTCCTGGAACCTCGATGTCCTCATTCGCCAAATGGGAGAACACAGCATATCATTAAGGATCCTCGTGGCTCCCACTAACACAAAGGTCACGCAAAATAGCATAAACAGCCGGGAAATGTGATGGCCGCTGAACCTGGCAGCCCAGGGTCAGGCAGGTGTCAGGGTCACTCCGCAGGCCCCTCGGGAGGTGTCCTGGCAATGCCCTGCTCTGCCTGTGGTTTTACGCTTAGCCTGGGAGCAAGCTGCTGTCACATTTTTTACTGTGAAGTTTGTCTTCTCCTTTTACCACCCACAGGATCTGCAGTGATAATCTTTCTTTTTTAAAAAAACATTTTATTGTTTATTTTTGAGAGAGAGACAGAGAGCAAGCAAGGGAGGCAGAGAGAGAGAGAGAGAGAGAGAGAGAGAGAGAGAGAGAGACAGAATCTGAAGCAGGCTCCAGGCTCTGAGGCATCAGCACAGAGCCCGATGCGGGGCTCGAACTCACGGACCGCGAGATCGTGAGCTGAGCCGAAGTCGGGTGCTCAACCGACTGAGCCACCCAGGCGCCCCAACATTTATTTATTTTTGGGAGAGACAGACAGAGCATGAGTGGGGAGGGGCAGAGAGAGAGGGAGACACAGAATCGGGGAGGGACAGAGAGAGAGAGAGAGAGAGGGAGACACAGAATCTGAAGCAGGCTCCAGGCTCTGAGGCATCAGCACAGAGCCCGATGCGGGGCTCGAACTCACGGACCGCGAGATCGTGAGCTGAGCCGAAGTCGGGTGCTCAACCGACTGAGCCACCCAGGCGCCCCAACATTTATTTATTTTTGGGAGAGACAGACAGAGCATGAGTGGGGAGGGGCAGAGAGAGAGGGAGACACAGAATCGGGGAGGGACAGAGAGAGAGAGAGAGAGAGGGAGACACAGAATCTGAAGCAGGCTCCAGGCTCTGAGGCATCAGCACAGAGCCCGATGCGGGGCTCGAACTCACGGACCGCGAGATCGTGAGCTGAGCCGAAGTCGGGCGCCCAACCGACGGAGCCACCCAGGCGCCCCAGTTTTTAGTTTTGTTGATCTCCTCCATTATCTCTGTTTTGCGTCTCTTTGGCTTCTGCTCGTATCTTTATTACTTCCTTCCTTTTGTTTACCTCGGCTTTACGTTGCTTTTTCTTCTCCAGGCTGGGTTTGGAGGAGCTTAGGTCCAAATTGATTCTGGGCTTTTCTTTTTTCCAATGTCAGCATTTAAAGGTATGCGTTTCCCTTTAAGCACTACTCTAGCTACACCCCACATATTTTGAAATGTCTTGTCATCATTCAGGATTTCAATATTTTAAAGAAGAAGTATCAATTTATCGATCAGGATGATTAGTCTTGTGTTTCAACCCCTATATATTTACAGATTGTTTTGGGTCTAGTTCCATCAATTACTGAGAGAGAAAGTTGAATATTTTCCTATGATTGTGGCTTATTTCTCCTTTAATTCTGTCGATCTTTGTTTGTGCATTTTGAGGTTCCAATATTAAGTCCATACGCATTTAAACTTGTTGTGACTTCCTGATAAATTGTCCTTTTCGTTATTATCTCAATATCTTCTCTGATATTGATAAGGTCACTCTAGCTTTCCTATGCTTACCATTTACATGGATACCTTTCCCATTCATTTACTTTCATTCTGTGTCTCTATTTAAAGTATATATCTGGGTCCCCTGGGTGACTCAGTCAGTTAAGTGTCCGACTTTGGCTCAGGTCATGATCTCCTGGTCTGTGAGTTTGAGCCCTGCATTAGGCTCTGTGCTGACAGCTCAGAGCCTGGAGCCTGCTTCCAATTCTGTGTCTCCCTCTCTCTCTGCCCCTCCCCCACTCGCACTCTGTCTCTCTCTCTCTCTTTCAAAAATAAATAAACATTAAAAAAATTTAAAGTACATCTCTTGTAGGCATATGATTGCGCATATGGTTGAGTCTTGCTTGTTTATTCAGTCAGACAACCCTTTCCTTTTAATTGAACTCTTTATACCATTCATGTTTAGTGCAATTATTAATACGGCTGGATTTAGGCCTATCGTGTTATTACTTATTTTCTATTTGTTCCCTCTATTTCTTTCTCTTCCATTTCCCCCTTTTTGCTCTCTTTTGGACTATTTGGATGTTTTTTAGAATCCCATATGCCAGTTCTAAGATTTCCTTTTGGTTCATTTTTATATTTCTTTCTTCTCTGCTGAGATTTATAATTTTTTCATTCATTCTTGGTGTATTTTCTTTCCCCTCACTGAGCATAATTATAATAGTTCTTTTAAAGTCCTTGTCTGATAATTCCAATATCTGGATCATTTGGGGATCGGTATCTGTTGATTGTTAATGGGTCACATCTTTCTGGGTCTTTGAATGTTGAGTAATTTTGAATTATATCCTGGACATTGTGAATATTATGTTATGCTGACTCTGGGTTTTACTATAGTCCACTGAAGAATGTTGATGTTTTAGATTTTGCTGGAGACTTACCTGGTTAGACTCGCGTCGTAAATGCTGCCTTTCCATCTGTGGATGGTGGTGGAGATCTCAGTTCAATTCTTTAAGCCTTTGCTCTGCTGTTCTAAGCCTCTCCTCTGCACGTGTGGTTCTGGGTAGCCTGGGACTTCTGTGATGTCACACCCAGAATTCTTCTCCATCTCAGTCCTCTCTGGTGGCAGCTGTGGCTTCTCAGGTTCCTTTCTCTGGTTCCTCCAGCTAACAAAAGATGGAGAAGATCCTTCTGGCATCTTAGCGACACTGCTCTGAGCTTGCAGCCTGCCCAGGAGGAAAAGCCATAAAAGGTGGAGAACTTGCCTCCGTGCCACCACCACTTCAGGTTTTGACTCCCTTCAACAATCTTCCTACATGTGTTTATTCTTCAGAATCTTCAAGTAGTTTTATTTTGTGACCAGAGTTCACTGTTGTTATCCGTGGGAGAGCTAGTCTGGGGAGGAGTCCAACCACCGTACCAGAAGCCAGCTCTCTAGACACAGTGCTGGCAGTGCTGATGGGCTTACTCCTGCTGCCCGTGATAAAGTGGGAGAGCAGAGACAAGCAAAAAACAAAAAACAAAAAGGTCCGCTAAATATAAAGGAGCCAAGACTTGCTACAGTTGCATATCAAACCATTTCTCAATGCCCACTTCTCTGATATTCCCAGATTAAGAAAAGGCTTTGGAGCAAAGATCAAATTCAGGTTCAAATCGTAAGAGCCTTTTTTTCAGATCTCAGAAAGCTCTTAAGCTGGTTGCCTCGCGGGTCCTCGCCATGAAATAAAAAGCTCTTCATAATCTTTGGAGAGACTCCCCACAGCACCGTCATGGGAAGCCCAGGGGAGAAGAGAGCTTACCTTGAAGAGAGTCATCTTGTTTTGCCTTGCCTAGCAGAATGGATTAAAACTGATTCATTAAAAAAAAAATCCATTAAGTTGTTAAAGAATTGTAACAACTCACACTAAAAGACATAGAGACAGCTGAAAATAAAAAGAGGCCTTTGGGGGCACCTGGGTGGCTTAGTCGGTTCAGCGTCTGACTCTAGATTTTGGCTCAGGTCATGATCTCACTGTCGTGAGATTGAGCCCCGCGTGGGGCTCTGTGCTGATGGCACAGAACCTGCTTGGGATTCTCCGTCTCTCCCCCACTCATGCCATCTCCTTCTTTCTCTCTCTCAAAAATAAATAAATAAACACTTACATAAAATAAAAATAAAAAGAAGCCTTTGGACCCCTCAACTTCTATGGGCAGGAAACATACTGGAAAAAGGGCTTAATGGTAAGCATGGGAGGTTTTTTCTGGAAGAGGAAGTCTGGCTCAGAGGGCCAAACCCAGAGCCCAGAGCCCAGAGCCACAGGGACTCATTCCCAAGGAGTAGGACTGAGCCCCCACACAGGGTACCGACGACACGTGCCCAGCTGGGTCTCAAAATCGCTATGGACTTAACGGCTGCCATTTTTACACACTGGAATTTCAATTGGGATTCCCGTGGCGGCTCTCTTTCTGTGTCACTACTGCATTTGGGTGTGAGGGCCAGGTAACTTGTCTCTGGTTCATGGTTGCCACTCAGGGAGCTATGGAGGAGCTGTGCTCAAGAACCCGCATCTGAAGACCACTGTTCACCTGCAGCTGACAGAGAGCAAGGGATCCTAGACCCTGAGCTCAAGCTGTGATGGGATAAGAGTTGGGCGAGGGGGAACTATAGGGAAAAGCAGGGGGATACTTTGCCCGTGGGAGGGGTGTGAATTGTTGAGGCCAGAGGGCAGCCTGTGGTAGGGTTTTCCAAATGCGACCACCGCCATCTTCCCAGAACCCACTTGCCCCCCCCAGCACAAGGCAGAGTCCGTTTCCACTTCAACCTATGACTGTCTCTTGAACAGACTGTGGTCCGTAGTGAGGCTGTGGGATTTCCAGGTCATAAAAGTCGATCTATCCCGTCCCCCAGTCAGCGCTCACCCCTGGAATCCAGCCACCATGTTGTGGGGGCGTCCGAGCCCCACACGCAGGCCACGTGGGGGTGCTCCAGCCAACAACCCCAGCTGAGGACTTGGCCGAGAGCCCCACGTGAACTGCAGGATGTGTGGGTGAGCGAGCCTTCCCTGCTCTGCCCTGTCCACATCCCTGATCCACAGAATCTGTGAGCACAACAGACGGTGGGTTTGCACCACGGAGTTTGGGGCGGCTTATACACGACCGCAGTGACCAGAGCAATGGTTTTGCAACGGATCCCCAGAGGCCAGATATGGTCACACTTCTCACCCTGGAAAGGGGACCGGGCCTCAGGATAAAGGGCCCGGCGTAACGTGCAGGACAAGGCCGTACGCAGTCCTGGGAAAGGGGTGAATGCTTTCAGGGGAACACACAGCACCCTCTGTTTGCGTCCCTTGCACCAAATGCAATTTGAAACCGCAGGGAAGGAGCAAGGTCCGTCAAACTTCTGGGAAGGTGAAGGAGAAGGGGCTGCAGATCTCTGTCGCTGCCTCTTCCCTCTTCGGCAGAGAACGGAAGAACATTTCTTAGCCGCTTGGATCACATCAGAATCTGAGCCTGGGGTTCAGTGCCCTCTTTCTTCCATTCTTTCTCTTGGATCCCTTTGCCTCTGAGGCATTATCTGACTGTTATCGGCATCGTCTGTGGCCCTCCGCCCAGCAGCACCGCACGGCCAGGCAGCCGGCTGGAAGAGTCGGGTCCTGGCTCGACCCGAGCTCGCTAGGTTAGAACGAGCGAGGCTCCCCAGGAGACGCACAGACCCCCAGGAACTTGACGAAGGCCGCTCTACCCTGACTCATCGGCAAATCCAGATCCTGAGACAGCAGAGGGACCCTCGCCCCTGGGGCATGTTTAACCCATACAGCAGGGCCGCTCTCCACTGGAGTGGTGCCAGCCCACACCCCCGGAGGCTGGTGCACCCCGCTGCCGGAGGGAGCCTCGCGCAGCGCCTAGCGCGGGGATGGGGAAGGGGTTTCGTGTCGCATTGCACCACGTGCACGCCTGGCTGGTGGGTCCTTGGCCCCAGGAGCTGGGCTGAGGATGTTTCGGGAAGGGGAGCCTAGCGTCTGCAGGAGAGAGTGCTGTGATCAATTAGCGATGTCTGCCAGGGCTGAGAGGGGGTGGTGCCCGGGGTGAAACTTACTCTCCTCGAGCCTGGAGCAAACCGACTTTTCCTGCCCTTTAAAAGCCTTCTTCCCCTCCCTCCCGGCTGGAAGATCTTACTAGAGTTGTTACAGCTCATAAGCCCGTCTCTGCACCTGCCCGTCAACCATCCGGAGCTCCGTGTTCACGTGGATGGGGTGGATGTGGGTCCGTGGCATCTGGCCGGGGCCTGGCTTCCAGCCCTCCGTGGCCACCCTGGGTGCTCGGGGGCCAAGGAGTCTTGCCCCCCAGCCCGTAAGACTCACCCTTTGACCCCCTCCCGATGGCAGTCAGACACTACCTAACTGTCCGCTGGGTAAGGTGCCCAGGTCCGGGTAGTAAGTCTGTTTCCAGTTACTTTCCAAGCTTAAAAGCAAGACCTGCTACGTGTCTCAGATCTGGGGACACCCCTTATCCCCAGGGGCCTGGTCCCTCTGGGAAAATGCCTCGCCCCTCAGGAGGGGCAGCTGTCCTGCTTTTCAGAGCCGAGACCTTCCCGCCTGACCCCAAGCTGGGCAGGAGCGCTGTCCCCATTTTATAGATAAGTGACCTGAGTCGTGGGTGACACAGCTGATCCGAGGCGGAGCCCGGGGCGAGCTAATTACAGCAGCCGCAGCCCCAGTCCTGCCCTCAGACTGAAGGCTCACGCGGGGCACCGAGTGCCAGCAGCAGGCTGGGAGCGGGCACCTTCGCCTGCGGAAAACCTCCGCCAGCCGCTCTTAAGGTCTATTCCCTCCCACAGGAGCTCTTTGGAAGCATGCCTGATGACCTGGGCACATTTTTTCCAAACACACCCTTCTTCCCTCTCCCGAAATCTCAGTGTCTCTGGCCCATTTCCCTGCAGAGAGGCCAAGGCAGGCCCCAGGGCTGTACAAGGGGCTCCTTCCCCGGCCACTGTCCCGGCCCGCTCGGCGGGGTCGCTCCGCAGAGACCCTAGGCGGAGAAGCCACAAACAATTTCGCCGTGGAGGAGAACGCCAGCGTGGGTCTGCACCGCTGTGGGCTCTGGGGTGGGGGCCAGGCCAGCCCGCCTCCAGTGAGAGCAGAGACGGGTCCACTCCGGCCATGGGGACTCCAGAATCTCCCTGGTGGGAGCGGGGACCTCGGAGACGCGGAGGCCGGGCCGTGAGATCTTGGACACTCACCAGCCGCGGGGCGAGAGGGACGCGTCCAAGATCCCAGAGCAAACCCCTCAGGCCGCCATCACATCAGCCCGCTGTGTGTGGGGTGTGGCCCGTCTGTTCCCGGCTCAGCCTTGCCGCCCCACTGTGGCCCCATCAGGCACATGGGCAACAGAGGCCCTGTGGCAACTGGTGGCTCGCCTTGGAGCACCTGATTCCAGAGCGTGTCTGTTCCCTCTCGGTCCAGGACTCCTCCCCGCTCCTGGGGTGCAGGACCCCCAGGGGCCGCTGCCTGGGGGGACTCTAAGGAGGAGCGGAGGGGCGTCAGCCCCCGGGGGGGCTCCCCAGGGCAACGGGGGGTCACGTCTCCCGACAGGCCCATGGTGCTGTTTCTGCCCCATCCCATCCGCTCCCCTGTGTTCTCGTCTTACCCACTCTGTTTATGAGCGAAGGGGGGCTCAGGGAGGGGAAGAGAGTCGCCCAGGGGTCACACAGCTCCCGAGTAGCAAGGCCCACGCACAAGCCAAGGTGACTCCTGGACCGTGACAAAGATGTCCCAGCGGTGGCCATGTAGACAGGGTCATGACTCCCCTCCGAGGGTTCCTCCGAGCCTGTGATGCCAGAGTCAGGGTGATGCAGGGTGTCCACAGCCCTCCACGCCGGGAAAAGCAGAACTCCGGGGCATGCAGGGTCTCGGGGACCCGGGGGCCTGGGACCAGGCCCTGCAGACGGCCCCCGGTGTCCCCAGGCATCCAGGAATGCAGAGAGAAGCAGGAGCGGGTTGCTGCCATCTGGGACCCAGCATCTCGGGCAGGCAGGGGGTTGTGTGGGCAAACGGACACCAAGTCACGAAACGTCACCACGAGACCCTGAAAGTTTCAACCAGCAGCCGGGAGCACCAGGGAAGTTTCCCCGAGGAGGGAGGCTGCGTGGAGGGGGTGGGGGGGGGAGGGAGGCTAGGGACAGAGCGGGGTGGGGCCCGAGGTGTGCTGGGACTGACGGCGGTCACCTTGGGAGGAGGCCAGGCCGGGGGCGGGGGTAATGCAGTGCCAACACATACGCACAAGGAAGTGGCTGTCCCTGCGCGTGGGTGACAGACTGGGCAGGTGGCTGAGCGCAGGTGACGGCTGGGGCTGGAGCGTGGACAGTGCTCAAAGAAAGAGGAGCCACCGGGTCTGCATCCGATGGTCAACTAGAGGAAAAAGAGCCTGTGTCTCCCACTTGTTTGTTGTGGCTCATGTCCCTACTTGGTCACAAAAAAAAAAGGCGGGGGGTATTTTAGGTGGTTTACAATATGCGATTTTTAGTGAGAAGAAACTAAGGGGAAGAGACCGAAGAGGCAGAGGCAGTGGTCAAATATATGCCATAAGGTCCTCTCTGCATGCTGTTTGGTGTGGCAATGCATGTGATGCTGAGTTCCCTGGCAGCCAATGCAAAAAGGAAAACACGTTCTGCCAATCAGTCGCAAGCTGCTGGGAGGTGTTGGGCTCCAGCTACTTCTGGACAAGAAGACGAATGTCATGTCCAGATCGTGCGGACTTGTATGCATGCACGATGCGTGCACTTGTAAGCCTCCCTGGGGACGGGCGTACAGCTCAGGCCTCATACGAGGGATGAGCCTCGGCAGACAGGATTGCTGCAACCTGGTGGCTGGGCTTCTTCGAGCTGTGCCCGAGTGCAGCTTCCCACCAGGAGTGGGAAGCATCCGAACTCAAAGCTTGCAACTGCCCACACCCACAAGATTCTGCAAAGTCCCCACCCCCCTTACAGACGGGACCAAACCACAGCGCTGGGCGGGGGGGGCGGGGCGGGCGACAGGCACCACCCCACCTTGGAAGCCAGTGTTCGATCTTGGCTGTGCGCTGGAATCACCCGGGAGCTTTAAAGACTCTGGTCCCTTGGGGCGCCTGGGTGGCTCGGTCGGTTAAGCGTCCGACTTCGGCTCAGGTCACGATCTCACGGCCTGGGAGTTCGAGCCCCGCATCGGGCTCTGTGCTGACAGCTCAGAGCCTGGAGCCTGTTTTGGATTCTGTGTCTCCCTCTCTCTCTGCCCCTCCCCTGTTCATGCTCTGTCTCTCTCTGTCTCAAAAATAAATAAAAACGTTGAAAAAAAATTAAAAAAAAAAAAAGATTCTGGTCCCCGGCCCCACCCCCAGTTCTGATCTCATCTGCTCTGGGTGTGGCCCAGGCGTGAGGGTTTTTAAAGTTCCCAGGTGATCCTCACGTCCAGCCAAGTTGAGAACCGAGACTCCGGGAGAGCTGGATTACCGGTCCTCTGTGCCAGCTCGCAGTTTGGCAAGTGTCCAGCGGCAGAGAATTGGGGTGGTGACCCGAGGGCCCAGTCCCAGGGAATGATGGGGAGGGAGGGTGGCCCCGGCAAACCCCAGGCCTGAAGGGAGGGCCACCCACCTTGATGTGGAGGTTAATCAATGGCCATGGAGATCCTCCAAAAATAACTTGGGCCCTGCTCCAAGGTCCTATCAAGTGGGTGACGGGGCCCCCAGTTTTACTCCTGGGATAAGCTTTTCCCAAAGGGTGTTGCCCCACACGATACATACGACATTATGGAGGAAAACATCCACAGGCGAAGAGGTTAAGAAATCTACACACCAACTCCAGCAGGTCCCCCTCGGGTCCTGATTGCCATTTCCCAAGGGCCCCAGGGTCACCCACTCTGGCCATACAACTCTGTTTCCCCATCTAGCGTTCTCAGGATCCGGCTTTCGGAGCTGGTTCTACTGCACACGCGCTGGGAAAAGCTACCGTCATCATCCCAGCCGAGTCCGGTCGTTAAAAAAATAATAATTTATTAAAGAACTCAGAGGGCCAGCACACGTACGGCACCCAGCTTGGAGCACGGAAGCTGCCCGGTGAGCCGCCCGAGATAAAGCAGCAGAGACATGTACCCACAGGTACACGGGCAAGTTGAAACTGACTTGTCAGCACTTGGCTAAACGTTGGCAGAGGTGTGCCAAGAACAGCCTTTCGGGTTTGGGGACCGCTTCCTGACAGTAGTTATGTACTGGCTCCGATCACCTTTTAAGGAGATTTCCAGCTGGTGACACAACAATCACGCTGGTAGCAGGGTTAATATATTTAACACACCAACAGCTCTGAAAAACGAATGAGGGGGGAAGATGCTATAAATCAACAATGACAAGGGGCAAGAAAAAAGTCATCGAAGAAGTAAGAACTGACTTCTAACTGATGCACGATCCAGTAACAAACATCCCCAAGCCTTCAGCGGCTTGTAACTGTGGCAGTTTGTTTCTTTAAGTGGAACAACGTTTCTGTTCGTTGCTCAGTCAAGAACGCGGGGTCCTGGATGCTCAGTGTCAGCACAGGCTTCTGGAGTTCTTGCTGGGAGAAGGTATGACACGGCAGGATGTGTAGACACTGCATCCCGGGGAACCTCTACCCTCCCCCGAGCCCGGGAGGAGATGCTGCTATTTGTGGACAGCCCGAAGATCTGCCACCGTGAAAAATAGTCTCCTTGTCAGCTAAAAAAATGAAAAGCGAATCCGAGCAACGGAGAGACGTGATGCGATCCTACTTGCCGCCTCCTGTTAGGCAAATGCTTATCTGGTTTTGAGTGCAGGTGCTGCTTTATTCTAAATTGGGAGACAAACTATAACCCACGGGGCAAGTCTGCTCCCTGTTTTTGCACAGCTGTGAGCCAAGATCGGCGTTCAAATAACTTTTCGTGATTAAATACTTTTTCAAAAATTTTCGAGTCATTGAAACAGCTCGAAAGACGAATAGTATTTTGTGACCCGTGACAATTACAGAAGAGTCCTCTTTCAGTGCGCATTTGCTTACAGATCCTTACCGCAAAGGCAGAGCGGAGCGGTTGTGACAGAGACCACGTGTGGCCCCCAAAGTCTAAAATACGTACAGTCTGGGAGTGAATGTTCACCTTCTTAGTCTTTTGGTGGAGGGAAGGGAGGGGGCTGGGGATGAGTGGTGAGAATCCAGCTCAGCACCGGGGAAGGTGGGAGCATTGGTGAGGGGTGGGGCAGACACCCATGCCAGAGGCAGCCAAGTCAAGTAGGAAATGGGGAAAAAGATCAAATTAGAGGGTCCTGGTGATCTCGGCAAGAGGGGGTTTATAGAAGTAGCCAGGAGAAGAGGCAGAGAATTGCTTTTGGTGAGAGTAGTTTTATGAATTTATCAATAGGTAATCAACAAGCATGACAGCATTTGTCAAATATCATGCACCTTGCTGGTTACTGGGGAAGTGATT